>NC_134474.1:38867071-39158265 GCF_964194025.1 Convolutriloba macropyga
CACTCGTTTTTTGTGTTTTTGCATCAGGTTATCTATGACACATTAAAAGCGAAAATTTAGTTGGAAAAGTAGTTCAACATAAATGTTGCTTTAGAAAAATTGAAGCTTCTGAAATTTTTTGTTGATCTGCACGTAGATTTCTGGTCACGCGTGATTTTCGTCATATATATATATATATATATATATATATATATATATATATGTATGTATACTGTAAGTGTCAGGCTGAAGTAGCAATAGGACATAAGATTGGTTGTGGTTTTCAGTTGTGACTATTTTTCCATACTCGAACGCATAATTTCTCCATTTTAAAAATTTTGCTTTTTGTAGCAGTGGGCTTTCAAAAGTTTTAAGGACAAATCAAGCTTGAAGTTGCTTGTTTTGTTGTCATTGAATTTGCATCCAAAAACACCCAAAAAAGAAGCAAAAAGTAAATACAATTTTCTCCAGTCTCATGAAATTCTCTGCCTAAATTTGGTTTTTGCTTTAGCTTTTAGGTTTAACAACAAATGTTTATGCGTATGTTGCTGGTTAGGTTGCTGTTTGTTGTTTGTTTTGTCATTTGCAGCTCCTAGTTTTTTGTTGCTAATTCCCTATCATTAATCAGTTTTGAATGTTTAAAACGTAAACTGAAGTTTTTGTTAAAACGTACTGAAATGGTTATGTACTCCAACAACAACCACTATTATTTATGTGCTCTCGTTTTTCTTGTTTTTATTTCAGGCCGTCTATTATTCTTTAAAAGCATATTAGATGTTGGATAAGTAGTTTAGCATTGTTTTTGCGTTAGTAAAATTTCTGCACGCAACAGCCTGGCTAAGTGTGCCGTCCATTTTTTTATTTATGAATTTTTTTGATCTGCACGTAACTTTCTCGTCACGCGTGGTTTTCCTAAGTCTCAAAATGGCTCATATATTTATATATGTAAACTGTGAATGTCAGACTGAAGTAGCAAAAGGGCACAGGATTGATAGTGGTTTTCAGGTGTGACTGTTTTTCCAAACTCGAACGCATAATTTCTCAAATTTTAACAATTTTGCTTTTTGTAGAACTGGGTTTTAAAAGTTTTATAGCAAATCGAGCTTGAAGTTGCTTGTTTTGTTCTCATTGAGTTTGCAGCCAAAAAAAAACGAAAAGTGGCAAAAAATACAAACAACATCCAATTTCATGAGATTCTCTGCCTAAATTTGGTTTTTGCTTTAGCTTTTAGGCTTAACAACAAATGTTTATGCGTATGTTGCTGGTTAGGTTGCTGTTTGTTGTTTATTTTGTCATTTGCAGCTCCTAGTTTTTTGTTGCTAATTTCCTATCATTAATCAGTTTTGAATGTTTAAAACGTAAACTAAAGTTTTTGTTAAAACGTACTGAAATGGTTATGTACTCTAACAACAACCACTAGTATTTATGTGCTCTCGTTTTTCTTGTTTTTAGTTCAGGCCGTCTATTTTTCTTTAAAAGCATATTAGTGGTTGGATAAGTAGTTTAGCATTGTTTTTGCGTTAGTAAAATTGTTGCACGCAACAGCCTGGCTAAGTGTGCCGTCCATTTTTTTATTTATGAATTTTTTTGATCTGCACGTAACTTTCTCGTCACGCGTGGTTTTCCTAAGTCTCAAAATGGCTCATATATTTATATATGTAAACTGTGAATGTCAGACTGAAGTAGCAAAAGGGCAGAGGATTGATAGTGGTTTTCAGGTGTGACTGTTTTTCCAAACTCGAACGCATAATTTCTCAAAATTTAACAATTTTGCTTTTTGTAGAAGTGGGTTTTAAAAGTTTTATAGCTAATCGAGCTTGAAGTTGCTTGTTTTGTTGTCATTGAGTTTGCAGCCAAAAACACAGAAAGAGGCAAAAAATACAAACAACATCCAATTTCATGAGATTCTCTGCCTAAATTTGGTTTTTGCTTTAGCTTTTAAGCTTAACAACAAATGTTTATGCGTATGTTGCTGGTTAGGTTGCTGTTTGTTGTTTGTTTTGTCATTTGCAGCTCCTAATTTTTTGTTGCTAATTTCCTATCATTAATCAATTTTGAATGTTTAAAACGTAAACTAAAGTTTTTGTTAAAACGTACTGAAATGGTTATGTACTCCAACAACAACCACTATTATTTATGTGCTCTCGTTTTTCTTGTTTTTACTTCAGGCCGTCTATTATTCTTTAAAAGCATATTAGTGGTTGGATAAGTAGTTTAGCATTTTTTTTGCGTTAGTAAAATTTCTGCACGCAAGAGCCTGGCTAAGTGTGCCGTCCATTTTTTTTATTTATGAATTTTTTTGATCTGCACATAACTTTCTCGTCACGCGTGGTTTTCCTAAGTCTCAAAATGTCTCATATATTTATATATGTAAACTGTGAATGTCAGACGGAAGTAGCAAAAGGGCACAGGATTGATAGTGGTTTTCAGGTGTGACTGTTTTTCCAAACTCGAACGCATAATTTCTCAAATTTTAACCATTTTGCTTTTTGTAGATGTGGGTTTTAAAAGTTTTATAGCAAATCGAGCTTGAAGTTGCTTGTTTTGTTTTCATTGAGTTTGCAGCCAAAAAAACAAAAAGAGGCAAAAAATACAAACAACATCCAATTTCATGAGATTCTCTGCCTAAATTTGGTTTTTGCTTTAGCTTTTAGGCTTAAAAACAAATGTTTATGCGTATGTTGCTGGTTAGGTTGCTGTTTGTTGTTTGTTTTGTCATTTGCAGCTCCTAATTTTTTGTTGCTAATTTCCTATCATTAATCAGTTTTGAATGTTTAAAACGTAAACTAAAGTTTTTGTTAAAACGTACTGAAATGGTTATGTACTCCAACAACAACCACTATTATTTATGTGCTCTCGTTTTTCTTGTTTTTAGTTCAGGGCGTCTATTATTCTTTAAAAGCATATTAGTGGTTGGATAAGTAGTTTAGCATTGTTTTTGCTTTAGTAAAATTTCTGCACGCAAGGGCCTGGCTAAGTGTGCCGTCCATTTTTTTTATTTATGAATTTTTTTGATCTGCACATAACTTTCTCGTCACGCGTGGTTTTCCTAAGTCTCAAAATGTCTCATATATTTATATATGTAAACTGTGAATGTCAGACGGAAGTAGCAAAAGGGCACAGGATTGATAGTGGTTTTCAGGTGTGACTGTTTTTCCAAACTCGAACGCATAATTTCTCAAATTTTAACAATTTTGCTTTTTGTAGATGTGGGTTTTAAAAGTTTTATAGCAAATCGAGCTTGAAGTTGCTTGTTTTGTTGTCATTGAGTTTGCAGCCAAAAAAACAAAAAGAGGCAAAAAATACAAACAACATCCAATTTCATGAGATTCTCTGCCTAAATTTGGTTTTTGCTTTAGCTTTTAGGCTTAAAAACAAATGTTTATGCGTATGTTGCTGGTTAGGTTGCTGTTTGTTGTTTGTTTTGTCATTTGCAGCTCCTAATTTTTTGTTGCTAATTTCCTATCATTAATCAGTTTTGAATGTTTAAAACGTAAACTAAAGTTTTTGTTAAAACGTACTGAAATGGTTATGTACTCCAACAACAACCACTTTTATTTATGTGCTCTCGTTTTTCTTGTTTTTAGTTCAGGCCGTCTATTTTTCTTTAAAAGCATATTAGTGGTTGGATAAGTAGTTTAGCATTGTTTTTGCGTTAGTAAAATTTCTGCACGCAACAGCCTGGCTAAGTGTGCCGTCCATTTTTTTATTTATGAATTTTTTTGATCTGCACGTAACTTTCTCGTCAAGCGTGGTTTTCCTAAGTCTCAAAATGGCTCATATATTTATATATGTAAACTGTGAATGTCAGACTGAAGTAGCAAAAGGGCACATGATTGATAGTGGTTTTCAGGTGTGACTGTTTTTCCAAACTCGAACGCAATAATTTCTCAAATTTTAACAATTTTGCTTTTTGTAGAAGTGGGTTTTAAAATTTTTATAGCAAATCGAGCTTGAAGTTGCTTGTTTTGTTGTCATTGAGTTTGCAGCCAAAAAAAACAAAAAGAGGCAAAAAATACAAATAACATCCAATTTCATGAGATTCTCTGCCTAATTTGGTTTTTGCTTTTAGCTTCTCGGCTTCTCAACAATTGCTTGTGTGTATGTTGCTGGTTATATTGCTGTTTGATTGTTTTGTCAGTTGCTGCTCCTAGTTCTTTATTGCTAGCTTCCTATCTTTTATCAGTTTTGAATTTTAAGCAAGTAAACTAAAGGTTTGACATTTTTCCAGAAAATTTTCCACTTTTGGTCTTGTTGCTATTAAAATTACAAGCAATGCTTTGTTTTCTACTTTTCGCTTCGGCTCAGTAAGCAGATCTTCAAATGCCATTGAAACTAATGAATTTCAATAATAACGTCAATAGTTTTTGTTAAAATGTGCTGAAATGGTTATGTAGTTATGTACTCCAACAACCCCTATTATTTATCTGCTCTCGTTTTTGTTGTTTTTGCATCAGGTTATCTATGACTCAATAAAAGCAAAATTTTAGTTGGAAAATTAGTTCAACATAAATTTTGCTTTATTAAAATTGAAGCTTATGAAATTTTTTGTTGATCTGCACGTAGATTTCTGGTCACGCGTGATTTTCGTCATATTTATATTTATATATATATATATATATATATACATATTTATATATATATATAATTATATATATATATATATATATATATATATATATATATATATATATATTTATCTATTTATATTTATAGATAAATATATATATTTTTAAATATATATATATTAGCTGAGCATAGTTTTATTTTAGTAAAAATTATGCACGCAACTGCTGGGTTAAGTGTGACGTCCATTTTTTATTTATGAAATTTCTTGTTGATCTGCACGTAGTTTTTTTGGTCACGCTTGGTTTTCCTCAGTCTCAACATGGCTTTTGCCTGTTTTAACGAAGAGTTCTGTGAATAAGAAAAAACTCAACCGAAAACAATTTGAGGCAAGTTTTTAGACACAATTCTTCTTAATTAAAAAAATCGGGCAAACTCATACTATTAAAATCTTTTATTGATGACTATTGAGTTTTTCTCACTATTGAGTTCGTCCGATTGCTATTTTTAAGCAATATGTCCATGAAGCAACGGCAGTTTTTCTGGCAATCCATCAGCTATACAGCTATATATATTTTAAAATTTAGCTTTTTCATACCTAGTTGTTCCGACCCCACTTGTGGGGGGGGAGGAACTATATACTCAAATGGTTTTTTTTTGTTCCGTGAATTTTGGCCGACCGATATATTCATCGTAGAGAAATGTGCGTGGTATCATTAAAAAGCTCGTCCAGCGTAGAATTCGCAATTAAAAAGGTTTTTTTCCAATTTCGTTTTTTTCGAGGGGTTATCGAGGTTTAAAGTTTCATGTGAACACTGGATATTTGGTTCACTTTTGTTCACTTTTACCGTAATTTTCGTTCGAATTAACGTTTTTTCTACGAAAATTTTAATTCAAAACTAGATTTCACGCCAAAAAGTAAATCAATTTTAGGTTTTTAATAGACGAAAGGAGATAATAAAGACTAGTTTTAGTCTTAGAGGGAAGTTTAATATATAATAAAAATTCGAATTAGGTTTGGGAGCTCTTTTTCAGAAAATTTTGCACTTTTTTTGTTTTTTCAAGTCACCTAGAGATTACTAGACACTTTTAATATCAAGTTCCGTTAATGACAAACCTCTTTTACGATCAAATGAAGCCCTATGAACAAAAAAATGGTTTCGAAGGGATCGCCCATGTTTTCTTTTGGAATCGTATCTCAAATTTCGTAAACTCAAATGAAATTTTGATTTATTTTTTGAGGTTTTACTAAAGTTTTATAATCCTATGGCATAAACTTGTCGACTAAAGGTGCAATAGATTTGCTGATGAGCATTAAGTGAACCTATCTAGTGCTGTGAGTGGACAGCTGCTAATGGCTGTTAAGACTTTGAAAATAAATTTTCGAAAGTTTTTTAAAATTAGTAAACCATAAACAAATTTTTGTGAACAGTAAATTCGTCTCAGTAAAAACACGATTGAACTCCTTCATACCACTGCAACATAAGTTAATCTCAATGGCGGCTTTTTCAAATAACTATTGGTTATACGTCTTCAATGCCACAAGATTTCAAATTTTTTTAAAATTTTTTGGACATTTCGTTTTATTGGTTCATTTTGAAATCTTATCACGTCATCCTAATATTGATGGCTACATCTTCCTTTAGTGAAGACGTCCAAAGGATCATATATAAAACTTTCTGAGAAAAAATATGGTTTAAATGACTTCAACACTTTCTTCAGCCTTTTTTCTAAAGAATTTTTGGTTTTTGTCTGTATTTGTTGTTTTTTTTCATAGTCATAAGACATATTGTGATGTCTTATTGATAACCTAGGCATTATAAACATCCTTGTATTCACATCGTGGCATAGCTGAGCGTATTCATTGAATTCCTATGAAAGCTTTTGAGTTTAATGGCTGTTAAGACTTTAAAAATATTTTTTTATTTTTTTTTGAACATAAATCAATCTTAAGCTTATTTTCGTGGATTGTAAGTCAGTCTCGGTAATGACAGAACCGCTTTTTTCCTACATCAGCAACAATTTATCTAGTTAGCGGTTTTGTCTTCTAACTATTGGTTTTTTTGAATTCTGTGCACGAGTTTTCATAATTTTCATAATTTTTGGATTTTTTTTAGTACTTTTGGTTCCTTTTGAAATCGTATTACATTATCCTAATATTGATAGCTCCCATTGGCTTAGTGAAAACGTTCAGTGGATCGTTGAAAAAGTTTTCAGAGAAAAAAGCTTATGGTTTAAATAGCTTCGACACTTTCTTCTCTCAATTTTCTACCGAACTTTTGGATTTTGGTTTTTGTTGTTGTTTTCATAGTCAATGACTTGTTGTAATGTCTTATTGATAAATTTTGAATGACAAACATCCTAGTCGTCACATCATCTAAGCATAATTCAGCGTATTAAATGCCTTCCGTTGAAAGCTGTAGAATTTTTTGACTTTGATACTATGGGTTTTCTCAAAAATTTCGTGGTTTTGATGTATTTTTCTTTGCCATACGACTTAATGTGATGAGTTATTGATGTCACATGAATTAAACCTATGATTGCTATTTCATCGAGGCAGAATTTAGTGTGATTAATTAACTTAAAATGTAGCATTTTTTTTAAATTCAAACATCTATTTTTGTTATCTCTTCATTTGGTTGACAATTAAGTCAAAAATGTTATGAGCTCGGGTCGGAACATCATGTGCGAACGCACATTAACGAGCCGCCTTGTTGACTTTTATAGAAAGAAACGTATGGGTTGGAGCAGTTGCTGTGCTTCGCACATCAAACCGCGATTCGGCTTTCTGTTCTTTAATTCCACAGTTTTATATTTTTCAAAGCAATCTTTTGTCTTTTTGCCTTCTGAAGTATACGCTAAATTGGCCGATTTGTCTGAATTTCTAACCTCAATTGCTTCGGAAACTTTTAAGGCGCACAACGAAATTTTCCGTCGGATTTTTTAATGTGCTGAATGAATCATATGAATTGACTCATATGTCGAGTAAGAGTTTTAAACACTACTAAAAACTAGTTGACTCGCTTAAAGTCATCTCTGCATTATTCAGTTTTGTTTTCACTGGTTTATTTAACTTGCATGAGTACGATTTTCACTTAAAATAGGACTAACAATACTGCAATCCGTTTGCAGTTTCTTTCACGCTTTGTTAGGTTTCAATCGATTCAACTCATACGCATATTCTTCGATTTGTGAAATGAAATGAGAGCCCGAAGTGAACAACCGTGTGGCCCAATTTGTATATTTTTACTTGGCTTTGACACCCTTTCGCTCCTAACATGCAAAGACAAACACACTTTCAATGCTCTTATGAAGCGTTAATCTATATAGACTTAATTCAACGCTTGTATGAGTTCCATGTTAAAATATACTTAACACTCAAATTTCCACTAATTTGCTCCGCCATATAATCAAAGTACAAAACCAATTGATAAACACGGGCTAAGTTAGAAAGGAATTAAACAAACTGTACCAAAAACTAAATTGCCCCAAGAAAAACCAGCTAAGTTTCAAGTGGGGCTGAAACGTAAACAAATTACAAAAACAGAAAACGCTTCCCTATTTTGTGCAAACTTTTCCTTTACTTTGTTCATTAACAAACTTTCACTCCTTTTGACTGTGGAAGTCAAGGAAACTTCGCTCATGTGATTTGGGTACTGCTGGAAAAGTCTCGAAATAGTCAAAATTTCAGACAATTTTGTTCTTATTGTGCTGTTAAATCTTCTTTTCACACGTTTTCTGCTATATTTTGTACACACTTTCTTTGTCTTGATAGTAATAAGTCTTGTTATTTCTGGTCATTTACCAAATGGATATTTACTAAAACGTTCTTAATAACCGAAAGTGTCTAACGGCCGAGCGCGATGTACTAATTTCTGTTGGTTATGTTATTATACCGTACACCATAACTAGTATTTCATTTACATCAGTATCTAAATGAGCAGAATCAGTTATAACTAATTGGTTATAAGTGAAACAGGGCTATACAGCTGCAGTGTTTAATGTATCTTCGAGAGTACTATAAATGTTGCCGCGTGATTTCTAAGCGTTATTGTGTGACTTCACGTTTTGTTCTGAATAGCATATCAATTTATTTCAAGCATACTTTAGTACGTTTGAGATATCTATCAGAAGAAACTGATTTTAAGCTGTTGAGTAATTAAATATAAGACCTGCTCGCTGGAATTTTATAATTGATTCTACCTGCTTAAACCTTTTCTCATCTCGTTATTATATATTACCAAATTTGATCATTATTTGGCTAAATATTATTCTAAATTTATATACCAATTATCTTAACCATAATATACCTGCGTGTTCATGCTTTTAGTCGTTTTTATGAAAAAATTCTACGATCAAAATTTTTGTAATCGTCAGCATATTTTTGCGTATGTTTTGTTTTTATATGGGCATCGAAGCAGTTAAACTTAAAGTTCGATGATGCATTATGAGAGTTTTTGATTTTACAGTCAAAATAGCGTCGAGCATTCGAATGACTTTCTGCAAAATTTAATGTCTAATAATGCAAAATTGCCATGAGTCCTCGCGATTTATACGCAGCTGTTGCTTACCATAACGCCGCAGCGGTTGAAAAAATTCTGCGCCATTTGCGTGCTAAAGGCTCCAATGGGCTTAAAAGTCGGAAACTCTATTATCGCGATGAAAACGGCCTGACAGCTTTACACAAAGCAGCTTTAACGAGTCAATTTGATGTTTTAACTCTGCTTTTGACCTTTAACCTTGATTGCAATTTAAGCGATATTACTGGTCATACACCTTTACATTATGCTGCTTATAGTGGTCTGGACGCGTCAATTTACCAGTTGGCCAGTTATGGGGCTAATGTAAATGCCCAGGACGAGGAAGGGCAAACGGCTCTACATATTGCGGCAAGAGACGGCCACGGCTTAGTTTGCATCGCCCTATTAAAATGCGGCGCCCAATTACTAGTAGTGGATAAGTTTGGCAAAACTGCCATTGAAACGGCGGCTGAGTTTGGAAAAGAACAGGTTTTGAAAATTTGTTTGCAAAATCCCGATTCAAAAAGTGTTATTAACGGTAATATTTCGCAAAGGTTTCCTGAAGACCAAATTACAAGGTCGGGGTCAATTTCAAGCACAGTTTCGGAAGATAACTTCACAAATTTATCACCTTTACAACTTGCGGTTATAAACGGCCATGTTGATTGCATCAGACTTTTGATTCAATTCGGTTGCAATGTCAATCAAGTTTATTCAACTGGAACTGTACTCCACGACGCCGCTTTGAGCGGAAAGCTCAAAATTGTTCAATTTTTAGTTCAAAACGGTGCGGATGTTTTTAAAACAAACAAAAATGGCGAAACTGCTCTTGACAAACTGAACAAATATGTAAGTCAAGCGGGATGTGCCGACGTGAAACAATATCTTCACGAATGCATGACGTCATTAAAGGCGAGAGTGATTAAAAAATACGACACAATACCAAATTCAAGCCATCTTTTACTGAATATTGGCGATATCGTAACAGTTACAGAGCAAAATGGGTCGAATTTATGGAAAGGGTTTGTTAATAACCGATCTGGCTACTTTCCGAAAGAATGTGTGGAATTGTTGCCTAGAACTCTCGGATACCCCAAGCGAAGTCCGCCAAAGCCCGAACTCACAAGAAGGCAATCTTTAGAAAGATATTCCAACTCTCAAGCGTCGCCCAATGCAAATTACATAAGAGTTGATGTTTCTTCATTTGACGAGCAAAAACGGGTCAGTTCAGACTGGGTTTCTGAACAGTTTTCTGGTGCTATGATCAGTGTAAAACAACCCCAAAATGTGCCTAATAATCTCGATTTTGAACGGTTTAAAATGCCCCTTAAACCTTTGGCTCAGAAATTACCAAACCAACTGAACGTCAATTTACCTACAATTGAGCAGAATGAAATATCTCATTATGACAAAGCGTCAGGTAGCTGCGAAATTTTAAGCGAAGAAGCCAACAAAATTCTGTATTCTTTATCGCATCATTCGGCATTTTCAAAAGTCAATGAGATCCAGGCGCTGGAGCAAATCTTTCCTGATCCGGACTTACAGCGTTTTGCCAAAATGTTTATCGAAAGTGGCTACGACAGCTATACTGCTGTTCGAATGTCTAGTGCCGATTTAGCGGCTGTCGGTGTGACAAACCCAGATCAAAGAAAGCGCCTGGTAGACTATTTTAACAACAACCAAATCCTTATAAGGTCGCCAAAATTGTTCAAAGAAATTCCAGACTCGGTTCCAGAGTTTCTCGAGGGCATACATTTATCAGAGTATACAAATTTGTTTATGAAGTCTGAATTTAATACTCTGTGTGAGTTAACTAAAGCAACAATGGAAGATTTAATGGAAATGGGGATTGATAAACTAGGTCATCAAAAGCGAATTTTGATTTATCTTAAAATGATAACATCATCAATTAAAAAGGAATCGGATTTCGAAAGTGACATCATGAGTATGGACACTGAAAGATTCCTAGATGCCATAACTCCCACAGATAACCCGTATTGTAGCATAGATCTCGATAGTCCGGCATCTGATCATTACGAAACGCCAATGATCGACACTTCAGACCCACAAAATGTCCCAAAAAGTGACGAGACAAAACAAAATGATGGGAAACCAAATCGATCAAGGGTGGAAATCGAAGAGGACTCGGGCAACTTTACGATGGACGAGGAACTATCAAACTCACCCGACACTTTGAACGGAAGTACAGAAACGCTAACCAGCATTGACCAAGCTCAAGCAATACATTCAACACAACCAAATCATCAATCACTATCATCATCACCAAATATACAATCTCAAAAACCAAACCAAAAAATTTCTAACCCTTATATTTCAACGCACGTCCAGGATTCAGAATCAATGCGAAACTCACCCGATATTTTCCAGAAGATCTCAGTTTATCCAGGGCATTCCCTTAAAAGGGGTCCAAAACCCCCTCCCCCAACTGCTGGGGTCCATTTGTCGATTGACCCCGTAACCTTGCAACCATATCTGGTGCCCTCCAGCCCGGGTTCCAGGAATTCACGTCGTGGAGTTTCTCCAAATAATGTTAACAGTGAAGTTGACAACAATTCATTTGTTCGCCGACCAGAAGCTTTTGTTCCCCCAACGTTGCCTCAACTAAGCAACAATCTAAATTCCCCCATGACTTTCACTGCCGCAAGACCAAATAACGACTATCAATCTAGTCAGAGTGACAAACCGGCTCCATTACTCTCAGCAAACGGACAATTTACCCCCACATCAATTGCGGAATCAATGAAAGGTTTGACTTTTATTAGGACGGAATCGGTTGTGAGTCTGGAATCGGAAGATCCATACGTCCAAATTCCACCCCCGCCACCTCTGAGACTGAAAACGTCACCATCTGACTCCTCCAATTTGTTCAACATTGGAAATACTAAAGATCTGACTCAGTTCACTGTTTCGTTAAGTGAACAAAAACAAGAGTGAACAGAGAGACTACAATAAGGCTGCTATTTTTTATTGATGAGTCTTAGTAATATTAGAGTAAATGTCTCGTTTAATTAGTTATGGAACTTTTGTATAAAGACATCGTTAATTTGCACTCATTATACAGAATTTAGTTCCCTTTTCAAACTTTGATCAGCTTTGAAAATAATAATGGGTTACGTTTTTGGAAAAACCCCAGTGTGTTATTGCATGGGGTTTCATCCGAGGTCATTCCGGGGTTTCCGATCCTGGTTGTTCTATCCTGTTACCTCACCAATCGCAAAACCTAAAATCTATCATACCTACATAGATTTGTAGCATTTGCACGAAAGCTTCCGAAAAACAAAAGCTAAATTAAATTTGGAATTGGGAATTTGAATTTGGAATTTCGGATTTGGTATTTTGTATTAAAGGCTGAAAGCGTTCAAATTAAATAAAACGTGATTTTTTAAAGGCATAATAAAAACTTTTCTAAAAAACAATTCGAAAATATGATAAAACATTATTTCAAGGAAAAAAGGTCTGCATCGTATTCAAAGTCAAACAAGTTCTATCAATCTTGTTTTTTGACACAACTGCTTTTGTTTCCATCTGAACAAACTTCCTCCAAAATTTTATTGTGTTTTCGGAACAATTAACATTAACAAATTCGCGGAGTTCAGTTGTTAACAATCAGAAACGAAAAAAATGTATCGAAAATCAAAATTAATAGGTGTCAAATATTTATTTGAGCATAGAACACATTTCTTCGCTTATCGTGTAGAGCAGTTTGCTTCAACAGACTCATACAGCAAACTGAAGCCTTCTGGCTTTACCTGTTTATTCCACCAGGAAACTCTCTAACATCTGTAAACCCATCTTTCAAGAAATGCCGAGCAATGATCGGCAGAGCTTGGAAACGAACAGAGCAATCGGACTAAAAATCTCGGGTAGATATCCAAGATAAAAAGCAACATCATGTGCTATGAGAATACCCAGTTGTCTTCATTAAAATAGCCCGAGTAAAAAATAAACTCAATATTGCACGTGGATTGGTTCTGCTGTATATGGTTGCAAATGCGATTGACGAGGAAAACATTTCTACCTGAGCAATCTTCAGCCCCTTAATTGTTAACAAAAGCATCAGCATAGGATCACTGAGCGTGGAGAGGATTTAACAACTGCCACACACTGATGAGATCCAATCAAAGCGCCCCCACATGTACTGGGAGGTTTCTCAAATCAATCCTTTTCTGTCAAGCTCTTAAAAGATACAATCTGAAAAAGTCATTTTGAGTCTGTTTTGTTCCACCCTCCCTCCGGCGGTTCCTGACCCGAAAACTATTTTTAGCCAAAACTTTCTGACATTTTGGTTCGTGCCCTTGGTATTCCCTTGAAGCTAGCCCAAAGTTTTGCCAATTTGCGTTGAAGGCCGCTTAGATAACATGGGTGTCTTAAGAGCTGACAAAAAACTGTTTTCCTCCATAAATGCCTGCTACGTACCTCTAGTAGGGATGACACAAAACAGAAGGGCAGTTGGACAAAAAAGGCCAAAAATATTTGACCATAGGAAAGCAGAAGACTGTCGGCTGTGGTATTAAGGCAAAAATAAACTTGTACGGATTTTAAAATCCTATTAGCAACTCATGGAAAAAACAGTCTGCATTCAATCAAGTGGAAGTTTGCAAAATGACTTCAATAATGCCTTAGTCTTGTCAACAGGAGCACTATGCTTCATCCAGTCAGGCCCTTGTTGACCAGTGTAGCGGTGTTAGAAATTTTTTAACATTCCAAACAAAGCGAACTTAATTTTAGCAATTGTTCTATATGCAGCCAATCAGGAGAGCATCAGTGAGATCCCTTGGGGCCTCTTTTGTTCCCATTAACCCTTAGCCCACTTATAAGTGCAATTTATGACACACTACCAGGCCTTTCACAGCCTTGATGCTACCTCAACATTGGCATTTTTGTTACAAAAGGAAAATTTTGCAAAGCATTGGAAAGCTGACTTCAATGGGAAAGTTGGGGTCCACAGGTGGAAAAACTGAAGTTTCAAAACTCTTTTAAGCCTTCACCTAATTTCAATTGATAGCATTAAAGGTAACAATAATGAGGGTCTCGAAATACAGGAGGCTGCCATAGGCTAGCCAAGATACACATTATCCTGTTTAACGAAAAGAGTTGAGGCTTTCTCCGGTAACTTAGTTTATGGAGATGATTTACTGTTTGCAATGCGAATTCAGCGAAATTGTCTTGGCTCTCCAAATACGACCTATTCACTGCGATGTATGAGCCCATTTGATGAAGTGAACAAACTGGGGAACTTTGATAATTTCCAACAAACAACACCTTGGAAAAATAACTGTTTCGTTACAAAGCGAGAAACTCGAGAATCAAACTGGTCTACCAATTATTAAAGCCGGTTTGTCGTTCAAAGAGCAACACATTAGACAAGAGTTGCATGCACCTTTTCACTGCTTCAGTTGCCTGACCTAGTAAAGTTCTTAACGTCCAAAGACCAACCAAAAATGATGAATTTCGTTAGAACAGTACAAAATTTAAGCAATACAGAAAGACTACTACTGAGAAAATCAAAGAAGCATTAGACGACTGTGCCTTTAGTCTGCTTCCTGAAAACCAGACTGCATTGGGAATGAACGCTTGCACCCGCTCTCTTCGCCTCAGTCAGGAGCGTCGTTGGTTGTTGATTTCGAGCTGCTGAAAGTATATAATTGGTATTCCAAAGTACGAGATCGCAAAATTTGCCCATACTGCAAATGACGAATTCTGATATATTAGACCATGTGCAACTCTCTGACAAGCGAAACTTATTAGGTGTCAGGAAAGCGAGTATACTTGGACATGACTGCCAATCCTCCATTACAAGCCAGTCTAGGTTCAGATGCGGTGCCGAAAGTTGATCTTGCTCTTGCGTCAGGACATCTTGCTCTTGAAGACAGGAAATCTAAACAAACTGCACAAAAATCCACCAATTGATGAATTCTTTTCATTCCAATCGATTTTTGGGTCCTTCGGAGGGTTTTTTGAGACGGCGAGAAGACCATTGAAGCAGAGCGCAGTTCTATCCAATAAACAAAGTCTTGAATCCACAGATTGTTTATTATCCTCCAGTTGGTTACCAAAGTTACCGCTATACGCGGCACAACAACATTGCTAATCGAACAAGATGTTAGCTTCTGAGCCCTATGTCTAATGTGGGTGCTTTTGTTGGAAAACTATTTTCGTTCATCAGCCTAGATAGGTTGTAGAGAAACCATTCTAATTAAAGTTACCCAAAGAAAGAGGGCAGATTTTCTATTTTTTTTGTCTCGCCCATTCAGCGGGGAGTGCAATGTCAACCTTAATTTCATACCAAGTTTCTGGAATAAAAAAATCAACAACAAGTGTTTCCCCGGGCCAAGGTGTACGCCCGTATTCCACCGTTATTAAGCGAGAATAAGGATGTAAAGCCGATTCCACTCTTAAATAGCAGGGATAAGAGTGTAAAATTCAGTGAAATTGTCTTGGCGCTCCAAATACGACCTATTCACTGCGATGTATGAGCCCCTTTGATGAAGTGAACAGACTGGGGAACTTTGATAATTTCCAACAAACAACACCTTGGAAAAATAACTGTTTCGTTACAAAGCGAGAACCTCGAGAATCAAACTGGTCTACCAATTATTAAAGC
Source organism: Convolutriloba macropyga (assembly GCF_964194025.1). Lineage (NCBI taxonomy): Eukaryota > Metazoa > Xenacoelomorpha > Acoela > Convolutidae > Convolutriloba > Convolutriloba macropyga. The sequence goes on from NC_134474.1 coordinate 38,882,762, forward strand.
TGGTTTGTCGTTCAAGGAGCAATTCCTGAGACAAGAGCTGCATACACCAGCTCACTGTTTCAGTTGCCTGACCTAGTAAAGTTCTTAACGTCGGAAGACCAACCAAAAATGATGAATTTCGTTAGAGCAGCACAAAATTTAAGCAATAGAGAAAGACTAATACTGAGAAAATCAAAGAAGCGTTAGACGACTGTGCCTTTAGTCTGCTTCTCCAAAACCTGACTGCATTGGGAATGAAAGCTTGCATCCTCTCTCTTCGCCTCAGTCAGGAGCGTCGTTGGTTGTTGATTTCGAGCTGCTGAAAGTATATAATTGGTATTCCAAAGTACGAGATCGCAAAATTTGGCCATACTGCATGTCGTACTTTATTATTTTGATGTGGTGATTCGCGTTGCGAGTATGCAGACAGAATGTTTATGAGTGATTCGCGGAGCGAGATCTACTTTAACTTTTGTTTCGCTTACTTGCGGAGCGGGAGAACAAGAGACAGTTTTTCAAACTGAATTGAGTTGCATAAATTAAGAGGAATGAATTAAACAGATTGGAGCCACTTGGGCACAACGTGAATACGTGATCAGACATCTCTGATCACGAAGCGGGAAACTATCAGACAACGGAATGAAATCATAATGTAAACAAATTGAACAAATTAATGAAGGTGAAAGTAATTGAACTAATTTAAGGCATCAAATAAATTTTACTGCAATGATTAAATAAAATGAATAAATATACCATCAGGTATCACATACCCTTCACAGCAAGAAGAAAAATTGTAATATACAATTTTTCAGATATAATTAATAATAACAATATTTACAAATTAATACAAGGTCCCCGGTTAAATAGATAATATCAATATATTTGCTGGTTATCATAACTAAAAATACGATGATTAAAACAATATAAAATGTCTATTCAGTTTTCGAGTTTACAAGGTCCAATCTTCATTTTCGTAATCTTGTTCCTCTGCATCAAGAGCAGTCATAGATCTAGCCAATGTCGGGGTGTCCGTCTCTAGCAAAGGTACATTTCGTACCGCGGGAGGCGAGACAGAACCAATCTGAGGTGACACGTTTTGCTCTTCCGGTTGGATTTCCAAGATTTGTTGCACCGATTCGACAACGGTGACAGGTGGTGCAAAATTTTCGACATCACCCGCTCGTCGGGGTCGTTTAGGCGGTGGTAGGATGTCTGATCCTGGAGATGACGTTTCGAAACCATAATATGACGGGCTGCGCCTATTACGGTCAGAAGATCGTTTTGAAGATGCTGTTGCGGGTGGATCAGTAGGCGCATTTGTAGCCGGTTCGCTGATCTCGAGTGGAGGTTGAGCGTTTCGGATTGCGGCGAAGTTTGGCAATTTTGGAACTCTCCCCCGCATTGCGCGAGAAATGTTTGAGCGCTGTGAAGAGACTCCGCTGCCCGGCTCTCTCTTCCTATGTTTCATCTTTTTATCACCCTTTTGCTTTCGGGTGAACTCTTTAATGTGGCTGTGGATCAGCTCTTCAACGACTTTCTCCCCAGCAAGTGGCCCGCGTTTGTCAGCATATACTTTTAATGGAGTCTGTCTCTCCTGATGGGTGCCGAATTTGGCAATATCGCTATTGCGGACGGTAACAATTTGTTTACCCGGCTCCTTGATGGTCGATGTAGTCGGGCTTATTTTTAGGATGTGTGATCCTGGGGCGAGAACTTCATAAAGGCCTTCAAGTTTCTTCTTGGATCGTCTTTTGCCGTGGATTTTGCGAGCCAAGTTTAGCTCTACCGATCGTTCTTTTAGGGGAATGGGGCGGATTGCTTTTGTTTTTAGGAATCTGGATTCGCCATCCGTGCTCGCCCTCTCTCTTGCGCTCGCTTCCGTTGTGGCGCGTGTCATGCCCTTTTCGACTTCAATGTCGCTTCTGTATCCACTTATCCATTTGTCATCAGGCAATATTTCCTCCGGCATCACTGTTTCTTCGTCTAAATAGTGATTTAAGATACCCTTATACGACAAATTCATCAAATTCGGTTTAGTTGCAATCACGCTTAGCGGGGTATTAGCTTTTCTCCCAAAATGTGCTTCGAAGGGCGAGATCTTTGTCGTTCTTTGTTTACATATTCGCAATTGGTGAATGATTATCTTTAATGCATGCTTTACATGAAAGGCGTGTGCAGCTAATTTCTCTTCTTTGATACATGCGAGTCTATTCTTAATTGTTTGAATTAATCGTTCCACCAAACCAATAGCACGGTGATCATTTACAGGCGCTTCAATAATTTCAATGTTGTTTTATTGCAAAAAGTCTTTACTTGATGTCCAATTAAACATTTAGCTTGGTCTAAACGGATAGATCTTGGAATTCCGTGAGTTTCGATGTACATGTCCAAAAATTTTAGAACATTTGGTCCATTAGCTTTTTCATACATATATGCAGTTGGATATTCAGAAAAACGGTCAATTGCTGCCGAAAAATATACTTCATTGATCTTTTCATCAAAAATTGGTCCCCCAAAATCGATTTGAATTTCCTGATTAGGTTCAACACATGGTATATGAGGAGTAAACTGCTTAGCGGGAATTAAGGATTTTAGATTCTTACCAAATACTGTGCACGGTTTGCACTCAGTGGCCTTGACTATTAGCTCCCGATGCATGTAAGGCCACCAGCAATGTGTTGCCATACAAATCATGCCCCATGTACCTGGATGGCTGGCATGAATATCATCTGTGAGTGCTTCGCGAAGCACGTTGGGGATAGCTACCTTCTCGTCTATGCATACGCACCCGGAGCGCACGTGAAGGTCCCTCCAGTACGAATGTATGTACGGGTTGATGGCTTTTAATCGGGCTTCGTTATTTGTCAGTATGCAATCCCTGACTTCTTTTAAGACGGCATCTTTGCTAGTTAGAGAAGCGATGAGCGTTTTACTGAATATCTTTGATACTATGTAATCAAACGTGGGGACGTGCGGGCTCGGCGTTAACGGGGTACTAGCATTTGAAGAATGGGTAGGGGATGTTGGGGTTATGTTGTGTGCCATGCTTGTTGTCGGCGGAATACTAATGTTTTGTGGGCGTTGATTTGCTGTGCGGGGTGTAGATGTTGAATTAGATCGCGTACTCGCGGTGCGCGTGACGTTTTCACTGGTTGAGGGTTGATCCGCTGCGCGGGATGTATCATTGAATCGCACTCTGGTTATTCTTTTCTTTGACGGCATACTGTTAGCTATTAAATTGATATCTTTAATTATGGATGATGTTTTAGTTGAGTTTTTGAGAGTAGAAGAATGCGACTGAATTCTAGATCGACAAGGGGCAAAAAGCACTGATTTGAACTCTGGGTGGTGATTTTTTGAGTTATTTTTGGAATGTGATTCGATTGGCGGGATTTGTAATTGAGTAATTTGATGCTTGTGCTGCGCGTATGCCACTTTATTCCTAATTTGGATTAATTGTTTGTTATTACTGGTGTTTTGCAGAGCGAGAGGAGTGCTAAGTGGATTTTGAGACGCGAGTGGTGCATATTTTAAATTGTTTAATTGGTAACTACTATTTGAGGTATGATTTCGCGAAGCGAGTGAATGACTAAATACATGTTCGCATACTTGCATAGCGCGTGTGCTAATTGAATTTATTGAGCTATTAAGAGACTCAAATTTAGGTGTGAATTTGTGTGCGGAGTTATGTGTCTCAATTTTAGGTGTTTTTTGCAGGTCGAGTGTATGATTTGTTAGTAACTGGTGTAAACGTGATGTGGGGTGTTCAGTTTTTAATTCTAATGTGTTAATTGATTTCGAGATTAGTTTTAACTTTGCGACTATAAATTCTTCATCATATGTGGAGACCTTTTTAGCTTTTTGAGATGGATTGCGAGAAATATAATCTACCAAACCCATTTTTGCCCCAGGAAGGTTTTCAATATCAAATTGAAAAGGGAGAAGAGGATCTACCCATCGGGTTAATCTACCGTTGTAGGATTTATTAGATCGGTGTTCTTTCATAATTGAGAGAAGTGCTCTGTGATCAGTAATTACTTTAAATTGTTTTCCATACAGATAATTTTTGAAATATTCTGTGGACCAGACTACACCCAAAAGTTCACGTTCGTTTACGCTATAGCGCTCCTCACATGAGTTTAAAAATCTAGACGCGAACGCAATTGGTTTCCACCCATCTACAGTTAGTTGTTCGAGTGCCGCACCAAGACCTGACCGAGATGCGTCGCATTTCACGCGTGTTTCGAGTTGCGGGTTGTAGTGACTATTAGCAGTAGCGTTCGCTATGCGGGTTTTTATTTCTTGGAAACAATTTTCATGTTCAGTCGTCCAAATGAATTTTGAAGACTTTCTCAGTAGCGGACGAAGGGGGTGGCTTATTTGGGCTAAATTTGGGATGAATTTCCCAATATAATGGACGGATCCCAAAAGTGAACGGAGTTTCTTTAATGTTTTCGGTGCATCAAGAGCCAAAATTGCCGCAGTCTTAGATTCGAGAGGCGAGATACCCTCTTGTGATATATGATACCCAAGCCAGTCAATTTCTAGTTTTCCAAAGTGACATTTAGGTAAATTTATCCTAAGGTTTTCATCATCTAAACGTTGTAGGCACTTCATGACTTAACTTTTGTGATTATTCAAAGACCCTTTGCTATCAATTAAAATATCATCCAGAAAGCAATATGTATTTTCCAATCCAATTAAAGTATAATCCATAGCTTTTTTGAAATTCCGCTGGCATATCTGTAAGTCCGTAAAATCCTGTTTGAAATCTATACGTGCCAGTCATGTCACCACTAATTATATTAAAGTTGCAATGATTAGCTGTATTAACATCTAAATTCAATTGACTGTAAGCGTATTTCAGATCGATCGTAGAAAAGTAAGTTGTGTTTTGCGAGGCGGGAGCGCTTATTTGTTGAGAAATTGATTCAATGAGCGTATCAATATTCGGCATTTGATATTTGTTTTTGTGGATAGCTTTATTCAAAACTTTTGAATCCAATGCAAGCTTTATCGTTTGGTCTTTTTTAACAGTCACCACAATAGGTGAAATGAAATAATTATCTGGGCAGCTCGACAGTTTTATAATATGTTTTTCGGCTAAAAATTTTCGAAGTTCTGTATTAACTTTGTCTTGGAGATTGATAGGAATTCGTCTACCTTTTTGGTGTCTAGCTTGGAAATTCTTGTGAAATTTAGATTTTGCTACATGACTTTTTGATCGTCCGATGCGTGATACCAAACCAGGAAGTTTTGTGGCTATTTGCTCTTTAAATTCCGAGGATGCAATGTTATTGACATAATTACCTTTTTGAAGTGTTGATTGCGTTACTGCAAGTCCAAGTTGGTCAAACAGATCACGACCAATTAAGGACTTTAAGCCGTCAGCAACAACGGTGAAGGTTGCTGTGTTGCATACCCATCCTTTGCTTGTGATCGGAGCTTGGATTTTCCCCAGTACCTGTATTGGTTCGTTAGAGAAATTTCGTAGTTGTGCTGGTGACGATTCGTGGATCCAGAAAGCGCGGGGGCTGTTCTGAACTACTTGCGATGCGAGTGAATGATGCAATATACTGCATGCACTCCCGGAGTCCACGAGTAGAGTTGTATTAACGTTTCCAATCTTGAGTGGCATATTGAGGGGTTCAACTTTCTCTACTGCGGAATCAATCATGGCAACTGTGTTGTCCTCTTCGCCGCTGCTGTAATCAGATTCATAGAGTTTTGGCGGTTGAACAAAGTTTACTGAGTCCTCTGGGTGTGGGTCATCTTCCACCACCCGAACCATCTTTTTCTTGGGATCTTGTGGTTTTGAGTTGATGATCTTTTGATGTTTGCGGCAGACTTTCGCAAAGTGGTTTAATAATCCGCAATTGTTGCACGTCTTTCCCTTTGCGATGCATTTTTCGCGATGATTTGGGAGCCAAACTCCACCACAGTTGGAACAGTTGAGTGTTGATCTATTATTCTGTCTTGCAGCATTGTTGTTGTTGTTCTGCCAATACGGTCTTCGTGGATTGTTATTGAACTGTACGGCATTTACGTTCGCCGGGACAACAATTTTGTTATGTTGTTGAATTTGGTGTTGATTTTGCATTCCGAGTTCCATGTTGATTGCCAAATCCAATGCTTGACGCGGTTCCACCGTTATGTTTTAGTAGCTCTTTTTGGATCTCAGGGTCGATCGGGTTTGTGATGAACACATCGCGTATCAGAGTTTCTTCTTTGTTCTCAAAGTCGCAGTTTTCTGCCAGTTCTTTTAGTTTGCCGTAGAAATGTTCAACAGTTTCCCCCTTGAGTTGTTTTGTGATCAGAAAGACGTGTCTATCAAATGTTATGTTACGCGGGCGGATGAATGCTTCTTCTACAATTTTCCAGAAATTAAGCGTTGATAGTGTATCTATCATAATATGCGGGTTCTTACAATTCAGGATACGGCGTCCCTCTATTCCAATACTCAAGTAGAGAAGAGATACTGATTTTCGGTCCGCCAACGACCACGGTTTGTCACCACACATTATGCCTATCTCGATGAGTCTTTGGCATTTGTTCTGCCAATTCATCTTTTGTTGCGCGTTGCGCGCGTTCCTTTCCCTCTCTGATTGTGCAGATGCACCCACAATCGTCTCTTCATAGATGGGTTCCAAGGGTAGCTCCACCATTTCAGGCTTCGGGCCGAGTAGCGTGTCCAAGATGATATTCTCTTTGGCTAAGAGCGCTAATTTGTATTGAACTCTCCACTTCTCCCAGCGAAGTGGTGGGTCCGGTGTCGGTTTGTCCCAGAAAGGGTCGATTCCAAGAGGTGTTCTTTTCGTTGCTGACTGCGCCATGTCGTACTTTATTATTTTGCTGTGGTGATTCGCGTTGCGAGTATGCAGACAGAATGTTTATGAGTGATTCGCGGAGCGAGATCTACTTTAACTTTTGTTTCGCTTACTTGCGGAGCGTGAGAACAAGAGACAGTTTTGCAAACTGAATTGAGTTGCATAAATTAAGAGGAATGAATTAAACAGATTGGAGCCACTTGGGCACAACGTGAATACGTGATCAGACATGTCTGATCACGAAGCGGGAAACTATCAGACAACGGAATGAAATCATAATGTAAAAAAATTGAACAAATTAAGGAAGGTGAAAGTAATTGAACTAATTTAAGGCATCAAATAAATTTTACTGCAATGATTAAATAAAATGAATAAATATACCATCAGGTATCACACTGCAAATGACGAATTCTGATATATTAGGAGACTATGTGCAACTCTCTGACAAGCGAAACTTATTAGATGTCAGGAAAGCGAGTATACCTGGACATGACTGCCAATCCTCCATTACAAGCCAGTCCAGGTTCAGATGCGGTGCCGAAAGTTGATCTTGCTCTTGCGTCAGGAAATCTTGCTCTTGAAGACAGGAAATCTAAACAAACTGCACAAAAATCCACCAATTGATGAATTCTTTTCATTCCAATGGATTTTTGGGTTCTTCGGAGGGTTTTTTGAGACGGTGAGAAGACCATTGAAGCAGAGCGCAGTTCTATCCAATAAACAAAGTCTTGAATCCACAGATTGTTTATTATCCTCCAGTTGGTTACCAAAGTTACCGCTATACGCGGCACAACAACATTGCTAATCGAACAAGATGTTAGCTTCTGAGCCCTATGTCTAATGTGGGTGCTTTTGTTGGAAAACAATTTTCGTTCATCAGCCTAAATAGGTTGTAGAGAAACCATTCTAATTAAAGTTACCCAAAGAAAGAGGGCAGATTTTCTAATTTTTTTGTCTCGCCCATTCAGCGGGGAGTGCAATGTCAACCTTAATTTCATACCAAGTTTCTGGAATAAAAAAATCAACAATAAGTGTTTCCCCGGGCCAAGGTGTACGCCCGTATTCCACCGTTATTAAGCGAGAATAAGGATGTAAAGCCGATTCCACTCTTAAGTAGCAGGGATAAGAGTGTAAGTGTGATTTTGAAAAAATTACACTATTTTGTACACTCTTTACAATCTTTAATACACCCTTACTACACTTTTAAATATACACTATAATTACACTCTTTATTCCACCATTTTCCATGGGTGAAGCCTCATGCGAACTAGAGAAGACGAGTTAGAAAGTCTATATTTTTAATTTTTATTTTTATATACTAAATTTTTTTTAAATCATTTTTTTCCATATGATGGAGCAAAAAATCGACCCCCCCAGCCTAGGTTTTTGAGTTCTTGCTGTAATCTACTTTCAAATTATTCTTCAAACTTTTCAAAAAAATCAGTTGAGTGCAAGTGAAACTGGAAAGTGTTCAAATTATTCAAGTGTTCAAATAATTCTTGCAATCTTTCAAAAAAATCAGTTGGGTGCAAGTGAAACTGGAAAGTGTTCAAGGGAGACAAAAGTAGTAAAAATATCAAAAAATTTTGTTCTTCAATTATTTTTTCTATACGATGGAGCGAAAAATCGACCCCCAGCCTATGTTTTTGAACTCTTCCTGTAATCTACTTTTAAATTATTCTCGCAATTTTTCAAAAAAATCAGTTGGGTGCAAGTGAAACTGGAAAATGTTCATGCGAGACAAAAGCAGTGAAAATATTAAAAAATTCTCTTTACACTCTTTTCGCCGTTAATTTTCGGTAAATTCCTCGGCCCGCGTCACCAGAGAAACAAAAACAAAGATTACAGTTCGATTCATGACTTTAATCAAGTGTGAACTGTAAACAGGCAGACTAAACTAGAATCAAAAGCCAACATGTAAGTTAATTTAACTTTGGCACGCTCGAGAATGGGACCAAATATACGCAGAGATAGAAAAAAAAGAGAACAGTTTTTGATTTAAATGAAAAATTAGGTTTTCTTAGTCTTAGTTCCTTAATTTATTTTGAATTCTTCCGACAGTTGGCTCTTCCAGTCCAAATTATTATACACAAAAAATAGAGATTAAAAGTACTACAATTTAGACATTAAATTTATTTTGGAGAATTAAAGATAAATTTCAATAAAAAGTGTTGATTGAGGCGCAAAAGTTGTCAAGGTACTGAAGAGACAAAAAATTGAAAAAACAATGTACACATCAATCATTATGTGATTTTCGGTGCTAACGTCTCTATATTAACCGTTATAAATCCAAAAAATCGTAATAATTAATATTCTGCAAAGGCTAAACTGTCTCCTTGAGGTAAAAAAGACTATTTCAAAATATTAGTAACCTCAAAATGAATTGGAAAATGTCAAAATATTAGGAACCAAAGGTACATAAAAGGAAACAAAACAATTAAAAAAACAACTAAGGATTAACACGAGAAATTGGCAGTTCCTCAAATAACTTAAGATTTAACGTCTCAAATATCAAAAGATTCTAACCAATGCCCTCTTTTACAAAACACACGAACTAGACAGGTGCCTAGTTCATTCGACGGAGAGCAACAAGAACGTAAAATTCCGTAAAAAATTATTCAAAAATGTGAAGCCATCTCTATTGAAACCTGTAATCAAAACCACAAAATACAAAAACGCTTTGATAATCAAAAAGAAAACAGTCTGAGCTTTTAATTTTCATTACTTATTTTGTGTCAACAGGTCAGAATAATAAAATGAAAAAAAAAATCTTTTTAAAGAGCTAATTCAAGTGACATTTATTACGCTTAATTTATTGAACCTGCGTGGTCTCCATTATTAAATAATCTTGGTTTATCTTGATCTAAGTATCAGATGTTTGCTGATTACTTCTTATTGCCAATCTCAATGTTTTCTCCGATCTTTGATGTTTCTTCCACTCTCCCTCAACCTTTTAATTCTCGTTTTTTTTAATTTCCTCGCGTTATTGATTTTGAATTGAGCACAAGTCCTCTCCTATTGGACAACATTGCATTAAAAAGAATTCCCTCTCATTGGGTGAGTTCAATAATGATTCTGGGCGTGTTTCTAAATCATCAAGAGATTCATTCAGCTCAACACAAGCGTCTAGGGAAAGTTATTTTCACATTGTGTCCCACATAATTGGGTCGTTAATTATCAGACAAGTTCAAATACGAAACTCGCGACAACAGCATAGTAGCTGATCCTCGTATAATGACAACAGAAAGTACCGAATGGCTCTATCGAAGGCAATGGAAAGTCGCACTGACTGATAATTACTGCTATCAGCTAACAAGGACATGCGCAGTAAGGCCTTCTTCAGAGTCCACGACAGACCGCCTAAAACGTCGATTGCCACAGGGACTAAAAAAATTCCTTGTTCAGCACAACTATTTTCATACTGAGCATATGAAAATATAAATTTTCATGCTATTTAATTCAAGTACTCCCGTAACTGTTTAGTTGAAACAGAGACATCGAAAAAGATGCAATGCAATTTTTGTTGTGTTATATTTTTACAATACGTCTTCAAGAAAAAAAAGAGCGGACAGGCGGAATACAAAGACGAAGAGGCATAAAAGCGATCAAAAATATCAAACAATTCTTTCAAAATGGCGTAGTGACATTCATTAAAAAAGCAGTTCTGTGCATCAAAAAGAATTTAACTGGAAGATTCAAGTGAAAGCACTTCAAGAAGGCGGAAATTCTCAAATACACTCACTACACAGTTTAATGACGACGTTGGCATTTAATCTCAAAAAGTTCAAAATAAGGCTCAAAAATCCAGCAATTTCCAAATTTTTCGGCGTATTTTCATTTTTTTCTCAGTATACTCCTTCAGAGCAGTAAACTCCATCTGAGAAGGATAGTCCTTCTGAGCAGGGTACTCCTTCCGAGCAGGGTACTCCTTCTGAGCAGGATACTCCTTCTGAGCAGGATACTCCTTCTGAGCAGGGTACTCCTTCTGAGCAGTATACTCCTTCTGAGCAGGGTACTCCTTCTGAGCAGTATACTCCTTCTGAGCAGGGTACTCCTTCTGAGCAGATTACTTCTTCTGTGCAGGACACTCCTTCTGAGCAGGGTACTTCTTCTGAGCAGTATATTCCTTCTGAGCAGGGTACTTCTTCTGAGCAGTATACTTTCTCTCAGGATACTCCTTCTGAGCAGGGTACTCCTTCTGAGCAGGATACTCCTTCTGAGCAGGGTACTCCTTCTGAGCAGTATACTTCTTCTAAGCAGGGTCCTCCTTCTGAGCAGTATACTCCTTCTGAGCAGTATACTCCTTCTGAGCATATACAGATCACACACAAATAGTCTTTATGTTAACGCAAAAAACTAAACCAAATCACAAAGTTGCCACGAACTCCTTTAATAACAGCTCCACTGAAAGCACCGCCAAAAAAATTACTCAATAGCTCAAATACTCAACATCTTACGACTCCAATAATTTTTGATAAGCAAAGCAAAAACGCAAAGCTGAGAATTGCTACAAGAAGTAAACAATGTTTCAACAATTAAAAACACAAATGGGAGATTATTTTCGTCTTTTCAACGAGTAAGTACACAATTCTGTTCACCTCAAAATTGCGCATACAATCAAATGCCATTAGATAAGCCCTCCTCAAAACAAATAACAAATTTTGTCTTTGCTGGGAAACAAGAAGTTCCGATGCGAACGCATTTGAGACTGTTTCAAGGGACAAGCCGCCTACTCGCTTTTTTTTGAGTAGCCTTTTAAAAACCATAATACGCCAGTATCGTGCTATAACATAATTTGATGATGTATTCATTCATGATAACTAAATAGGAACATTGGTATTTACCCTACACGAACATCATTGGATATACCGATACTGGAAGAACACTTAAAGGCGGCACCAGATAAATCGCTTTTCATTATAGGTTCTTTAAAGTTTATTGGTCGCCAAATAAAAGATAATCATGTTTACACTTAAAATAAAAAAAAGGACAATTTCTTGAAACTACAAAAACCGAAAACGAAAAAATAAAACGTTCGCTTTCTCAAATTTATTTTGAAAAATATTTTTAATTTACCAATTATTTTGCCACCTTTTAAGGGTCAACTTAGAGATGCAGTAGATTTTGCATCTCTTAGTTTTGCAACTTCAAAAAACAATCGCTAAAGACATAAAAGAATCAACACTAGGTACATTCCGTTTAGCAAAACGGGATACAAACATACAAATTTTTATATTATGCGACAATTCTAATTATGGAATTGGTGTAGCACTTACGAAAAAAAATTCGGGAAAATGGAACTTGACTTTGAAAACTCCCATTTACTCTCTACATCAAAACTCATATTATTAACTATTCTTCGGGAATGTTGCGCATAATTCAGCTCTCTATGTATTTTTAAGTCAAGGGTCACAACACCCAATTGTTTTATACACAGATCACAAACAAATAGTCTTTATGTTAACGCAAAAAACTAAACCAAATCACAAAGTTGCCACGAACTCCTCTAATAACAGCTCCACTGAAAGCACCGCCAAAAAAGTACTCAATAGCTCAAATTCTCAACATCTTACGACTCCGATAATTTTTGATAAGCAAAGCAAAAACGCAAAGCTGAGAATTGCTACAACAAGTACACAATGTTTCAACAATTAAAAACACAAATGGGAGATTATTTTCGTCTTTTCAACGAGTAAGTACACAATTTTGCTCACCTCAAAATTGCGGTTACAGCAAGCAATCAGATTGGTCATGATAATTGGTATGTTATTAAAATGGAACGACCCCTTTTTCCTAGCAGAAGTCGAAGCATGAAGAGAACTTATTCGTCTAAACCTTGTAAAGAAAAACAATTACGAACCAAAATTAAAACAATTTCATCTTTTGAGACAACACTAACTGGCAATCGATTATAGAAACTGAGCAGGGTCCCGTTCAACTTAATCGAGAGAATCCAATTAAGTATAACCCTTCCAATCTCGATTGAATTCTAAACACAATGGAAAACCAATGAGCTAACTATACGGGAAACATCCACATTTGGAATATTTCCTCGATACACTAGATGGTCATTACAATTAACAAACAACACGCTAACAGTAGATCTCAACATAGAAAACGTTTACTAGAGAGACACATAAATTTAATGTGACAATGAATCAAGGTACTGTCAACCCACCCACGCTATTAAAGCTGCTGAGATTTCGAAATCGAATGTTAACCGTCGACTTCTCCATGCCGGACGCTCACAAGCTCCCACTATCAAAATCCAGAACCAGTATTTTATGGAAAAAACATCGCGCTAACGTTAGCTATCAACACAGAAGACATTTACGGTAAAGAAACAAAATTAATGTGGCCTTGAATCAGGGTACTGTCCCCCAGCCGCGCTATTAAAGCTACTCTAATTTGGAAACCTAATGTTAGCTGTCAAACGTTTTTTTTGTTTGACGCTCAAACGCTCCTATGATCTTTTTCCTGAACCCGTATTTTAAAAAATTGACAAAATGAAACAAAAACTGCTCACCAACATAAGGAACATATATACACTGGCCGTTTTCGGGATTATCGTTAGCTTTACAGTGGAACGCCACTTTACCGATCTGAAGTATTCACTAAACCTCGTCATAAGTGTAACAAAGAAAAACCATATGGTACACAATATCATGTTATTTTTGTCCAGTAGGACCGAGATTTAAATTTTGCTAGACAATTCCTCCCAAATGTTCCGGTATGCACATCTAACCATCCCGAGCTTATCACCACTGGTATCATCATCATATACCAAGAAGCACATCTGAAATGCTTGCCTTAAACCATGAATCAAAGTTTGCCGTAAATCTGAAGTTACAAAATTTTAGGAAAATAAAATCGGTTTGACGCAGTACATCCTGATGTACAAATCGACGCCAAGATTGACAACGCCATTAGTCGAATGATTCTTGAAATAGATCACATTGGCTTAACTATTAAAGGCAAAAACGTGACCTCAACTGACACCTAAAACATTCAGCTTTTACCCAATTAGCATGCCCTCTAGCTGGATCTTTAATCAACGGAAACAAAAATACATTTCCAACGATCAGCACTTCTGATGTAATTTCAATACTTCAATTTAAAACAATTTCTTCCCTTTTTAATTAATCGAAAATTAATGCTTTGAATGCATTCCAATATATTTTACTAAAAGGTGCAATTCGTTGATCAAGTTAACCGGGAAACACTTTGAACAGCTCATCGCATTATAAGTTGATGGTGGTGATTCATCTCGTCCAGCGCCGTAACCAATTAAGGCGCGAAATATTATAAAAATACTCACACCCATTGATATACAACACCGCTTCACACAAATAAAAGTTACGCTCAACAAATTGATTTTCAGTCATAAAATTTGGGCTAAGTCGATAGATAATGAAATTCCCTCAATTATTTGACGACGCAGCCGAACAAAAGTCGGAGTAGTACCAGCTATAAATTTGCAGATCTTGCAATACCAGCAGAATTACAGGCACAATATTCTCAATTAAAAAATTGTACATAACTATTTGATGACAACTTAATCAACTGCTGCTATTTGCGATAATTGTTGGATTTACTCGAATTAGCAGGTGTTTTGCGATCGGCGCAACATGTGAACTGCGAAAGTTCAATGTATTAACATAGCTGTTAGATTGCCAGAAAATAGCCGCAATAGCTTCGTAGATCTGCAGTCTCGAAAAAAACAGTAACGAATACCAAAAAAATTTGTCTTTTCCTTGAAGGCTGATATGTTATATTGTGATTGAAAATCTGAATTTGTAATTGTTTGCTGCCTCTATTAGCCGCACTCAAATAACCTTCAATTAGAGTGACATACACCCATTTGACCTTATATTTTTGAATTAAAGTAAATAAAAGTCAATTTCAAAGAGAGGAAGCCAATTTTGAGAGTGAGGTCAGTCAAGTGTGACCAAAAAATTAATCATGCGAATCAACGAAAAAAACCACGCTTCACAAAGAGCGAAAAATGACGAAACGCACGCACTTCAGCTGAAATGGCATGAACGAATGAACAAAAAGCAGATTTAAAGTGGTTATGACGTCATATGGTCGTAACAAAAATCGCAACGACGAAATAAAAAAAGCAGCAGGACAAATCTTGATGTACAATGCAAAAAATTTTCATTGACTAAACAGAAAACTAGACCTAAATCGGACTACGAATGGATTGGGAAAACCATTTAGAAAAAAATTCGATAGAAAAAAACTGTAAAAATCAAAGTGAATTTGCTGCATGTGAAAAAAAAACACTAGCAAAAAAGCAAATATTTGTTCAAACACCGTTTTTTCACTCTATTGCGAAAGAACTTCAAGCCACAAAACAAATAGCTTTTTTGCCGCACTTTCTGTTTCGGCGTGACCAAAATCACTATTCCAATTTGACTCCAAATATAATGAAAACCTGTGAACAGATCTGAAAAGAAACATAGCAGGAAAACTACTGACGTACATTTCAAAGAATTTTCATTAACTAAAGAGAAAACTAGACGTAGAACGGATTATGAACGGATTGGAAAAATCGTTGAGAAAAAAATCCGATCCAAAAATAGCAAAAACAGTAAAAATTAAAGTGAAATTGCCGCATGTGAACAAAAACCACTAGCAAGAAATCGAATTTTTGTTCAAACACCGTTTTCTCACTCCACGTTAAATTTAGAGCAAAAAAATTCACGCCGCAAAGCCACGCGCTTTTTCGCTCCAATTCCTGTTTCGGCGTGACCAAAATCATTACTCCAATTTGACTTCAAAAGTCATGAAAATGTGTGAACAAAACTTGAAAAAAAAATTAGCCGGAAAATTTCCGGAAACAACTCGATAGAGAAAATTCCCCTTTCTTATGACTAAACAACTAGAACAACTTTTGTGAACCCTAAACCTCCAAAAAACCTCCAAATTAGCATTAATGATCAATTTAACTACTCGAAACTCTCAATTCCTATCAAAACAAGCCTGAAACTAATAAAATATTAAAATCAAACCTCATAACCATCAAAAGTTGCAAAAAACTGCTTTCAAAAGCAGGACGTGAATAAAAAAATTCCGCTCGCTTGGAGAAAAGTGTTTTACACATGAATTTCTCGCTCTTTCTAAAACAGCGGTATGAACAAAAACCACTCTATTTTCACTCCGCTTTTCACTTTTGTTCAGCACCAAATTCACTCCAATTTTTTCCACTCAATACAATTCCCGCTTCAAAAATCACTCCAATAAAAATGATTAAAAAAGGACTTCTCCAATACTCCTCTTCGAGTCGTAAAAAGACAGCGCCCCAATACAATTCAAATTCTTTTAAATGCAAACAACCAAGAGAAGACCAATAATAGCCCCAAGTAGTATGCTTATCTGCCATATGACTGCAGCTGGGTCCAGACCCCCTGCAAAGAACTTTACCACCAAAGAACTGATTTTCTCCTAACGAAATCAAGTTTTTTGTTTAAGTTTCACCAGTCTGAGAGACGTTTTTTGTGTTAAGTTGACTGATGAAACTTAACAAAAACTTGATTCCAATAAGAGAAAATCAGTTGGTAGAGTTCTTTGCAAGGGGGTGTCCGGACCCCCTCCCTCAATCATATGGCAGCTACCAGTCACTGGTGTGCTGGCGTTAAGGCAGCCCAGAGCAGCTCCTCATTTGCTCAACGGCATAAACTCATTTTATATTGAACTGAAAAATTCTCCTATTTTTTTTGCGAAAAAACATCAAAATTTTTTGGAGTCCTAAAACGGTCTGAAATGGATTTTACGCTATTCAAGAGCACTCAAAATTGATTTTTTGTCGATTTCCCTTTTTTTCACCTATGCAGTATGGGGGTCGAAAGTTAAAAATTTTAAATTTTCGAGAAAAAAATTCTGAGTAAAAAAAGTTTTTTGATGTCCTAAAATGGTCTGCAATGGATTTTGCGCTACAAAATAGCACTCAAAAGTGATTTTTGTTTGACTTCATATTTTTCTATGCAGTATGCGTGTCAAAACACACAAAGAAATTCGATTTTTTTGCGAAAAACTGTTTTATGATGAGGCCCCTAATGAAATAAAACTGCAATTGTTCTCGAAAAAGACATTTTGATTAACGATATCTTATTCTTTGTTACTCTGAAATTTGCTTTCGAGGTGTTATATTTCAAAATACAAAACAAAAACAATTTCAATCAGTGTCAGAGTTTCTAGAAAGAAGACTTTTGGTTTCATTAAATAGGCTTCTTTTTACATTAGCAGTTTTCTTTCTCCATTTGCTAATGTTTGCTGAGGTAACACTGTCGCTGCTGCTGGTAGAGTTTTCTGGGCTTTCTACAGCTTCGTTGAGAACGAAGGGGATACTGATTTCATGATAAGAGTCATCAAAATGTTCCAATAGATTTGAAAGTTCGACAACATCGTTCAACTCTTCATTCGAACATGATGGGTGATGAAAGCCGGGATCAGGTGTTTCCCAGCCCAATGCCTCTCCACCTTCGGGAAATTCGAACGAAATATACGATTCATTCAATTCCGTATGCCAATCAGTTTCTACGCACATTTTCTTTGTAATGTACTCATCCCTCAGCGAAAAGTGTCCAAATGGTAGCGTAGCTCTTCGATCCGAGCTGATATATCTTTTGTCATCATATGCGCTCAGCGCAAATTTGTTGACACAATTAGTTTGTAATTGTTGTTTGTAAGTGTTGAATTTGATGCTTTCCACTCTCACTAGATCACCGTTTTCTAATGTCTTTTTGAACATCTCATAGTTCAATTTGGCTTGAGCGGATTTTTTGGTTCCTTTCACGGATATTTTTGATTGCCCATTAGCAACGAGAATAGAGTACAATTTTGGTTTACGGGCACAAAACCCCTGTATTGGTGTTCCCGCGAGTTCATCTTTAAACTTTAGGACTCTTTTTCGTTCAATCTATAGAGTTTGTGATCTGTCGTAAAATTTAAGAGGTCGAAATGATTTTTGAGATCCAAGTTTTTTTCCAAGTCGTCAGAGAAGTTTTTGGTCTTAAGCTTGTAAATGAAAGAGTCTGTATCTGAACACAACATCACACACTCGGTTTGTTTTTTCATTATATTGTAGTGGAACTCCAGCATGAAGAACTTCGAAAGCTCTATAATGCCCGCATCCACAACTGTTGGCTGTTCCACAGAATAGATTGTATTTTCTAAGTGATCCGAGTCAAGTTTTTGTCTATGATTTTGATTTATGAAATTTTGCCTTCGGAGGTTACTTTCATAAGTTCCTCTTCCGTTCTGACAAATGAAACTGACACTCGTTTTCGCAAACTTTCAATAAATTTTCCGAAGTTCGAATTTGACCTTACTTTATAGAAATCTTGGTCAAACTTGGTGGACGCTTCTTGTCGCTTTCGCGTGTTGAGTGCATTGTAGATTGAAAGCGACTTCGATTGTCGGGATTTTACAGCCTGATCAACCTTAATAATTTTGAAGCCGTTGTTATCGTAGAATTTCAGGTTGCGATAGTGAACCACATAGTTTTTAATGGGGTGAATGGTGTGTCTCAGCTTATTGGTTTTTGATGCAGTCAATTTAAAGATATTTTTAAGAAGGTTGAAAGTAACTCAATTGTGGGCGATCAATTGGTTCCTTGTCTGATATGAGTGGATAGTACGCATGTTTATCATTCAGTTCGTCAGGGTACTCCAAATCGACTTCAACCAGGAAACCGACATCCCCTTCATCTTCAGTTTGTTAAACTTCGTCCAATGAAATGTCTTCAACGAGCTCAAAATCCTTGAGTGGCAATGGGAAGTGGAGCAGGATGCCACCGTAAAAGTTATTTGCATCAATGTAGATTATTGATGAAATATCTTTCGACTCGTCAAATTCCGGCAGCATTGTGTTATTAGCAACGTTTTGTCTTGAGCTAAAGACAGAGGACAACTCTCCTTGCATCAACCTCTCCGTCATGTCAATTAATCGGCGATCAGTCAGTTGCTCAAGTTCTGGTTCGCAAACTTGTAGGAAGGCGTTCCTGAAAAGTTAAAGGCTGTATAGAATTGGGAACAGTCCAAACCGTATGTGTTATAACACACGGACCGTTGCTCCTCAAACCAGCATGCTAAAAGGAGAACATCTCCCGTAAGGTAAAGTCCGAGGAACCGTTTGCGGTTTTCACAGCTAAACACTTCGAACACATTATTCAACCGAATGAGTTCTTCATTGGTGACGTCGATTTGGTTGTCTTTTAGACAGTTCTTCCAGTTCTTTCGACTTGGAAGAGACAGATCACTTAGCTTGCCGAATGAATCCACATATGAGGTAGGAAAGTTGCTTTTCTTCTTCAACGATTTTCGCTGCTCGTCTGTAAAGCCCCGATAAAAATGGTCTAAGAGAGAATAATTTGGTGTCGGGTAAACTTTGTACCAGTTTATCTAAGCTACAAGGCATGAACTTGAAGATGTCGATAAAACAAAGATACTCGTTCACTGCAACTTCGTCACCCTTGCGTTTTTGCGTTTCGATGAAGTCGCCAAAATTGAGTGCAAAAAACTTCTCATCATTGGTATGACTTCAATTTTTGTCTACTGTGAAGCTGAGTGTAAGGACTTCACAATATGATATAAATTGTGAGCGATCATATTGTGAGCGATCACTGGAGTGTAATATAACGTTCTTCGTTTTAAATTGCACTCACTATGAGCATACCCGATGGAATTGTCCGTTGAAGTGGCAGTGGTCTAATACCTTTTCGGTATCATTGTAGAAATTAGCATTAAAAGTCCAACACTTTGACCACGTGTCTCTTGGAGGTGCTCTCCCGCAAAAAAATGGAATTTTCCGCTTTTGCTGATAGGAAAATTTTGCAAGTTTCTCTTTTTGTTACAAAGCGTTCCCAACTATCGGGTTCAGTGTATATATCAAAAAGCCGGTGCTCAGGGTTATCACGCTCAACAACAATCATGCAATAACTGCATGGAAAATGCTGTTCTTATGCGGAAGTGCTTGAAATAATTGGGTTGCTTTTTGCCGTTACTACTGGCACAATTAGAGATTCCAGATTCAGGTACACAACAAAAGGTGAAGACTCATTGGCATTTCGAAGTTCCCTTTCGGCATCTTGGCTGATGGATTCTCTCTGCTGTATGTAAGAACATTTGTCCTGTGTCTGAAGCTCGGTGCTGGCGAATCCAGTTTTTCGTCTTTGTAAACAAGGTGGTAACCAGTTGTGTGGCAGTATAGAAAACAGTTGTCATCTCTACCATTGTGTATGCCCAGCAAATTCGAATCAATTGTGAACGGATGTCCTTCATGAAACGGTATGTAGCTGCTACCGCGCACTGCAACGCATCTAGCCAGTTTCAGGATTACTTTGTCTATAGAGAGCAGATGTCAGCTACTTCGAAAGCTTGAGAAGATTACAAGTTTTGACACTGTTGTCAATGAGATTCGTAGCCTTCTTCTGAAATTCCTGAATGATACACCGTCACTGTTTCTGTGTTGAAGTACACGCTCACTTTTTCAATTTTTTCCACTAAAGGCTTCTGGAGCGTCTCATTTCAAAGTCTAATTGAAGCAATTGGGGAAATGTTTCTGTGTGTTTGTGGATAACTCTGAATACTTCATGACGCTTTCTGAGCATGTATTCCATATGTCGAAAATTTTCTCCCCCTGTTGAAACTTATAGTAGTTTAAACCACCGCTGATTGACCTGACAGTGGGCCTTGACGAGTCAATCTCATCTTCTTCCATGTACAATGTTGGCATACTATGCTCATTGTTAACCTGCTCCGCATATTCCAGCTTTGTTTGAAAACTTACAAGACAAATGTAACACACTTTCAAAAAAGGCTGCTGGTGAGAAATATAGGAATGTATGCGCGGCGTAGGCAAGCTTCGTACAATCTCAGAGCAATGAAAACAGCAAAACGTTAGTATATCCGGAAATATATTATGGATGTTCTTCAGATGTTTATTAAGAGACCGTTGATCGTGGAGTTGTGTTGAACAGTAGGGGCATTGTATTGCCATGTTGAAGCAAGTTTATCTTGAATGCGTTTTTTTAAACTTGTAGAAGTTTCAAGAAATGAATTTAAGGAAAATTGTAAAAATGATAAAGGTTGGAAAAGATTCAAGGAAGTGAGGGTTAAAATAAGTTCAAAAATGTTTGTAGGGTTATTTAGACAAAATTTTTCCGAATAAATATCAGAGGAGGTATGAGAAAAAAAGCAATGTAATTGCTTTGAGTGTTAAAAAAACGATTTTGAGAGTTTATTTTAGTTAAAGCTTGAGGAATTTATCAACTTGTAAGCTTGAAACTTAATCAGAAAACAAAATAACTGAGCACGGGTATGACAAACATTTTATAAATTTTCAAAACCAAACCCCGCCTCAAAAGTTCAAAATTGTGTAATTGAAGTTCAAAATGTAGAAATTAACATTTGCCTCGCGCCAATATTATCGTGCACAACTTTCAAACTGTACGTGTTCTTTGGTAAATATTCACTTATCAAAGTTTTAGGTGAAATTCTTATCATTCTTTCTTGGAATAGATATCTAGGTATTCAACAAAACCAAATTCACCCAGTTTTGGGAAGATCAAATCAAACTGTGATTTTAAAGCTGAAACAATTGAGAAAATTAAACTCGTTTGTAGATTTTTTTGCTTGCATTTAGCGCTATGATTTCAATTAAGGTCATGGAAAGGTTAAAGAATTCTTTCAAGATCTAACCTTGAACGCCCAGTTTAACAATGTTTATATAATTTCAAAACTTTAGGGGTCCATATTTCTGCAGGTTGTTCAAACTGAAAAATTTTTAAAACTGAACAAGCTACTGATATGTTACTACAGACTGAGAAGGTTTTATATGACTGTTTTTCAAATAAAAATGAAAGCTCAAAAAAATTTAATTATAAAACAACAGCAAAGAAAATGTGTTAGCAAAATTGAACATGAATTTGTGTACAAGCCTGAACAATAAAATTTTAAAACAACAGCAGAGAAAATGAGTTCAGAAAATTGAATGAGAATTTGTGTACAAGTCTCAACAATAAAATAATAAAACAACAGCAAAAAAAATGGGCTGAGATAAATGAACGAGAACTTAAGTACAAGTCTTAACAACGAAATTTTAAAACAACAGCAAAGAAAAAGGGCTGGGATAATTCTAAATAAATTATTTACAAGCTTTTTAAGTATTATTGTGTATCAGAGTTTATGAAAAGTTCTGCCGCATTTGTTGAGTTTCTTCTCTTTCTTGGAGCTTTCAATACACGTGGAGTCTCTTTGTTTAGTGGAGTTTTCTCAGGTTCTGGTGTTGACTCTCCCCCTTCTGTTTGCCTGTTTTCTACTGGTGTCTCGAAATTTGCGCCGGAGAGGTTGTCCAAAAGAGCACTTGCACTTTGCTGATCGCTGTTCTGTTTATCCCAAAACTCTGAGAAAAGTGACGGACTGCTCTCAAAAGATGATACTTTGGGACTAGGATCTCTCACCGGTACGTAGGTAAATGGTGTTGGCTGAAAAGGTGCTAGTTCGGTTGATAGTGCTAGTCCCCAGAGATCAGCCAAAATGTCGCAAGCTTCTACTACACCGAGTTGATTTTCGAAGAATGGTACCATATCGCAATCATATGTGTAGAATATTTTTTTTCCGGTTCACCGGTAGATGAAGAACCTTATTTGAGGTGAGATTGTCGGGGACTTTAGATGGAGGAATATTGACTCCAGAAGTAAAAATGGTGTCTCCTTGTGTGTCTGTTGTTGGCTTTTCATGTAACTTGGCAATGAAGTTGACAAATATTTTCGGGAGCAGGCAATGGTTGAGGATGTTCCATTTACCTTTCTCGTTGTACCGCTTCTGCTGGAAAACCACTGAGAAGTCCTCATGGCATGTTTGATACACCAGTTTTCGTTCCCAAGAATTTTCGTCTTCTGTGAGGATATAACAAGACTTTTTTTTTTAATTTTTGTTAGGTTAGCTTTAAAAGTTGGAAAGTAAAACAGAAGGTACGATTTTTCTCTAAAATTTATTAGCGTTGCAAAAATTGAGAAATGGAAGAAATAATTAAGCGTACAAAATTCAAACCAAATTACAAATTTTCTCTGTGCATGTAAGTGCAATTGTTTGATTTTAAATTATTTCCATACTCTTAAAGATCTTCAAGAGAGTATAAGTTTTGTTTAATAACTCCACTCCCAAATTTAATCCACTGACACACCCCAGGTCACAACTTAATCTACCTTATATTAAAGATTTATAAATTCAACAAATGAAAACTGGGCAGGTCTTTTTATAATGCTAGAATATAACACGTCATGCACTGACATTCTCCTTGTTTATTGGAAATGCTATAGAGATACATGTGTTTGACACATGGCAGTTGTTCAATTACTTTTTCTGTTAGCTTAACATAAGTTAACTTGTAGCTATCATGTATGTAAACGTTATATTTCAAGCATTATTCTTAATAGTTGAAGAAATCTGTCTTAGCTCACACATTTGTATGCACGTGTGTGTGTTCAAATAAATTTTGTTGTTTGTCGGAAATATTATAGAGATACATGTGTTTGACACATGGTGGTTTGCAATTACTGTTTCTGTTAGCTATCCATGTAGCTGAACATGTAGCTAGCATGTAGGTAAATGTTATATTTTACACATTATTCTTATCAATTGAAGAATTTTTTTTCTTAGCTCACACATTTGTGTGCGTGTGTTCAAATTTGGTTTCCACAGAAATTCATTGGTATTTCATTTTCAATTGAAAACAGTTTGACACAATAAGTTGGGCAAAGAATTGAACAATGCCATTTACAGCTGAGAAAGACGCCGAGTTGTGAATTTCTAAAAGTGAAAAACGTTTGTTCAGAGCAACAATTATGACTTATTAAAAGACTGCAAGATACGTCTTTTTAAAATTATTCAGAAAGCTGAACAAGACTACGAATTTCAATAAAGAATAACAATAACACTTGAAGAGTTTGAAAAATAGATGAAAAAATCTCCAAAGATTCGACCTTTCTAAGATTCTTTCGCTAGCAATTCTAATGAAACTGATATAAAAAGTTAAAGCACTGCCAGCAAAGAAACAAAAGTTCCAGCAAAGACGACGAGCACAAAATATCTGAATAAAAGAACAACTTTGACAAAATGGTGGAAGCTATGTATGAGCGCTCACCTGCTTATTTTAAACAATTTCAAAAGAAGTTCAGGTTTTTCGTCTCTGAAGAGAAACCAGCTTTAAGGTTCGCCAGGAATTACGCTGTGAGTATTAATTTTGAAAACGGTTATTGTAAAGTGTTACCCTCTAACCATTATCATGTTTTCTTTGACGTGTCGGACGTTTCTACGGAAATATTGAAACGAAATAAGCTTTATGCCGTTCCTTGTTTGTACACAATCTTCAGAATTTTTTTTCAAACGGGACCACAGTAGAAAAAAATTTTAGAAAATCTCAAACTAGCTGTGGAATTCAACGGTTCAGCACCGCCGACAAAATGAGAATGAACAGCTATTCAGAAGCGGTTTCCAAAATGTGATCAATGCCATAGCTCTTTGCAAAAATCACCATCAAAATGGAATTGTTGCTTACAAATCTCTGGAAAATGCTGAAAAAACACAAAATCAGCAATTACAAACTGACTGGTTATCAACTGAAACTCTAAAGACACTTGAAACAATTTGTATGGTCTACATTCTGGTGCTTTTTGACAAAGAATAGATATTTTGTGAGTGGATATGGGAAATTAGATATTGACAATGATGTTGTTTTGTTGTTTGTGTACGCTTAATTTTTGAAGAAAAAAAGTTTTGTAAGGAAAAATTTATTCATCAAATTATGTCAGTAGTGTTAGAGCATCATATCAAGCGCAAAGCGAATTAAATCAACATCACTCATCTTTAAAATTTCTTTTCCACCATTAAATGCAAAATAAGCCACACATTATTGAGTTGGTTTTTGAATTGACTGGTTTCTCAGTAATTCATACACAGTTCGAATAATAACAGCAGATGAAATAAGTGTATTATGTAAATGTATATATAAAGTTAGATTTTGTCCCTACGGGTCCACAGAAACGTAAAGTCCATTTTTCGACAAATAAGTGTCCAATGTGTTCCAATTGACTGAGAAGTTGATATATTCATTATAATGAAGTTGTGAGATAGATTAGCAGGGAAGTTGTCAGATGCGATGACACCCACGAACTTGTATTTTAAAGGCTGACAACCTTGAACGAGGTTGTTTATTTGGTTTTCATCCATCAGTTTGTAAGAATAAGATTTTTTGAAACTCTTCGGGCAGAATCGATAAAAATTGTGCTTGATTTTTCACCACTTATAAAAATTTTAATATTACTGGGCAAATCGGCTGAAAACTTAAGTTCAATTGATATTGAACAATTAGTAATTTCAGGGTGAATAAAGTCATGAGACGCCTGCTGAGTGCTGGAGAATTAAACACCATAAAAAATGGTAAGGGTATTCAGACAAACTTATTCCATGTCCATTGTCAATATAGGCTAAATCTGACATTGTGTTGAAGTACAGGCGTTTTACGTCAGTTGTATTTATGGGGCCGTCAGCAATGGGGAGTGCATTTTGGTAAATACAAATTTGCTCCAAGTTAAATTTACGATATTGAAAAAGATTGATTTGTTTGCTTCCTAAGAAAGCTTCATTTGTGTTAAGACAAATGACAAGACGTCGAATATGCTCCCTGCTAAATAAATCTTCCTGTTTCAAACTTTGTAAACCAGTGGAAGCCAGGAAAGTTTGAGTTATAATTTCCAAGCAAGGATAGGACGCTGGACTTGATAGTGAAGTTTTTCAATGGCAAAAACGTTCACAGACTTCGTCGTTCAATGTCATTTTTCTCACATACAAAATATCTTCTATAATTTTTAATTGGTATCATTTTCCAGCAGCGTCGGAAATAAAAACAAAATCATCTGCTGATCGTCGAAGGAAAAATCGCAGAGTGACTCCACTCAAAAGATGTCGAGCACATGTAAAAAATTTACTGCCACTTTTCCATAAAAAGTACATTTAGCAGGTTGTCTAACCAAAGCTCTTCGTCTGTTAACTTCAGCTGTTGCTATTGCTCCAGGGTTATCCTCGTATGAATTATCCTGGCAAGCCAACAAAGTAGCCTTTGTATCTTTGTTGTGAGAAAACTCGGTTTTAATGAAACCTTTGTGGGCATTATTTCCATTTGCATTTGAAATTTTCAATCCAATGGCCGATACACAACAGTCAGAAAAGAGTGAATGTATAACTTTATTGCAGAAGTAAGGAGCGCCTATTTTAGTTTTTTCTGCTGCAGGTCCAGCATCATAATTCAAATCAGCTTCAAAAACCTGAACCATCTGGCATTTGATTTCTAGGAAATTTTTTTGCAGATCAATAATATTATTTCTGTCACCAGCAACCTCAAACTCAAGCATGGGTCCGTTAGGACTGTAAACTGTGCCTAATTTTTGACAAAGGCTACCAACAAAAGTTACAAGGAGCGCTGGTTTTTCAAAAAAAGCAAGAGCTATGTGCTGCCTCTGTTGGTAACATTACCGATCATCTTTAACTTTAGCAAAGAAGTCAGACCGACTTCTTTTTGGCTGTGTATATTGAAATGATTGCCTTTTCTCGCTTTTGAACCCGAACATTTAGATGCTCTACGATTCATTAGTTTTTGTCTCATTCGAAGTGCCAATGAGCCTCCTGTTTGTTTTTTGACTGTATTTGATATCGTGTTTTTCAGAGCTTGCTTTGGCATTTTTTCATACTGGCAACGTCCACTAACTCTGGTAAGCTCTGTAACAGAAGTTCTTCTTTGACACATTTTGCCGCTGGTAGAATAAACTTTCTTGCAAGAGGTAGAGCGATTTTTCCAATAACACTTGCTAAAGCTCCGAAGCCACTACCTCTTTGCCTATAATGTCCCGAGAAAAGGCAATGCAGATGCTTGATTGTTGTAGTGTGATTCAATTTCCTTTGATCACTAATTTCTTTGAACTGAACGTCAGAACGAGTTTACCGGTCCCTGAAAAGGGAACTAATTGACCCATTTCAGTGCGCAGTTCCAAGGAAATTGACTGAATCGTATTTGAAAGAAGTTTTTTGAAGTCCGAATTTGAAAACCATTCTGTGTGTTGGCTCAAGCTCGCAGACGCTAACGTTTTTCAACCATTGTTTTGAATCAATGACCCGTAATAAATGTGCTTTTGCATCGCCAACGTATTGATACTCAATAATGTTTGCATAAATGAATATCAAATGTTTTCCGGCGCAATTATTCCCTCGTATTTTCACTTTTAACTTCCCTAAATAAAAATTTTGCTAAACCAACACTTTTTTTAATGGTACCTAACAATTGTGGCACAGTATCAAAAGTTTTTGGCATGAAACCTAATCGCTCATCGTTTTTTTAACATGATATGACATTGGCTCCAGAGCTATTCCGTTGGTGATCTTCTAAACAACTTAAACTGTAGGACGTTAGAACCCCGTTTGTGATGTGTTCTATTTTAGTTGGAAAAATAATTCCACCTAAAACTACTCTCTAGTCTCCCGAAAGTTGTATTTCATCATTGAATCCAGAATGAAGCCAATGTGTTTTGATCGAAAATCTCCATCGAAGCGAAGATTACATGTATCGTAAATTCATCGTCAAAACGTTTACTCGTCATTTTGCAGAGGAGATTCTCTCGTACTAATTGCAGCTCGTGTTGATAGATTTTACACTGAATAACTTCCTTATCGGTATTGATAAAACAGGTTGAAGGGTTCAATCTGTGGTTAGAAAAAATTTGAAAATCTTGTCAGTAAAAGAGATTCTAACCCTTTCCAAATGTCTCGTCTTTTTTCAGTATTCATTCAAGATCACCAGCAAAATTTTAGTTTTTGAGAACATGTATAATATGGTGAAATAAGTCTATTATGTAAATGTTTAAATGAAGTTAGATTTTGTCCCTACGGATCCACAGAAACGCAATGTCCATTTTTCGACAAATAAGTGTCCAATGTGTTCCAATTGACTGAGAAGTTGATATATTCATTATAATGAATTTGTTATGAGATAGATTAAAAGGGAAGTTGTCAGATGCGAAGACACCCAAGAACTTGTATTTTAAAGGTTGACAACCTTGAACGAGGTTGTTTATTTGGTTTTCATCCATCAGTTTGTAAGAATAAGCTTTTTTGAAACTCTTCGGGCAGAATCGATAAAAAATTGTGCTCGATTATTCACCAATTATAAAAATCTTATTATTACTGGGCAAATCGGTTGAAAACTTAAGTTCAATTGATATTGAACAATTAGTAAGTTCAGGGTGAATAAAGTCATGAGACGCCTGCTGAGTGCTGGTGAGATTAAACACCATAAAAAATTGTAAGGGTATTCAGACAAAAGATGTCTAGCTCATGTAAAAAATTTACTGCCACTTTTCCATAAAAAGTACATTTAGCAGGTTGTCTAACCAAAGCTTTTCGTCTGTTAACTTCAGCTGTTGCTATTGCTCCAGGGTTATCCTCGTATGAATTACCCTGGCAAGCCAACAAAGTAGCCTTTGTATCTTTGTTGTGAGAAAACTCGGTTTCAATGAAACTTTTGTGGGCATTATTTCCATTTGTCTTTGAAATTTTCAATCCAATGGCTGATACTGTACAGTCAGAAAAGAGTGATTGTATAACATTATTGCAGAAGTAAGGAGCGCCTATTTAAGTTTTTTCTGCTGCAGGTCCAGCATCATATTTCAAATCAGCTTCAGAAACCTGAACCATCTGGCATTTGATTTCTAGGAAATTTTTTTGCAGATCAATAATTTTATTTCTGTCACCGGCAACCTCAAACTCAAGCATGGGTCCGTTAGGACTGTAAACTAGGCCAACTTTTTGACAAAAGCTACCAACAAAAGTTACAAGGAGCGCTGGTTTTTCAAAAAAAGC
Organism: Convolutriloba macropyga; assembly: GCF_964194025.1. Classification (NCBI taxonomy): domain Eukaryota; kingdom Metazoa; phylum Xenacoelomorpha; order Acoela; family Convolutidae; genus Convolutriloba; species Convolutriloba macropyga. The sequence continues at coordinate 38,911,482 of NC_134474.1, forward strand.
AAGAACTATGTGCTGCCACTGTTGGTAACATTACCGATCATCTTTAACTTTGGCAAAGAAGTCAGACCGACCTCTTTTTGGCTGTGTGTTTTGAAATGATTGCCTTTTCTCGCTTTTGAACCCGAACATTTAGAAGCTCAACGATTCATTCGTTTTTGTATCATTCGAAGTGCCAATGAGCCTCCTGTTTGTTTTTTGACTGTATTTGATATCGTGTTTTTCAGAGCTTGCTTTGGCAATTTTTCATACTGGCAACGTCCACTAACTCTGGTAAGCTCTGTAACAGAAGTTCTTCTTTGACATTTTGCCGCTGGTAGAATAAACTTTCTTGCAAGAGGTAGAGCGATTTTTCCAATAACACTTGCTAAAGCTCCGAAGCCACTATTTCTTTGCCTATAATGTCCCGAGAAAAGGCAATGCAGATGCTTGATTGTTGTAGTGTGATTCAATTTCTTTTGATCACTAATTTTTTTGAACTGAACGTCAGAACGAGTTTACCGGTCCCTGAAAAGGGAACTAATTGACCCATTTCAGTGCGCAGTTCCAAGGAAATTGACTGAATCGTATTTGAAAGAAGTTTTTTGAAGTCCGAATTTGAAAACCATTCTGTGTGTTGGCTCAAGCTCGCAGACGCTAACGTTTTTCAAGCATTGTTTTGAATCAATGACTCGTAATAAATGTGCTTTTGCATCGCCAACGTATTGATACTCAATAATGTTTGCATAAATGAATATCAAATGTTTTGCGGCGCAATTATTCCCTCGTATTTTCCCAAGACAATATCTAATTTACCGGAACTTTTAACTTCCCTAAATAAAAATTTTGCTAAACCAACACTTCTTTTAATGATACCTAACAACTGTGGCACAGTATCAAAACTTCTTGGCATGAAACCTAATCGCTCATCGTTTTATTAACATGATATGACATTGGCTCCAGAGCTATTCCGTTGGTGATCTTCTAAACAACTTAAACTGTAGGACGTTAGAACCCCGTTTGTAATGTGTTCTATTTTAGTTGGAAAAATAATTCCACCTAAAACTACTCTCCAGTCTCCCGAAAGTTGTATTCCATCATTGAATCCAGAATGAAGCCAATGTGTTTTGATCGAAGAATTCCATCGAAGCGAAGATTACATGTACCGTAAATTCATCGTCAAAACGTTTACTCGCCATTTTGCAGAGGAGATTCTCTCGTACTAATTGCAGCTCGTGTTGATAGATTTTACACTGAATAACTTCCTTATCGGTATTGATAAGAAAACAGGTTGAAGGGTTCAATCTGTGGTTAGATAAAAATTTGAAAATCTCGTCAGTAAAAGAGATTCTAACCCTTTCCAAATGTCTCGTCTTTTTTCAGTATTCATTCAAGATCACCAACAAAATTTTAGTTTTTGAGAATATGTTGTATAATATGGTGAAATAAGTCTATTATGTAAATGTTTAAATGAAGTAAGATTTTGTCCCTACGGGTCCACAGAAACGTAATGTCCATTTTTCGACAAATAAGTGTCCAATGTGTCTCAATTGACTGAGAAGTTGATATATTCATTATAATGAATTTGTTGTGAGATAGATTAAAAGGGAAGTTGTCAGATGCGAAGACACCCACGAACTTGTGTTTTAAAGGTTGACAACCTTGAACGAAGTTGTTTATTTGGTTTTCATCCATCAGTTTGTAAGAATAAGATTTTTTGAAACTCTTCGGGCAGAATCGATAAAAATTGTGCTCGATTATTCACCAATTATAAAAATTTTAATATTACTGGGCAAATCGGCTGAAAACTTAAGTACAATTGATATTGAACAATTAGTAATTTCAGGGTGAATAAAGTCATGAGACGCCTGCTGAGTGCTGGTGAGATTAAACACCATAAAAAATGGTAAGGGTATTCAGACAAACTTATTCCATGTCCATTGTCAATATAGGCTAAATCTGACATTGTGTTGAAGTACAGGCGTTTTACGTCATTTGTATTTATGGGGCCGTCAGCAATGGGGAGTGCATTTTGGTAAATACAAATTTGCTCCAAGTTAGTTTACGATAGTGAAAAAGATTGAGTTGTTTGCTTCCTAAGAAAGCTTCATTTGTGTTAAGACAAATGACAAGACGTCGAATATGCTCCCTGCTAAATAAATCTTCCTGTTTCAAACTTTGTAAACCAGTGGAAGCCAGGAAAATTTGAGTTATAATTTCCAAGCAAGGATAGGACGCTGGACTTGATAGTGAAGTTTTTCAATGGCAAAAACGTTCACAGACTTCGTCGTTCAATGTCATTTTTCTCACATACAAAATATCTTCTATAATTTTTAATTGGTATCATTTTCCAGCAGCGTCGGAAATAAAAACAAAATCATCTGCTGATCGTCGAAGGAAAAATCGCAGAGTGACTCCACTCAAAAGATGTCGAGCACATGTAAAAAATTTACTGCCACTTTTCCATAAAAAGTACATTTAGCAGGTTGTCTAACCAAAGCTTTTCGTCTGTTAACTTCAGCTGTTGCTATTGCTCCAGGGTTATCCTCGTATGAATTATCCTGGCAAGCCAACAAAGTAGCCTTTGTATCTTTGTTGTGAGAAAACTCGGTTTTAATGAAACCTTTGTGGGCATTATTTCCATTTGCATTTGAAATTTTCAATCCAATGGCCGATACTGTACAGTCAGAAAAGAGTGAATGTATAACTTTATTGCAGAAGTAAGGAGCGCCTATTTTAGTTTTTTCTGCTGCAGGTCCAGCATCAGAATTCAAATCAGCTTCAAAAACCTGAACCATCTGGCATTTGATTTCTAGGAAATTTTTTTGCAGATCAATAATATTATTTCTGTCACCAGCAACCTCAAAAAACAGCTGAAAAAACACAAAATCAGCAATTACAAACTGACTGGTTATCAACTGAAACTCTAAAGACACTTGAAACAATTTGTATGGTCTACATTCTGGTGCTTTTTGACAAAGAATAGATATTTTTGTGAGTGGATATGGGAAATTAGATATTGACAATGATGTTGTTTTGTTGTTTGTGTACGCTTAGTTTTTGAAGAAAAAAAGTTTTGTAAGGAAAAATTTATTCATCAAATTATGTCAGTAGTGTTAGAGCATCATATCAAGCGCAAAGCGAATTAAATCAACATCACTCATCTTTAAAATTTCTTTTCCACCATTAAATGCAAAATAAGCCACACATTATTGAGTTGGTTTTTGAATTGACTGGTTTCTCAGTAATTCATACACAGTTCGAATAATAACAGCAGATGAAATAAGTGTATTATGTAAATGTATATATAAAGTTAGATTTTGTCCCTACGGGTCCACAGAAACGTAAAGTCCATTTTTCGACAAATAAGTGTCCAATGTGTTCCAATTGACTGAGAAGTTGATATATTCATTATAATGAAGTTGTGAGATAGATTAGCAGGGAAGTTGTCAGATGCGATGACACCCACGAACTTGTATTTTAAAGGCTGACAACCTTGAACGAGGTTGTTTATTTGGTTTTCATCCATCAGTTTGTAAGAATAAGATTTTTTGAAACTCTTCGGGCAGAATCGATAAAAATTGTGCTTGATTTTTCACCACTTATAAAAATTTTAATATTACTGGGCAAATCGGCTGAAAACTTAAGTTCAATTGATATTGAACAATTAGTAATTTCAGGGTGAATAAAGTCATGAGACGCCTGCTGAGTGCTGGAGAATTAAACACCATAAAAAATGGTAAGGGTATTCAGACAAACTTATTCCATGTCCATTGTCAATATAGGCTAAATCTGACATTGTGTTGAAGTACAGGCGTTTTACGTCAGTTGTATTTATGGGGCCGTCAGCAATGGGGAGTGCATTTTGGTAAATACAAATTTGCTCCAAGTTAAATTTACGATAGTGAAAAAGATTGATTTGTTTGCTTCCTAAGAAAGCTTCATTTGTGTTAAGACAAATGACAAGACGTCAAATATGCTCCCTGCTAAATAAATCTTCCTGTTTCAAACTTTGTAAACCAGTGGAAGCCAGGAAAGTTTGAGTTATAATTTCCAAGCAAGGATAGGACGCTGGACTTGATAGTGAAGTTTTTCAATGGCAAAAACGTTCACAGACTTCGTCGTTCAATGTCATTTTTCTCACATACAAAATATCTTCTATAATTTTTAATTGGTATCATTTTCCAGCAGCGTCGGAAATAAAAACAAAATCATCTGCTGATCGTCGAAGGAAAAATCGCAGAGTGACTCCACTCAAAAGATGTCGAGCACATGTAAAAATTTTACTGCCACTTTTCCATAAAAAGTACATTTAGCAGGTTGTCTAACCAAAGCTTTTCGTCTGTTAACTTCAGCTGTTGCTATTGCTCCAGGGTTATCCTCGTATGAATTATCCTGGCAAGCCAACAAAGTAGCCTTTGTATCTTTGTTGTGAGAAAACTCGGTTTTAATGAAACCTTTGTGGTCATTATTTCCATTTGCATTTGAAATTTTCAATCCAATGGCCGATACTGTACAGTCAGAAAAGAGTGAATGTATAACTTTATTGCAGAAGTAAGGAGCGCCTATTTTAGTTTTTTCTGCTGCAGGTCCAGCATCATAATTCAAATCAGCTTCAAAAACCTGAACCATCTGGCATTTGATTTCTAGGAAATTTTTTTTGCAGATCAATAATATTATTTCTGTCACCAGCAACCTCAAACTCAAGCATGGGTCCGTTAGGACTGTAAACTGTGCCTAATTTTTGACAAAGGCTACCAACAAAAGTTACAAGGAGCGCTGGTTTTTCAAAAAAAGCAAGAACTATGTGCTGCCTCTGTTGGTAACATTACCGATCATCTTTAACTTTAGCAAAGAAGTCAGACCGACTTCTTTTTGGCTGTGTATTTTGAAATGATTGCCTTTTCTCGCTTTTGAACCCGAACATTTAGATGCTCTCCGATTCATTAGTTTTTGTCTCATTCGAAGTGCCAATGAGCCTCCTGTTTGTTTCTTGACTGTATTTGATATCGTGTTTTTCAGAGCTTGCTTTGGCAATTTTTCTTACTGGCAACGTCCACTAACTCTGGTAAGCTCTGTAACAGAAGTTCTTCTTTGACACATTTTGCCGCTGGTAGAATAAACTTTCTTGCAAGAGGTAGAGCGATTTTTCCAATAACACTTGCTAAAGCTCCAAAGCCACTACCTCTTTGCCTATAGTGTCCCGAGAAAAAAGGCGGGTTGGTTCAAGCTCGCAGACGCTAACGTTTTTCAACCATTGTTTTGAATCAATGACTCGTAATAAAGGTGCTTTTGAATCGCCAACGTATTGATACTCAATAATATTTGCATAAATGAATATCAAATGTTTTCCGGCGCAAAGATCAGCTGGAAAGTCACCCATAAAAGCCTTGGAATCATCTTTTTGGACCAGTTTGTTTAGAAATTGTTTCCATTTTGTACACAATGTGTGTTCCTCGTCCACCAGGGACGCCCTTGAAGCCAATAATTTCTGAAATTTCATCGCTTGCAAACGTAATTATTCCCTCGTATTTTCCCAAGACAATATCTAATTTACCGGAATTTTTAACTTCTCTAAACAAAAATTTTGCTAAACCAACACCTCTTTTAATGGTAGCTAGCAACTGTGGCACAGTATCAAAAGTTCTTGGCATGACACCTAATCGTTCATCGTTTTATGGACGTGATAGGACATTGGCTCCAGAGCTATTCCGTTGGTGATCTTCTAAACAACTTAAACTGTAGGACGTTAGAACACCGTTTGTGATGTGTTCTATTTTAGTTGGAAAAATAATTTCACCTAAGACTACTCTCCAGTCTCCCGAAAGTTGTATTTCATCATTGAAGAAAATCCAGAATGAAGCCAATGTGTTTTGATAGAAGATCTCCACCGAAGCGAAGATTACATGTACCGTAAATTCATCTTCAAAACGTCTACTCAACATTTTGCAGAGGAGATTCTCTCGTACTAATTGCAGCTCGTGTTGATAGAATTTACACTGAATAACTTCCTTATTGGTATTGATAAGAAAACACGTTGAAGGGTTCAATTTGGGGATAGATGAAATTTTAAAAATCTTGTAAAAGACTTTCCCTTTCCAAAACCCTTTCCAAATGTCTCGTCTTTTTCCAGTATTCATACAAGATCACCAACAAAATTTTAGTTTTTGAGAATATGTTGTATTCGCAATCAACAATACAAGCCGCGGGACGTCTTTTTTAGGACTTTGTTTGGAGCCAGTTTGATTGTTCGATTAGCTCTAGAATTGATAGTTTCAACAAATAAATCAAACTCATCTAGATATAAATAGGTCCACTTTTCTTCTAAGTATTTGTATATTATATTCTTGAGGTATCATATTTTTCGTTCAGCAAAAGCAGACTTTTTCCCACTGAATGTACTGGATAAATGAATTCCGCGTTTATTGCAGAGGGCTTTGAAAGCACCGAGGAACTCCGTGCCATCATCAACCCAAACTTTTTAGGTTGCTTTTGTTTGATTTAGGTTGCATTTTTTGAAAGCCTCTGCGATTTCGGTTGCATATTTTGTTTTAAGTGGTTAAACCCTGAGACATCTTGACAGACAGTCATCTGCAACAAGAAGGTACTTTACACCAGGGTTGTACTTTGCAAGTTTATCAACAAATGCTAGATCCACGGACCAGATCTCATTTAGGTCGTAAACAATTACTTTAAGCCTTGGGAATCTGAGGCGACGTGAGCAACATTTGGTGAGGATGGTTTCGTTTTCAAATACATTTTCACTTTTTTCATTGATAATTTACTCAATTTTTGTATTCTTTTTGCGTTTAAAAATGACGCAGGTCATTTTAAATAGAGTTTGTCAAGTTTTTTCAGATCATCTATAGGAAGCTCAGTGTTTTCTAATCGTGTCTTCGTCTGTCTTCTTTTTGCTCTCATCCACTTTGGGTTTTGCATTTTTTCTGTTGTCTTCCTCTTGGTTGTTTTTGTTGTTGCTGCTGTTTTTAGTTTTCAAGGCGGTTGTTCTTCTTCGCTTTAAAGCGCAACTCAACGAGAACTTTTTTGCATGAGTATTGTAAACCAAATTGGCTGCCATATCAAGTTCACTAAATATTTTGGACTACTTTTGCATATCAATTTTTTTAGTAGGTTGCTGTAATTGTACAAAAATTGGTCACCTTCACTCCTTGAGGTTCATTTTCAATATGGAGAACATTGTTCTCTTCACTAATAGAAACAGTATATCAGAATCAAATAGTTTTTTCAGAATCAGATAATTGCAGCTGTTTTTTAATTTCTTCCATTATCTTTAGTTCTAGCGTTCTTGAGTCAAATGCTGCATCTTTCCGTTTTTCACTACGGGCTCAATTCCACTGTCATCACTAACAAATGGTTCTGATTTTACGTCATCGGGATCACTAGTTCCATCGCCGGTACTCTTTGTTCTCGTGATCAGTCTATCAGTGCTTGTGTCAGCGTCTTGTAATATTTTTCCACTGCTTTGCTCAAAATTTGGATTAGATCTTTGTAGGAGTGATAACTGAGTGACTTTTTGTTGATATTTTGGATTAACTAAAATTTATTCTTTGATTGGATTTTTTGAAATGATCTTTCGCTTGGGGAAAAAACAAATTCTTCTGCATGCATTATTTGACTTTTAAGTAAAGATAGCACCAGAACCCTAATGACTTGAGAAATTCTGATTTTCTCCCCAAAATATATCGCTTTTTCTTCAGACTTGTTTCCTTCGATAAAAACTGCTGAAATGAATCCTCCTGGTTTTTAAGTAACTGCTTGTTGACTTGAACATTGCCATTGATTATCTTGAGCAAACACCCACACAGAAAAATGGTAACACTATTTGGTGCTTCTTTGAGGATCTTTCTAAAATTACTCTCAGACAGCTCGAGCATTTTCTTTAGCACACAAAACTCTTTCTCTCTCGTCTGTCAAATTAATTATAATCGCTTTGGAGGAAGGTAGATAACAGATTGTTGGACCTGGTTGTACAATATTTGATCAATAACGCAAGGAGTCTGAACTTTTTGGATCCAAGCAGATGAGTAGGTGTCCAAAGGTAAATTTTGCTCCTAGTTCATAGCTTTCTTTTAAAAAATTTGTGTTGTTTAACCGTTTGCCAATATAGGTGATCTGCTGTATGTCTCCAGGTGATTTGAACAAAATGATGTGGGTTATGTTCAGATCAATTGTTCTTGAACATTTACTCTGTTGGATTAAGTTATGCTGAACATAAATGACGCTAATATTTCTACGACGTCCAGAAGTTGCAAGTTTAGAAAAATCTTAATTATTCAAAATTTCCTCACAAGAATTGTTAAAAACAAGCAGACAGTTTTCCAGCTGTGAACTGAATTCAAATCCAGAAAACTTTGTGAAAAACAAGTTCAAGTTACGCTCCTTAGAGCTAAATTTTGGTTGCTCATTTTGATAGAATTACAAAATGGATTTAAATTTTGGGTAAAGTATTTCTCAATAATATTTGGAATATGAGCTCATTTTCACCGCAGCATGACAGCCCACAAACAGCCATAAATAGTCTATCGCTTGTTGAAATTATATTGTTCTTAGCCTCGGATTAGAAAGCGCGTAGTCAACTGTGCATGAAAGCAATGAAAATCAAAATGTTGACTCTTCACAATCAAGATGAAAAAACACAAGTTTGATCAATGAAAGAACGATTAAAAACAATAAAATTACATTTTGAGTAAAATAGACAACATCCGATCGTGGTATTCTAGAATTACAAAAATTCCAGGACCGTCGCTCATGATTCTCTTCATCAAAAACTAAGCCATTCAAACCTACTAAACCAGCGGAATCTATCTCATGTTCATGACTGATTTGAACATAAACTTTTACCAAAAATGAATGAAAACTTCAATTCTTGTGTTAGCTCATTATTTTGTTAGCAACGCTCTCAACCATAAAAAAATTTATGTAGTTTATCTGAAGTCTTTGTCTTCCTTCTTGTAAGTCACATTGTAGTTCGCTTTCATACCATAATCATTTGCATAGTAGACATTTGACTCCACGTTTCCTTTGCTGACTATCTGTTTGATTTCATCAGGCAGACTTTTGTCGTCCAGCGTTACTTGAAACTGTGCTGGCGACTGGTGAATAGGTAAAGGGGTTATCTTCAGTCTTTTCATTTCACTCTTGTAAAAACATGGTACATTTGAGAATATTCGACCAGTAAAAAATATTTCCTCAGCATCTCAACCTCGGTTATGTTGCAAATAATTTGCTGCTTCCTCAGAATGGATTGCCCTCGTGATTCTATTTTCTCTTCTTTGATCAATGATAAAGTGAGCTGATTGTCAATCGTTATGCACCTGCATACTATCACACTCGGCGATAAGTTCACTTGAAGAACTGAAGTAGCTACCTACACTCGAAGGCTCATTTTTGGGCAGTGTTAGCCAACAGAAATACAAGTGCGCATTTCTTTTAGCACAATGTTTCTTTTGTTTCTCGGGTAAATTGAACGAGTGCAAAGCAAAAGTAAAATGTTTAATCGGAAGAGAAATTTCTTCAACTTTGAGGCATAAAATAGCGTCCAAATCTACTACTTCCTTCTGCAATAGGGTTTGCAGTGATTCCGATTTCTTTTCCTTTTGCGTAGAATTTTCCGGATAGGAAACTAAGTTTAATTGCGATAAAGATTTGGGATAGAAACCAGTAGGGATAACTGCCAGTGCCCCAAGATAAACGGTGTGAGAGCCTACTAACCCACTGATGAGATTTCATATCAGTACCGGAAAGTGAATTGTATGGCACTGGTGGTAGGAGAACGATTGTGTAAGAACAATTATTTGAATAAATCGATAAATCTTTAATTATGAAACCGATCTTTTTGTGACGAAAACCTTCGAAATCTAAGACAACAACTTCGCAATACAACATTCCAGCAAATTAAACGAATTCCTTTCAAACGTTTTCACAAACAAGCAAAACGTTAGACCAGTCAGATGATCAATATAAGCGTTTGTGATTGGACAAGGCAAAACAAATTAATATCCAGGGCCTTTCTGACTGTTCTGCGATATTCCCTGAAGCGTCAAAAAGTATTGCATGAAATTTTAGGAATTTATAAGACTTAATGTAAGTGTCTAACGAAGAATTGTCTTTACCTATTAAGACACCATATGGTCTTAGCTTGGGAACTGTTTCCAAGTTAACGTCTGGGTCCAAAAAGGCATGTTGCCAAAAAATATATATAAACCGTTCACTATTCCGGATGGTCACTTTTTATTTGTTCATAAGTTTCATGAGTGCTCTTCAAATCTACGGTCGCAGTGGTATTCATGCTGATTCTCAAATGGAAAAAAAATCAATGAACAAAACTAGCTTTTTATGTATGAAAAATGCAAGTCAACAAAATGACTATTTTCAAGGAAATTTTTCTATATTTTATGACCTTATCTGAAAAAATTTTCAAGTCAACGATAAATTACTTCTGAGTGCTCTTTTATAGCGCAAAATCCATTTCAGACCATTTTAAGACTTCAAAAACTTTTTGAAAATTTTTCGCGAAAATATTTGAAAATGTTTGAAATTGTTGACTGGAACATTGTCATTGATTTTCTTGAGCAAATACCCACACAGAAAAATGATAAAAACTATTTGGTGCTTCTTTGAGGATCTTTCTAAAATTACTCTCAGACAGCTCGAGCATTTGCTTTAGCACACAAAATTTTCTCTCATCTGTCAAATTATTTATAACCCATTTGGAGGAGGGTAGATAACAAATTGTTGGACCTGGTTGTACAATATTTGAACAATAACGCAAGGAGTCTAAAGTTTTTGGATCCAAGTCGATGAGTAGGTGTCCAAAGGTAAATTTCGCTGCTAGTTCATAGCTTTCTTTTAAAAAACTTGAGTTCTTTAACCGTTTGCCAATATAGGTGATCTGCTGTATGTCTCTAGGTGATTTGAACAAAATGATGTGGGTTATGTTCAGATCAATTGTTCTTGAACATTTACTCTGTTGGATTAAGTTATGCTGAACGTAAATGACGCTAATATTTCTATGACGTCCAGAAGTTGCAAGTTTAGAAAATTCTTAATTATTGAAAATTTCCTCAAAAGAATCGTTAAAAACAAGCAGACAGTTTTCCAGCTGTGAAGTGAATTCAAATCCAGAAAACTTTGTGAAAAACATGTTCAAGTTACGCTCTTTAGAGCTAAAATTTGGTTGCTCATGTTGATAGAATTACAAAATGGATTCAAATTTTGGGTAAAAAGTATTTCTCAGTAATAATTGGAATATGAAATCAGTTTTACCGCAGCATGACGGCCCACAAACAGCCATAAATAGTCTATCGCTTGTTTAAATTATCTTGTTCTTAGCCTCGGATTAGAAAGCGCGTAGTCAACTGTGCATGAAAGCAATGAAAATCAAAATGTTGACTCTTCACAATCAAGATGAAAAAACACAAGTTTGATCAACGAAAGAACGCTTAAAAACAATAAAATTGCATTTTGAGTAAAATAGACAACATGCGATAGTGGTATTAAAGAATTACAAAAATTCCAGGACCGTCGCTCATGATTTTCTTCATCAAAAACTAAGTCATTCAAACCTACTAAACCAGCGGAATCTATCTCATCTTCATGACTGATTTGAACATAAACTTCTACCAAATATGAATGAAAACTTCAATTCTTGTGTTAGCTCATTATTTTGTTAGCAACGCTCTCAACCACAAAAAAAATTTATGTAGTTTATCTAGAGTCTTGGTCTTCCTTCTTGTAAGTCACATTGTAGTTCGCTTTCATACCATAATCATTTGCATAGTAGACAGTTGACTCCACGTTTCCTTTGCTGACTATCTGTTTGATTTCATCAGGCAGACTTTTGTCGTCCAGCGTTACTTGAACCTGTGCTGGCGACTGGTGAATAGGTAAAGGGGTTAATTTCAGTCTTTTCATTTTACTCTTGTAAAGACATGGTACATTTGAAAATATTCGACCAGTGAAAGATATTTCCTCGGCATCTCAACCTCGGTTATGTTGCAAATAATTTCCTGTTTCCTCAGAATGGATTGCCCTCGTGATTCTTTTTTCTCTTCTTTGATCAATGATAAAGTGAGCTGATTGTCAATCATTATGCACCTGCATACTGTCAAACTTGGCGACAAATTCACTTGAAGAACTGAAGTAGCTACCTACACTCGAAGGCTCATTGGTATGCAGTGTTAGCCAATAGAAATACAAGTGTGCATTTCTTTTAGCACAATGTTTTTTCTTTTGTTTCTCGGGTAAATTGAACGAGTGCAAAGCAAAAGTAAAATGTTTAATCGGATGAGAAATTTCTTCATCTTTGGGGCATAAAATAGCGTCCAAATCTTCCTTCTACTACTTCCTTCTGCAATAGGGTTTGCAGTGATTCCGATTTTTCTTTTCCTTTTGCGTAGAAGTTTCCGGATAGAAAGTTTAATTGCGATAAAAATTTGGGATAGAAACCAGTAGGGATAACTGCCAGTGCTCCAAGATAAACCGCGTGAGAACCTACTAACCCACTGATGAGATTTCCTCTCAGTAGAGGAAAGTGAATCGTATGGCACTGGTGGTAGGAGTAAGATTGTGTAAGAATAATTATTTGAATAAATCGATATCTTTAATTATGAAACCGATCTTTTTGTGACGAAAACCTTCGAAATCTAAGACAACAAATTCGCAATACAACATTCCAGCAAATTAAAGGAATTCCTTTCAAACGTTTTCACAAACAAGCAAAACGTTAGACCAGTCAGATGATCAATATAAGCGTTTGTGATTGGACAAGGCAAAACATATTAATATCCGGGGCCTTTCTGACTGTTCTGCGATATTCCCTGAAGCGTCAAAAAGTATTGCATGAAATTTTAGGAATTTATAAGACTTAACGTAAGTGTCTAACGAAGAATTGTCTTTACCTATTAAGACACCATATTGTCTTAGCTTGGGAACTGTTTCCAAGTTAACGTCTGGGTCCAAAAAGGCATGTTGCCAAAAAAATATATAAAAACCGTTCACTATATTCCGGATGGTCACTTTTTATTTGTTCATAAATTTCATGAGTGCTCTTCAAATCTACGGTCGCAATGGTAGTCATGCTGATTCTCAAATGGAAAAAAAATCAATGAACAAAACTTGCTTTTTATGTATGAAAAATGCAAGTCAACAAAATGACTATTTTCAGGGAAATTTTTCTATATTTTATGACCTTATCTGAGAAAATTTTCAAGTCAACGAAAAATTACTTCTAAGTGCTCTTTTATAGCGCAAAATCCATTTCAGACCATTTTAAGACTTCAAAAACTTTTTGAAATTTTTTCGCGAAAATATTTGAAAATGTTTGAAATTTTTTCCAAGTTTGAGGCCTTATAGGAAAATTTTTAGTTCTATAGAAAATGAGTTTTTGCCGTTGAACAAATGAGTAGCTGCTCTGGGTTGCCTTCACGCCAGCGACGCGTAGCTGCTATATGACTGGAGGGAGGGGGTCCCGGACAACCCCCTCCCCACCCACTGCAACGAACTTTACCACCGAAAAATTGATTTTCTCTCAGTAAAATCAAGTTTGTTTAAGTTTCACCAGTCAACGTAACATATGAAACGTCTCTCAGACTGCTGAAACTTAAACAAAAAACTTGATCTCACTGAGAGAGAATCAGTTTTTCGGTGGTAAAGTTCTTTGCAGGGAGGGGGGGTTCGGACCCCCCCCCCCCCTCCAGTTATATGGCAGATAAGCATACTACTGCCCCAGCTATCGCTGTGCGGCTATTAATAAGAGCAAGCAGTGTGATGTGGGGATTAAGGCAGTTAAAAGGCCTTTAGTGTGCTAATGCGACCCTGATAACGATCTGAGCCCACCGTTAACAATTCACGCAGTTTAGAGAAATTCAAAAATTTCCTATGTTTGAATACTACCCTGTTCTCACTTCAGCGATACACTTACTCTAACTCTTGGCAGCAATAATCTTCCGCTGCATCCCAAGTGATTGCCTAATACGTCCCTGGACTCCAGTTTATCTTTAATTCTCATACTATGAAAAAAAAACTGTTCTTTTAGCTGCTCTCTTAATGCTGGCATTCTAAGCACTTAATCTACTACTTTCTTGCCTGCATTTATCGACAATTTTGAATTACTTACTTGTATAAACTATTGCCATTTTTTCTTGCTATCCGAGGTTGAAATTTGAATTGTTTCTTTTGATGACATTCAAAATTGCAAAATTTGTCGTGCATTTATATATTCATTTAAAACTAAGTATTTCGCTACAAATATTCCATACAAAAATAACGACAAAGGGGCCGATCACTTCAAATTTCTTAATCACATACCTTAACATCGGAACTGTTTTTTTATCATGTAAGGATACAGTTTTCATTTGGCATTCAATCCAGAGAAAGTACTTTGCAATAACATTCTGTGTCCTTTCGTAATCTATCTACATTTTCACACAGGATCGACCTCTTTAAATTTCGCACAGCTTTGGTGCCGCAAATGATATTTTAGTTTAAGCTAAATTCGTTGCATAATTGGTAACAGCAGCAGGGTTTTCAGGTGCATGAGCACAGTGTCGCAATTGCCAGTATTGATTGGTACGAGTGGGATGTAGCGGTGGTCATCCACGGAAGTTGCTCTCTAGAGTCCAGTAGCATGCGGATCTGTCGGCACTCGTGGAGACAAAGGTCAAGTCTGATGGATTCCATCTGCACTGGATCACTTTGTCATCATGTTTGCCAACTATAGCACTTTGGGGAGTAGGTCCTGCAAACAATTCAATCTCACTTACTTGGCCATAGGCGTTACCAATTTGTTCGATTAAACAATGAATGAAAGCCAAAAGTACCTGATTGGCTCAACAAAGCTACCTCTGGCTAATGTTACCATCTGAGGTTCGGCTATGAAGTGTGCTGCGAAGTCAAAGCGGTCTCATTATTAATCAATTCCAACTTAATTTGAATAGTGAAGCAGTGATACAGAACAGTGAACTAGAGCAGTGTTATTACGAAAAATTATGAAAATTTACAGCGCCTTTTTCATCTATCAACCATTCAAAAGCTCTGCTCTAAAGCTTCATTTTTTTCAGATTTAATACTTTCAAAGTGTCCGGTTTTCTTATGGAAACTTGATAGGTACATGCCATTGTGATCGTGTACAAACCTCCGCAATATGTGACAGCCAATTTGGAGTCATATGAGCCAGTGAGCAGATAATTTGGATTGGATGGTGCAAAGCGGACAGCTCTGACATCACTCGAGTGGCAGTCCAGAGTAGCCAAGTGTGGAAATTGGGCTCTGCGTATGTCAAGGAGCACCACTTTGGCATCTTCCGTCCCAAAAGCAAGAAGAGTGCCGGATCCATTGACAGAAACTGCACAAGCAGGAGAGGCAGCCACTGTAAAAGTAATGTGAACAAATAAACACCTTATAAACATATGACGAATTGCTCTAACAACTTGCGAGAGTTGGCTTCGGCAGTCGCAGGTTTAAGCCTAGTGAGTCTATTTCACTGGAGGCAACGGATGAAAAATGGTGTGATAGAAAAAGAGAGAGGTAGAGAGAGGGGGAGGAGTGTTGTAGGGTGTTCAAGCACAAGCTTGATATAGCTTGATTTCCTTATTTTATTTTGATTGATTGATAACTTCTGATTTATTTTGATCTGTATAATTTGCGGGTTTTATGTTTTTACCTACTTTTGCAACCTAGCAATTCATTGTAATCTGGAAATCTATTGTGAATAAGTAGTAAACATTGGTGGGTCGAATTGCGAAAGGCCACAATGGAAAAGACGGACGAGCACGATCCTTTGAAGTGAAGACATCAACTGGAGTACTGAACAGACCCGCAGTCAAGTTAGCTAAAGTTTTGCACAATGATTGAATCAATTATGCACTACAGTTTAAATTTCGAACAAAATAGTAGTTTTTAAATTTCCATAATCAACATTTCCATGTCCAAAGCGTATCAAATGTTCAATTCTACACGAATTCAAACAATCGAGCACATGAAGAAGTCAACAACGTGCGGTGAAACTGCAAAACGAAAAAAGAATTTTAATTTTCCTAAATCATTAAATTCCCTAAAACTGAGCGAATGTAAGCTCAAAGTGTTTCTTGGCCCTCAACGATAACGTTCATCGTCAGGTTTTCACTATTTTTTTTCCTATTCGTCTGTTTCACAAGCTACAGTCTCCGGAATCCAACCCACATAGTTTCGTCGACTGCCTTCGCACAAACAGAGTTTACAGTTTATGCAGCCAACAATTTTCGGTAAAACTTCAACTTTCACAGCCCCCAAGAAGCCTAATAACTACTTTCACACATCCTTGTCATTCAACAACACAGTATTCTAATTACAGAGCATCAATTGAAAACTTCGATGCAAAGGTATGATCACCACTTGTCACCTGTATAGTCGGTGTATATGTCGCCCCGGAGGAGTGTACAACAATTTTATATACACACACAAACACAATCAGGAAGCCACAATTATGACAACAGATGATCTTTATAGCATCGACATTACAAGACAATCTTGAAATTAAGGATCAGCAATAGAAGAATATAGTAAACTTGATTGTCGATATCTCAAATTGTAAAATACAACAAGAGTATTCAGTTTTACCCTCATTCACGCGGCCCGGAGTGTTCAAGCACAAGCCTGATATAGCTTGATTTCCTTATTTTATTTTGATTGATTGATGACTTCTGATTTATTTTGATCTATAAAATTTGCGGGTTTTATGTTTTTACCCACTTTTTCAACCTAGCAATTCATTGTAATCTGGAAATCTCTTGTGAATAAGTAGTAAACATTGGTGGGTCGAATTGCGAAAAGCCACAATGGAAAAGACGGACGAGCACGATCCTTTGAAGTGAAGACATCAACTGGAGTAGTAGTAAACATAGGGTGGTGGTGATGGTGGGGGGGGGGGGGGGGGAGTTGAGGAGTAAATGTGGTTAAACACTGAGTTCATGTGTCCCGAGCAGTTTCGATGACTCGTATATTTAGAGACGATTAATGCTCTACACAAATTTGTCACCAACAACCAAATGCTTTGACTTAAACGTTTTATGCGCTCGCAAGGCGAAGTCAAATGGTCAAACAAAAATGCATTAAAAGACTAACAAGACGAAAATAATAGCTACAAACTTTGTTTGATAGCAATTAACAATTGCATAACTCAGGTTTAAAATCATCAGGGGAGTTGACGGCTCTATAATTTTCATATCACAAAAGTTTGAATTAAAAATCTTTTTTCCTGACTATGAACAAATATTTGCATTTTTTAGTTTAAAAAACTACGAAAAATTGATGCAGACCGACAAATTTGGCCATTTTTTGGAATGAGAGAAATTTAGATACGCAAAAAAACATGTAGAAGTCAAGAATGAAAAGGTCACTCGAAAAGTCAACGCATCTGATGAAAAATAGATCAAGCAAAAAATGGCATACGACCGACAGGACCCAAATAATTGCCAAAAAACTTTGTTTGAGAGCAATTAATGAATTTCATTTAGCAATTAATGAGTATCACCGTATTGACAACATCAAAAAAGAGGTGGTCCAAAACACGAGTCTCCCTTCAAAACACGAATATCAGTCTCCTCAAGCGTTCCTCAGCAGCTTTGCTGAACCACACACTTTAAGCATTATAAAGCTATAAAAGAAATGCTCAGCAACTGTATGCCATGGGACTCCGTGGATTAATTCTCGGAGGATTAAGGATCCAACCAGGTCATCCCGTTTCAATCGGCGAAAATCAAATCACTCAAGCGACTGAAAGAAAAATTAAAAAACAGAAAAGCAAAAATTGAGCACACAAATACGCACAAACACACGCACACACAAACACACACAGAGAGACAGGTTTACGACAATTACTTCAAACTTCGTTCAAGAACAAATGGATAAATTTCTTTACTGTGAAACAGCATTATTAAACCAATGGCAGGCCCATTTCCGAGTTTCCCATCAACAAAAAGTTTTAAGTCAAATCTAGCAGATTGTCAGGAGGTAGCACCAATCATTTCGTAGACTAGCAGTATCTGAACAAAACCGATACAACCTGAACTGCCGGACAACAGACGCCAAATAGACCGCTGAGACATCATTGTTAAGAAAATCACTAGGGCAAAGAAAAAAACTACAGTTGAAAATATGATTTAATTATACTTATTTTCACATTAAATTTCAAAGTGTTGACCCCCAATAAACATAGCTTTATATTTATCGAGCTTGGGTGCCTTCGATCCAATTGAGAATTAACTCTCAATTAAGAGTTAATAATTGAGCGCAGAATTCATTTTATTGAGTTCGATAAGTCTTGTGTGATTAAAAGTTTAGCTCAAAAATTGACCTAAAAAAACTATAAAGAAAGCAGTAACAAAGAGATCACGCACACAAACTCAGTTGCAGAATGGTAGTGAAGCAACGGAAAAGTTTTTACTTTTTCTTGAAGCGTGATAAAGTGGTCGTAACAAAAATAAAGACGCCCGATTAAACGAAAAACGAAGATGACACCAATAGTAGCCTTGCTATCGCTTTGCTATTAATCAAAAGTAAATATTAAAGATTACCTTATGACTTAAAAAATTTCCCTAATTATGAAGTCCTGAGCCGAATTAGAAGTAATCGCGAGAATAAATTTGTGCAAATTGTTTTCCAATAGCAGTGTGATACCTCATGTGTTCATATAACATTTTGAGCAAGGAACTCAATCCAATACACGTGAAAAAGATTTCACCCCCACACCTGACAAAAAATGATTGAAACAAAAAAAAAATCCGGACTTGAAGTGAGCCTGGACAAATGAGTTGTCAAAGTGAGCCTGGACAAATGAGTTGTCAATATTTTCACAAGTCCCGAAATACAATTCAAAGCAATTTCTTTGAAAACAAACAAAAACTAGCATTCGGAAATTTTTTCAGATAATTTGTAGTCCACGGGACAAAAATCAAAATATAGCTGGCATATTGCCAGAAAATAGCCGCAATAGCTTTGTAGATGTGCATTGTTAAAAAGATTTGATGTTATACTTTGATTCAGAATCTGTATAAATTATTCCCGCTTCTATTAGCTGTTCTCAAATAGCCTTCATTAGAGTGACACACAATCACTTGACCGTATCTCTTTGATTTAGATTCATAAAAGTCAATTTCAGAGCGAGGAAGTCATTTTTGAGAGTGAGGTAAGTCACCTCTGACCAAAAACTTAATCACGCGAATGAACAAAAAAAAAACTCGCTCCACTAACAGCTGAAATTGCATGAACAAATTAACAAAAAGAATATTTGAAGTGGTCTTGATGTCATATGGTCTTAACAGAAATCTTGACGACGCAATAAAAAAACACAAGAGAAGGCCAATAATAGCGCCAGCTATCGCTATGCGGCTATTGAAAACAATCAAAACAAACGTAAAATTTTGTGGAAAAAAGCAGGAATAAGAAATTAAACATAATCGACTAACATCGGGAGAATTAATCTTCAAACGCCCATTGGCTCGTTAGTAGCCAGAATTGCGTTCAGTTCAAAGTTATGGCGGTTTCAAATCGCAAGTTGGAGAAGGGTGAACGAGGGGGGGGGGGGGGGGTAGTGTTTCGGTGAATAACAACGGGTTCGGTGAATCGCATACTTAGAGACTAGTCAGATGCAGGGCTCTAAGAGCGCTGTTCAGCCACTTAATTCCCTCTCGGCTTTACCTGTTTATCTCATTTTTGAGGACGAAAAGTTAATCGCGCCAGACGAAAGACGACAGGGCTAATATAATTACTGCAAACATCGTTTGAGAGCAATTAGTATTTTCTCCCCGAAATTTTAGCTAAGGTTTAAATTGTAAAAGTTTTCAGGCTACCTAGAAAAAAATATCAAAAACTATTCACTAGTGACGTGTAGTTTTTAGTGTGATAATTTAAGATTCAAGCCTTCTTTTAATAACAGTTAAGCCTTCTTCTAACAGTAAGTCCAGTTTCATTAAGATTGCTGATATTAAGTCAACCGTCCAGACTTGATTTGCATTCAAGCTACAACAGTGGTTTTCGAAATAAAATTGCAGACCAAACTGAAATGCTACCGAATTCAAAATTAATTAATTTCAATAAGTCGAACCCGCCAGTGTCCTAAAATAAGGTTGTAGTTAATTTGGCTTTTGCTTGGACGTGATTGGCAGAAGATATGAAAGTTGGTTATCTGTAGGGTATTGATGTTAACTGTCGTTGGAGTATTGTGGAAACTAATAACATGTTGAACTAACATGATAGAGAGGGAATGTCGGTGTTGATGACGTGTGTGCACTTGCCACTCCGGATATCCCATAGACGCACTGTCTTGTCCTGCGATCCACTGCACAAATTGTGTGTACCATAGGAAAACAGGCTCAGAATTGGACCTACGTAATAAAACAGCTCAATTTAGTTGAAGTCCTATAGAGGTTTTGCGTTAAAACCCAAGCTGAAAACTTCTCACGGCTAGAGAATAACAACAGACGACAGCTCTTAGCTTCCAAAATTTCGTAGTCCAGTTACAAATTTGGATTCAAAATTTTGTGCACCAAAAATAAACACATTTCGTGAACACTCCCTTTATCATTTCATATCGGAGCAGATAGAAGCAGCACTAAATTTGTAGAGAATACCTTCAATCAATCTTAACGTGACAAGAATTCTGACTCCTGGCATTAAAGTTTAAAAACGTTAGCTTTCAACGTTCCTTTCTGGCTTAATAGTTCCAGCAGTGTTTTAAACATAGCAGACAAATTGCCGAGAAATAGCCGCGGTCGACCCCACTACCCGACTTTCCAATTAAAACATACCCGGCAGATTGCCGGAAAATAGCCGCCGTTGATTCCAATAAGCATGACTGGGATTGAAATAACAGAAGATATTGAAAAAAAAAAGATTTTCGTACAAAAACATTTTTTTAAGTCCGATTTATTTTGATGGCATTTCGTAGTTGAACATACTTTTGTTTCTTAGAGAGAGGCTACAGGGGCTACTATCAATAACAATCAGCATTAGAGAGAGGTAACTAATACTTATAGGACCGACGTTCAAATAGCGGGCATCTAAAATTGGGCTTTATGGGTTTATCCCGTTTCTATTTCTGACTTCAATTTTTTATACTGACTGTTCATTTTGAATTGCTTTGCTGAGTAACTGATGTTCAAAATCACTTTTAGCAGAATGAGAGAAGAGAGAAACTAGCCTAGAGAAGTCAAAAAGATTTCACGCAAAATGTTGAAAAGGCGGCAAAATGAGGTAAAGCGAAACATTTTTTTATTCGACGAAGTAAAAAAAAAAAGGAGCGCTATAATAGCCGGCTGAGAAGATGAGGGCGGCTATTAAAAATTAGCAAACAAAATTGAAGACAGCAGCCTATCCCCCCAGAAGTGTTCTACTTTGTACAGCAGTTTCATTAGATTCCATAAACATGTTGAATTCACCCTTGAATTGGAAGACTATAAGCGTAATACTAAAAATCAGTAGCAGTAAACTATAAGCAAATTTGAGTTCTTAATGAACGGAGAAATTGCCAACACCCCTAATTTAATTCCAAGTGTTAAAAACTGTCCTAAATTGGCCCAGCGTTTCATTAGATTTGATAAACATGGTGAGTTAACCCTCTAAATGGGAGGACTATGAGCGGAATACTAGAAACAATCAGCAGTATACCCTAAGGAACTTAGCTTTCAATGCCTATCAGGTCTTAGTACTCAGGCTTTATTGGTTTATCTTATTTCTATTGATTTCACCTATTGGCCTTCAACGAATTCGCATAAATGAGTTGGATGAATTCTAAATTCCATTCCGGTGAAACAGAGTGAGGAATGTCAGAAACCAAGCGTGAAAGTGGCGACTTAATTGGAACGAAAAAAGGTAAAGCGATCAAAAAACAGAGGGACAAGTACTCAATTACAATCCACAGAAATGAATAATCTAATGACATGGAATTGATAATCAACATCTTGCTGAAAACAGCAAACTGTGACAGTCAACAAGACAATATCCTATATGCTTAAAACAAAAAAATCTTGAAAACAATTACAAATCTTCTTTTCCAGAAACTATAGTTTTAAAGACAATCAATAACAAAAAATTCAAATGAACTTTGACAATATGTGCACTAAGAATGATTACACAACGCAAAAAACTTGAGGAAATCAATAAAAGACGATGCAAAAAGAGACAAAAACAGATAAATTTGGCGAATATCAATCATTTTGAAAATCAGTGGAATCAAGTAATAAAACACAAGAACTACATGCTAAAATCACGAATCAAGAACTAAAACTTTAGAAGTCATAAAACAACTATCAGCATTTCCACTCGGTAAAAAAGGACAAACAAAAAAAGGCAAGATTCGAAAATTCCTAAATAAAAACCTGAGTCATTAAAAAACAATAGCTAAAAGCTGACGCCGATAAACTGACGAAAAACAGGCCATGTTAAAACGTCATCGAGAACTGATATTTTTAGACGAAACGACAAGGCCGCGAGATCTCATGTCATTAATTATATTGATGTATTCCTCATTATCAACTTGTGACACTAGTCAGTAATGAAACTAATTTATTAGGCAACCTAAATTGATTGGTTAAAATGGGTCAAAAATTTGGCTGCTATTTTTTGAACACAATTTGTGTCAAAGTCATGAAATCATATTAATTTGATTAAATCTGTAACAACCCATGAGACCTGTCACAACTACGATCCAGTGAAGAGACGACAAAAAGAACAAATACACGCTATATTAAAATTGATAATTTTGGAACAGACATTGACGAAATCATGAAAAACACTACTAAGAATTTCAATGAATTAGATTCATTTATGCTTCATTAGGAATCGATGAAAACTGTTATTTTTGCGAAAAAGTTAAAATAAAAAGTACTACAAAACTTGACCAGACACAAAAATCGGTAATATTGTTTGACAATATATTGAGACAAAGCAGTTCAAACCTTCAGATATGAATTAAAACCATTGCTTCTATTACGCCCATCAATGTTCTAAGGAGACCATTAATTTTAAAAAAAACTAACAAACAGAACAAAAGAAATACAAAAACGGGCAAAACTAAAAAAAATCACCGGTGTTCGAACACAGACAGTGTCCAAAAGTCATAAAAATCATTAATTGCACTTTGATGACTTCACAAAAAACTATGACCTTTTTAAACTGTTAGTTAGGAAAGTATGTCTCCAAAATAGTTTCGACGAATTGAAATTTAGAGTCCAGCAAGCCGAATGGCTCAAGAGCCCTTAATGTCCTCCGGGTGTTACCTGTTTCTATCCCGTTTTGCGGTCGAAAAGTCAACAGGGTCAGACGAAAAATCGGTCAAGTAAAAAAATTGAATAAAAAAGACCACAGGACTTAAAACACAGCCGGCAAATTGTTGGAAAATAGCCGCCGTTGATGCGCCTGGAACACATCGGGATTGGCATAGAAAAGAAAAAAAGACAAAATTGAGAACTGTTTCCTAAGTTTTAGAAAGTGTTCCAATTCGGCTTGTATCAGTTATACTCTAAAACTTTACTCAATTGATCTTCTAAACCGAAGGCGATTAAGCTTAATACTCATGTCAGCAAGCAATGTCAGCTTTCGACATTGACCGTATTCACTACACCGCATAATTCAATGCGTGAAAGAAAAAAATTCATTCAGTTGAAACAGTGAGTGATGTAAGTCACAAGTCAAACGTGAAAATCGTTACTTATTTAGAACAAAAAACGTGACCGTAAGGTAAAGCAAAACAAATAGCCGGAAGCCTCCGGAACCGACAGGAAGCAGTCCTTCACTAAGGACCTAGCCATCCCCTCACTAAATGAAATGAGCCTATCAAATAACTCAGGAAGTTAAAAACATGCGTGAAGCCAAAACTGATAGCTGGGAAAAAATCTGATAAAAACTCTTCAAAAGTTGCGATTCCAAACAAATATTGACAGAAAATGTTGTAAAACATAGAGACATTATTCGATAAATGACTACCATCTGATAAAAAAACAGCCACGGCAGAACATAGAGAGAAAACCCAGGAAAAGAAAAAAGAACAAAATGTTATAAAATTGCTTTAAAAAAGTTTAGAAGCTACCTCCCGACAATTATTCCATGAACCTTTAATCCATTCTGCTGGTCGATCGATGAACAAGACAAAGCCAAACCGAAAAACGCTAATCAATAATCAAAAAGGTGAACAACAAAAACCCCGATAGAAAACAAAAATTACTTCAGTAAAAAAGTACATGTATAACCTTGAAGTGCTGACTTTGAATATATTAAAAATACAGCATAATACCTATATAATAGCTCTATATTAAATAGTGAACAAGGAAAGCTATTGCGAAAACTTCAATTCAGAAAATACGAAAAATAAACGAAAACGGAGCAAAATTTTATTAAATTTAACCTTTTTTAACAAAAAGAACTCAAGCTAAGTTCAACTAAAAAACTCCACGGATGTCATGAAAAAAAACGAAATTTCCAAAAATCGCTGAAAACGGCCAACGAGGTAAAATTGGAAAAACATATGTGCTTCAAAAGCTCAAAAAAGGATTCCAAAGGCACAATTTCCAGCTATGCTTGAACAAAACCACTCTAACTTCTTTCTCTACTTGATTTTTCAGAAGATTGATCTAAGCAAATCTTTCACGTACAGCATTTCACTTCTTCTAAAACACATCCTCTAAAAATAGAAGTCCCCGATTTAAAAACATAGCCGAACAATTGTCGAAGATTAAAACTAGTCCATCAAATAATTCGTACATAATAACACCACTCATGAGAAGCTATGAGAACATAAGAAACTATTAAAAACAACTTAAAAATCTAGAAAAAACTAACATATTTTTTAATATTACTTAGGTACACAAAGCCAAGGATAGGTTCCTTTGAGCTACGAAGAGTATAGAAAAGCTAGAAAAGCTCGAACAACAAAGAAAAAATGAAAGACTGCAAAAACTAAAATAGTTAAAAATTTCTCTATTTTTGTCATATTTCACAACGAACGATTGTTTGCTACCGACGAAAGTGTAATCACTTGGTATCTAAGCACTCCTGAAGTAATAGGCTTTGAAATCTCACTTAAAGCAGTCAAACAAAACAGTAGGCAAAAATCGCCTAAAAATTAGCAAAGGAGAATTAGCATAAAAAATTAACAACCAAAAACCTTCAAACGTCGATCAAAACGAACCACAAATTAATAAAATTTCATAAGCGAATTTTATCCGAAAAAAATGGAAAAAAAAACTTTTAAAGCCGCGTGTGAACAAAAAAAATCGCTCGTTTAGAAAACTTTTTTCACACCTCAATTTCTCCCTCTCTCCAAAACAGTGGAACAGTGGTGCTCTCCAGAACAAACAACGACTCTCTTTTCGCTCCGTTCTTCAATTTTGCTTAGCAACCTAACGACTCCAAATTTTTTCACGCGTTTCATTTCCTGCTTTGAAATTCAATCCAATAAAATTGATTAAAAAAGGACTTCTTCAACACTTCTCTTCGAGTCGTAAAAATAGATCACCATTACTCCTCTTCGAGTTGTAAAAAGGAGGGCGTCCAAATAATAGCCGTTGAGAGGCTGACGGCGGCTATTAATAATTGTTTGAATTAAAAATGACGACATTCGAGAATTGGATCTTTTCCGTTTGAAAAGATCCCGAGATTTCATGGTCGCATGCCAGCTCTTACTACCACAGTCATATAAGTGACTCCACATTATTTAAATGCTCACCCGAATGTCCAGCAAAAGCGTGCATGGCTTTGGCTTGTTGACAGTCCGTCACGTAAATATTGCAGTCTCCCGCTCCCCCCGACACCAGCAGGGGCGATCCAAGTATGATTCCACTAGCTGACGAAGTAAATACCACATCACG
Source organism: Convolutriloba macropyga (assembly GCF_964194025.1). Taxonomy (NCBI): domain Eukaryota; kingdom Metazoa; phylum Xenacoelomorpha; order Acoela; family Convolutidae; genus Convolutriloba; species Convolutriloba macropyga. The sequence goes on from NC_134474.1 coordinate 38,937,317, forward strand.
AACAGTCCCGTCATGCATCGCGAGCTCAATTTCAGCACAGCCTCCTAAATAGGCAGATTGTCACATGACTAAATTCACAAAAGAGTTCAAAATTAAGGGTAGAGACCAATCGCAAAAGCTGGTCATTGATAAAATGAGTAAAAACAAAGCCGACTGGATTTCAAATAATAGCTGCGAAATACAATGTTTACACCTGATGGTAATCAACGAGATCATGGACAAGAAAGAGGAACTTATATTTCAGAGCACATTAGGAAGTGAACTCCAATAGTGAATTTTGAGAGTTCAGTATTATGGTTCTTCGAGTATCAAATGGAGTATTTGTATTCTCGTTTAGTATACAAATGAGCGCGCAAAGTAGTTTAATAGCGAGTTGAGTCATATTTGGCACATTTGATCAAAAACGCACAAACAGATCTCATTCACACAAGTTTCAAGCAGAGAGGAAGTAACAAAAGCAAACGGCTGTAGTTTTGAAATTTGATCAAATAATAACAAGAGAAAAACATAGACAGAAAGTTGTCGGAAAGTAGCGGCCATTAATACGCTTGACGCAAATCGGAGTTGAAACAGAAAAAAAGAAGAGTTTTTTTAGTTAGATTCATGTGAGGTGCTATTTAAAATTCCTTGATCTAGTTGGTTTTTCAAATGCCTTTTAAACTAAGCTTGAATATGAATTTACGATTTTATAGGCCAAGGTTTTCCTCCGGAGCAGGGCCGACAATCTAAAACTCACTCTCGAAAGGTTGAAAAGAATGCATAAGAAAAACTGACTTAATTTCAGAGTAGTAATTCGTTCCTCTAAATCTGGTTTTACATTTTGATAAACATATTTTAGCAAATATACAAGAAATTCCAACTAAGGCATTGTTTAAAGAGGTTGTTATATAGATCATGATCAAAGCTACATCAACTTGTATCCGGTTTCTTCTGGTTTGGTTATTGGTTTTATGCAAGTAACAAATATTTATGATGGTAACAAACTTCCTGGTCCAAATATGGTAGTTTAGGCAAATATATATATGATGATGACAAACTTCTCGGTCCAAATATGGTAATAAATATGGTAATATAAGAGTTTCATATATGGAAAGATATAGACTTAAAAGAAAATTATAGCACTAGATATGAATATAAATATATAACGGACTGTTTAGGGACGTTACACTGCCCTCCTTTGGATAAAATTTATGTATATAAATTTAAACGAGATTAATAGGTTTTTTTTCAGTTTTCCTTGGATTTTCTTGTTTTCCTATCTATTGTAAGGAGCCACCCTTAAGTTGTTTTTGAAGTGTTGGTTGGAATTTGTGTTGTTGTCGCATTGGTATGTGGAGGTTGTTGTTGCTGAAGATTCGGGGTAGAGCCATAAATTGAATGTTGGTTATCGTTAGGATTATCATTGGTGTTGAGGGAAAACTGTGATTGAGATAGGATGATCGCTTTTTGGTCTGTGGTGTCTTTTTGCTTCTCTTGTTCGATCAGTAGGAGTGGATGAGAGTAAACCAAAGATTCAACTTTGGTTAATCGCCGGTCTATGTTGGGAATTGTTTCTTCGTCCGTTGTAGATTCATTTATGAACGTCATTTTGTTCTTTAGCTTGTGGTCCATTGATTGTACCAGTGGGAATTGATCCTTAGCTACTGACACAACTTGTTTGATAGGAATTTTGCTCTCAGGGGATTTGAGAAATTTCGGTGTCAGATTCCGTATAAATTGAAATTTATGATAGAGGTACATAACTAGAATGTGGAGGAGGAGATTTCCGATAAAGACAAAGACGGTTAGTGATAGTGAAACTTTTATCGGAACATATGAGTCAAGTTTCTCAATAAGCGTTGGTTTTAGCAGTTGCATTTTGTGGACAATTGGTTCGGCGATTTTGTCGTAGTCTTCTTGTCGAAGGTTGTCGACAGACATCATTGTTAACTCGAGCTTCATTTGTTGGAAGAGGGCTATATTTGCGTCAGCTTTTGATTTATAGTAAGGTAATTGATCTAAATCTGGCACAGTCGAGATTAACTTCTGAAGTGGATCATCTAGTTTCACATCGATTTGAACTGCTGGTATTGTTGAACAACTGGACAAGTCGGAACGTATTTTGATATGCTTGCTTATAAGTTGTTCTCCGCATTGGAGAGTTATAAGGCATATCTTACATCCATCTTTATTCTCTTTTGCTGTGCTTTCTGTTCCACTGATTATATGTTGTCTCCACTTAAAATGTCTTGCGCTTGTAATTAGCCAAATTCCAAATCCGAGATTGGTTGCCTTTTCTGGGATCGGGAGAAGGATTTTTCTTTGTTCGCATACGGCTAATGCAACTATTGGGTCTTGGTAGTAGAGTGTTGCGAGACACGAGGACTGTGACAAATGGGTTTCCATTGTTTCGTGGCATATTCGGTACGTTGATGATCCAATGCAATTGTCTAGTTGTGTCTGTGTGAGTGTTGTAGTTTCCATTGAATCCTGTGAAATTGCTAGGTATGAGCCTTCGATGACCCATTCTAAAGCTTCAGAGGGATCCGGTTGTGGCATTGGGACTAGATGTGCACTGTAGACTGTAAATGTTGTTGTTCGTGACGCTAATGGGATTGCTAAAGTTAGGAGAAGTCCTTGTTTTACTGTTGAGATTTCGATGAGTAATCTCGCATCGTAATAGGACATCAGGTCTTTCATCGGTATCGCTAACGATAGTTTATCAGTTGAATATTTTTGCGCGTCATGTACTGAATCGAGAACTGCAATTAATGATTCGCGAGGTACTAGAGACATTGGGAGTCTTTTATCTAACAAAATTGGAATTGAGTTGAGTAAATTTATGCTATAGGCGTATAAAGCTGAACGGTAACTTTTGACGTCTGCATACAAAATATTCAACAAAGAAGCGGCTGTGTCAAAGTTAAAATTGAGTTGTTGGTTCGAGAACAGCATTTGAGTACAATCTCGTAAAACATGAAAGTTGTTTTGAAAGATTTCAAATTGCTGCTGAACGATTTTCCAGTTTTTGTTTTGATTTTCTTGCATTTCCTTTTGAATTTTCGCTATTTCAGCTATTTCGTTGGAAATTAAAAAGAATTTTTCATTGCTCGATTGTTCAATTTCTAAGACGTAGTCAGTGAGCTGATTTGCGTATTCGCTAAGTTTTTCTATATTTTCTGCGTTTTTCCGTCCTGTATTTTGACAATTTCCAAAAACTCCAAGGAAACCGCATTCACTTGATCCTCCCATAATTATTCCGCTGGCTCCGAACAATGCTATTCCAGCTACTGCAGCTGCTGCTACTACTGGTGCACCTCGTTTCTCGCGGTTGTTGATTTCGGTCGATTGTTGTTGCGATTTTTGGTTCCGTTTTTCGTCGTTTTCATCGTTCGAAAGGAATTTTGCTGTTATGTTTCGCATATGTTCGACTTCTTGTTGTGCTGCATTTGTTTCATTCTGAATTTTGGCCAGCATCCAATTTAGATTGAACGGTTTATGTGAAGAATTGAAAGGTTGAGAAAAATCTAGCGGGCATTCGGCTGATGGCTGGCTCCACATTTCGGCCAATTTAGCTAGCATATCCTCTACTTGAGTCTTCATTGTAAAGTTATACTTCGGAAAAGGAATGAGAAATTGTACATTGACGAATTTTTCGGCAAGCAGGATTTTGGATTCTTTGTGAAATAAGATTCCTTTATTCAAAGCATCATATTCTGTTGTCTCGAAAAGGGAGGTAAACGAGTAAAGAAGAAATAAGCTGTTTAGTCGAGGCGAAAGAATCATACTGATTTAATAAGATGACCTGAACTCCAAGTTTGAAATAACGAAAGTGAAGATTTAAAAGTTGTTTTGGAATTTTGTTAACTTGGTAAATATATAAATATATATATATTTGTCATTCGCCAATTTTGGTATAAGATTCTTGTTGACTATCAATTTTGTGATGTCGAATACCGTTTTGAAGCTTGTGAAGTAGGTGTCCCAATATGGAGGCTGTGTAATGTTAATTGTCCTTTTCGTCGTTTTAGAAAGTTCAAACTCCAAATGGCAGAAAAACTCAACTCGGTCTGATATTATTCGAGTTTTTCAGGTCCAAATGTGTTTCAGCGTTGCTTTCGCAAGGGCAGTGATAATGTGTTGCCCAAATGGTTCTACTGTTGTCGGGACAAACGTTTGGTCAGCACAACGTTCCCGGCTTTGCGGTGTTGAGAATGAGTTGGATATCTCAACCTCAGAAGAGGTGTCAGATTCGGATGGGGACATCATAATGATGTTACCGATTTTGTTCCTGTTCGTTTTGTTGTGCATGTGGGTTGCTTTGTACAATCGAAGTGTACGACAAAATCGATAATTGTCAATGTCGAAGGGAAATCAAGGATTTTATATTTGCAGTTCAGTTTAGATTAGGAGATTCAATTTTTGAAGTTCAGGTCACGTCTCAGTTTTGAATCCGTTTTTCGAGTCTTTAGAAGATCGTAGACTTTCGTAGATGTCAAAAGCGCGTATACAAGTCAGTCAATTCAGTTGAGACAATTGAATTGTCTAGCAGAGACAAGGTTATTTATAATGTGATGTAGATTTTAGAGTTGCTTGTTGATGATAAGTTATTGTTTCGTTTAAGAGGCTAATTTAACACGTGCTTCTGCTCTGTTTTGCTTTCTTCATGTTTACTTAGAACAATTGAGACGACCGTTAAGCTGCATGATGTCTCAAAATGGAGTTATTCATTTCTGTTTGTCTTGTGTTCTTTTAGTGCATGTGTAGTTATATTTCAGCATGTGTGTTTTTCGCTTGATTTATGTCTTCAGCATGAACTTTTTCAGAGCGATAATGAGTTCTAAAGACTATAGTTTGTATCGACCTGCTGACATCCTGGAAATGGCACGTAAAAAGGAGCTGGAAAAATTGGGGTTTGCGCCGTTACCCCAACTAAATGAGTGGGTGTTCAATCAGGAGTTTCCAAGGGAAAGCTTCTTTCTGCGCGGAGCAGCCGCAAATGTTGTGTACCGGTGGAGCCCAAAAGCCATGGAGTTGTACAACGATGGCGATTGCGTGATTGAAGATTTGGTAACGAAGCTGAAATGTGCCGGACTGATGACGAACAATGGAGACGATTTTGGATTTCCAGGATCTCGAACGTTGTCATTCTCATTTGCTGAGGATTCGAAAGACATTGTGTTTCCTGAGCATCCGAACCTTAAGATCACTAGCCGTGGTAGCATTGCAAAGCTGGGAGAATGGGTGACTGTGGGCCACATCGAGTGGGGAGGTGGCGAGTCAATTGCTAAGGTCATTGGAGGGTCCCAGATGTGGATAATTTGTAACAAGATCGAAGCAGGGGTGGAGCTGTTTAAACAAGATAAATGGACGAAACTGCGTGACTTCATCCTTGATGGGGTCATTAGTGATGCGGCTTGTTCGAGTGGTACAAAACGAAAATCCAAAGTCCGGTACTTCTACCACCTCGCTGAACCTGAGGACGTAATCGTGCAGCCAAGTTGTGCAGTTCATGCGGTGTTGACAGAGGCGAAACGTAATAGAAAGAACGAGCTGGTATGGTCGATAGTGTCAGGTTACGAGGCGATTGGAACGATATTTGATGCAGATCGAGGGAGGCATGTGATCAACAGATTGTGTTATGGATTCAACAAAGGATTGGCGGCGAAGGAAATTCGACTTCATGGATTGGATTATTTTTTAAGACTTCTCCTCGTTCGCGATTACCGAAGATCAGTCAAAGAGTGTCAGTCCGTGTTCCCAGTGACCGTCAAGGAGGCCGACATAACAACACATGTCAAAACTTTCGTAACATATGGTTACGATTTAGCAAATAGTCTAGAAGCACCTAAGAGGCCCTTGTCGAAGAAGGAGAAGATACAAGCGAAACTTGGGAAAAGCGATGAGGTGTACAGTACCGTTTTACGTGATGTGTCGGAAGACGAGCTTCAAGTGTGGCCCAAGGAAGTTACCGAGTTCTTCAATCAGTTTGCCAGACGAAAGGCCGAGTTTAGTTGACAAGTAAGTTGAACTCATATTTTCGTGTTTTCATTCAAAAAAGTTCTCTTTGATTGAAAAATGACAGACATTAACCATACTGTGAACAGCATGAATTGTTTATGTAAGGCTTATGTACGCATGCTGTAGAACGTTTAGAGGCCAATAAATGCAAGTGTATCGGTTGCCTGACTTAGTTAAAGAAGCATGTTCATTTTGGCCTTTTTTGTTCAATATCGCCTTTTTTGTTTGAAAAGTCATATCGTCGGAATGAAACCGATATTGGAAATCCATTCTATACAAGTTGTTACTAACAATCATATCGACGATTTGAACCAATTTTTGAGTCGCTCCGATGCCCCGTTCATAAAAAGGTGGTTTTTAAAGATTTTCGTGTTTTCGGTGCTTGAAAATTTTTGAGCTTCTCGTTAATTTTTCTGGGTCTTGCCATCTCGCTAGGGTTGGTTTCAATGCTTCAAAAGTATCACCATAGGTCATCATCAAACATGGTGGAGCTAATTTTTGACAGTCGGTTCGTTAAGTTCGACTTTTGGTGGCAAATATGCCAAAATTTGGCTATTTTTCGAGGTCGATTTTTCGTGACTTCGGGTAGTCAGATCTCGGGCACTTCGCGTATTAGGCTTGTTCTGAGCATCCTAAGATTCAGTTCTGGGTACAAAGACTTGGTGTGCCTAGTTAAACGTCGACAGTTTTTGGTTTGGAGGTTCCAATCACGGAGGCGCGGATCGGTGCCGTCAAAACTCGGAATTTTCAGCATTTTTCGACCTTTTGTGTCATTATCTTCGAAACTATGCATTTTTGAGTAGGGACGAGATTAGTTCATTTTGAAGCACGGTTTGTGGGGACTGTATTGGCCAATTTTTAGACAAATCGGGTCAATGAGTGCGGGACACTTGCTTTTTGCGCAAAGCGAGAGCTGAATTCTGGAATCGTTCTAAAACTTTAGTCCGCTCCGACGGTGACTTGTAGGTATTTTGGGGCTTTCTAGGGGTCAAATTGTCGTTGTAGGGAATGTGAGCAAAGCTTTCAGTAATTGTAAAGGTGGATTTTCATGTTCAGTGGTCCGAAAATCTCATAAAGTTGACGCAAAATGCTTGATTTTTCGAGTTGATTATTGGAGAACTCTAATTTTGGCAAACTTATCGTTCGTATGCCGCATGCTTGGACTGCCTCTCTCAGAGTTGTTAGGGCTTTGTTGATAGCGTAATACGATGGGTGATCGTTTTCCTGCTCCTTGGTTACTATATTGAAAATTAACGATTTGTATAGGAATCGAAATAAGGGATAACTGTTCCCACTGGGAATTTTGGCTGGTTTTTTCCGATTTCTCGCATAGAGGGGTACATTTGAGCAATCATTTTTGCTAGACCTTTACTCATTAGCATATCGGAGGACACGCAGTTCACTATCGAGTTGTACGAATGAAGAATATTCCCTCGAAGTTTGATAAATTGAGCTGTGATTCGTAGTAGCAAAGAATTTAAACTTCCAGGTTTTCCGCTGTTTCTCTGTTTTGTTTGGCTTCTTGTGTTTCGAGCTGGGGGTTCTGGGGTTGATTGTTGATAGCGTTGAATGCTAGCTCGTACTTGGTCAAGTTTTGTTTCTCGTGATGATGTTGGGTCTCTTCTTAATCTCTGTGCTGCTTCAGTAAAAATTTGTCGCTTTTCTGCTCTCGTTAAGATTGATGGCTGAGATGGTGATTCAGGCAATGGTGGGTCTTTGAACATATCGGTCAATCGAGCAGGTGGATGCCAAGTTTCGTAGGTACGTATTTTTCGGGTGTGCGAAAAATTTATTTTCTTTTGACGGCGTTCACTTGGGCCAGGTTCGCTTTCAGGCTGTAATTCTTTTTGTGACTGTGATTGGTGCGCTTCGGCGGGTTCTGGGGGGCTAGGTGGGAGATTAAATTGTTGTGGTGCGTTTAAATCGACTGGACTGTTTTGTTCACTAGAACTCGGAGTGTTGTGGGGCGAGTTTTGAGGTGAAGGGTAATTTATCGGTGGAGGAAGAATTCCTGGTCTTGGAGGGATTATTGGTGCTGGTGGTGGTGCATGGACAGCTGGGGGTGCTGCAATTGGCACAGGGGCTGCTACTGGGACTACTGAGAGTTTTATCATGGCAGGTGGCTTTTGATTTTGTGCTAAGAACGCTGCTCTTTGATTATCTTCAATCAAGTTTGGGATGTAGTCATCGAACAATTCTGGTTCATTTCGTGTTGTTCGTCGTGATGGATCGGCTTCGAAGTTTTCTGGGTTAACGTTCTCCAAATCTTCGGGTGGGTTTTCCAATTTTAGTGGACGTAGGCGTATTCTGTGAACGCACTGAGTATAATTTGTTCCGACTCTACGAATGATATAGTTTGAATTTGTAAGGACTTGTTCTACTCTGTAAAGAGGTAGCCAGGTTTGAACTGATTTCTGGGTGAAGTCCCTTTGTGTTGTCAATCTAGGATTAAGAAGTAGACAATGTGTGTGTTTTCTGAGTGGTTGAGCTGCTGACTTTTGATCGTAATAATTCCTATATCGTTGATAAGAATCCAGGAGTTTTTGTTTGTTTTCTCCAAACTTTTGTAACAAAGCGTCCTGTAGTGCTAGTACGTAATCAGAGTTGACTTCACAGGCTTCCATTCCTTTTCGGGAAAATCGGAGGTCAAGTGGTTTTACGGGTTCACGTCCGTGAAACAGAGTTGTTGGACAACAATTAATTGAAGAGTGGTATGACGTGTTGTGGATGAAAGTTGCTAAAGGAACATATTTGTGCCAATCGTTCCACTGTTCACTGGTGTTAAGCTTCAGAATTCTTTTCAGTGGATCATGCGAGCGTTCTACTACACCGATTGTTTGTGGGTGTTTTAACGTTGCATGTTTTAACTTGACTTCTAAAAGTCTCGCAAGTTCGGCCATGAGTGACGATGTGAAAGTTGTTCCTAAGTCGCTAAGAAGTGTTTTTGGAAGGTAGCTGTGTTGAAAGAAAATTTTGACGAGCTCTCTGGCTACTGTATCTGCACTTCCATTTGTAAGTGGCACTGCGAATAGGTACTTTGTAAACACATCAATTCCACTTAGAACATATTTGAAAATGGGTCCATTTTGTTGCACAAGATCAATTTGCATCATTTCTCCTGGATAAGACTGCAGCGAAGAAACTGGCTGAAGTGGTGGTCTAAGTTGCTTATTTGGATAGCGTTTTAGTTGTAGGCACGTCATGCAATTTTTGATAAAATCGATGAAATGTTCAGTAAATCCTGGGTAGTAGAAACGTTTTCGAAATTCTTGGATTGTGCGAAGTATTCCCAGATGTCCGGCGGTTGGTGAATTATGTAGCCTGTAGATTACTTCTTTCCAAAGGTGCTTTGGAAGGCAAATTTGTTGGTGGAGGATTTTTCCAGTATCATCGTAGAACAGTCTATACAAAACATTGTTTTCTAGTTTCAATCTGTCGAATTGTTTTGCGTATTTCTTCAATCGAGTTGAGGCATACTTCAAATCGCTTGGTAATCCGCTGTTTTTCCATTCAATGACTTGGGAAATATCTTCGTCGCGCGATTGCTCTCTTGTAAGATCCAAACTATCTTGTTTCTGGAGCAAATCACTCAGAACATCTTCTGAACTCGGTAATTGGACTTGGTTAACTTCTGCTCTTGACAGCTTCCAAAGTTCGTTTATATCGTTCTGATTCCTCTGTTTGCGTTCCAAATAGGTTTCGTAGAGACCCAAGGCTTCTAATTTCGAAATCATATATGTATTGTCGGTCTCAGAAGGTAAATCTTCACTTAAAGCGTTGATGTTTGTAATCATTACATCGGGAGATTTTGCTTCGCTTTCAACTTGAATCTCTTTAACTGGTATTTGATTAACGTGCTTAAGAGTTAAACTTGCTGACTTTTCCGTTTGTACTCTTGACAAAAAATCGGCTGCATAATTAGCTTTTCCAGGTATATGTGCAATTACTATGTTAAATGACAGAACTCGATCCAAAAAGTTCCAAATTGAAGGCGGAATTGTTTTTGATTGAAAGAAGTGTGTGAGACTGATATTATCCGTCAGAACTAAAACTGGCTGTGTTGAACTCCAAATGTAATGCGAAAATTCGTCTAATGCATAGTACAGTCCGAGGAATTCTTTGTAATATGTTGAAAATTTCAATTGTGCGGTGTTAAACAACTGAGATCCAAATGCAACTGGCGCGTAAATTTTCTTCTCTTTGTTCTTGTTTCCTTTTACGTAGTCTTCAACCATGAGCACAAATCCGGCTCCATAATAACTTGCATCACATAAAAGTACGTACTGAAGATCTGGTTTTGGTAACCTTAGCGTCATCTCAGTGGCATCGAGTAAGTCTTTCTTCAAAGTATCTAGAGCTTTAATTTGGTCTTGTGTTGTTTCAATTCGACTCCTTTTCTGAGTAATTGGTAAAACGGGAGTAATTTTTCGTTCAAATTTGGGATGAAGTTTCTGAAAAATTGAACAAAACCGATCAGTCTCTTCACTTGTTTCGTTGTCCTCGGCATTGAAATTTTCTTCAGAAATTTTTCTATTTTTTCCGATTTTGGTGAAATTCCTTCTTTTGTGATTGTGTTGCCCAAAAATTTGATTGAACTGGCTGCAATTTCGCATTTTTCTGGTGAGAGCTTGAGTCCAGATTTTCTCACACAGTCAAATATCTTTCTCAAGGATGGAATTAGATCCGAGAAATCTGCTACTGCACTACCAATGTCGTCCATGAATTGAGTACATAATCCGGCTGCTAGACATGGATCAAGGTAGTGGCGGACAAACGCACTGAAGCCGGTTACTGATTTACTGAGTCCTTGAGCCAAACATTTGTAGGCGTATGTTCTTGAGGCGAAATTGAAAGCTAAAAGTTGGACTGAAGTCTCATCTGCCATTTGAACGCAATGGTACGCTTGCGAACAATCCAGCTTTGTAAAGAGCGTTTTTCCTGCAAAATGACTCGTAGCGTCTGTCATATTAGAGATTGGAAAGTTTGCATTTTGATAATCAGTCTTCAAAAGATGATTAACTCGTCGTAAGTCAATCAGAATTCTCAGTTTTCCAGATTCTTTTCTATGGGCAAAAAGTGGACTGCTGTACTTAGATTGCGATAAGGTGGTAATTAGACCGTAGTAGTGCATCAAGGCTAGTTCGACATGAAGCTCATCACGCAGATGGATTGGTGTAGGCGGACCTTGGACATATACTGGTAGCTCGTGTTCTGGTGTCAATTTAATTTTTAGTTCTGTGTTGTATCCGACGTCAAAACGGTGCTTAGCAAATATGTCACTATATTCAACCAAAAGTTTTTCGCATTCGTCGCGTTCTGCTAAAGAAAGGGGTGAATTTTCCCAGGTGAATTTTTTCAAGAAAAAAGCTCGATCTTCCTCGTTTGTCTTCGGATCAGCTTTTTCGAGTTTTTGGAATTTCAGGATTTGGTCGTAAATCTCCTGCTGCAATGGTGGTAGATTGCTTGGATTCTCGCAAGTTTCGGGTGTTGGGAACCACAGATTTTTGTATTCCGGCTCTGGACGGGTATTTTGACCGAAATTTGACTCCGATTCAGTTTGAATTAACTGATTGATTTCTCCAAAAAAGTCTTCCTTGTTTCTTGATTTTGCCAAAGGGATAAGTTGGGGGTCTATTTGTGTAAGTTTTTCTGCCTGCTCGGTAGACAAGGTTGAGAATTTTCCAACCTCTGTCTGACCATTTACGGTGATTGGGTGTTCCGTGATATTAAGGGCAGAGATGTACAAAATGTTGTCTTTGTCAATTGTACTAAGGGAAGAGGTTAGGGCAATTTCGGTATCTTTTTCCAAAATTTCATTGGGAATGACTACTCCACTTTGGTTGGCACAGTCAGGGGCATCCTTATGAAGCGAGCACTCCAAAAGTACCTGTTCGTAGGGTTGAATTGTCTGTTTTTTATTTGTGTAGATCGAGATTTTCTTATGTCGAAAAGTTCGTCGTTTTTCGTCTACTGGCTTTATTTCATTAATTTGGACTGTTAGGTCAGGAAACTGGATCGTTCCTCGCTTTGGGCTAATCGAAATGTCATGTTTGATAAAGAAGGGGTTTCCCAAAATAACTGGGTTTGTTGAGTTTAGGACTAAAAAACTTTCTGTAAATTTCCTGTGGGCAAGTTGAAAGGTGATTTTGGCTTGTTTGTCAATTTTAACTAGCTGTCCACTAGCCATCTTGACTAAATTGAAGTTGGGTGTTTCGTATTCAATTGGCTCTGGGGAGATTTGACAAATTTCCTCGAAGAATTTTTTATTTATGACATTTGAGCATGCTCCAGTGTCGATGAGTGCTCGGCGTGTAAATTTGTTGTTAAATTTAACTTTGACATAAGACAAAGCGGTTTGTTTTGGCTCTTTGGAAATCGAATTGAGTTGGAAGATATTTTTTTGCTGCGTTTTTGGCTCTGAGGGTGTTTTACGACTTTGGGTACTCAAGGGTGGCTTATTTAGTTTTTTGGAAAGCGGGTGAAAGGAAATTACGCTCCTCTGTTATTTGGGCGTCCTCTTTGTTGGGAGCATTGACTTGATTTGTGGTTTGGATATCCACAAGTGTAACAAAAAGTTCAACTAGCTCGGGTAACAGGCATATATGGTCCTCTTGGCATTCTAGGTTGGTATCCTCCTCTTGGGTAGAATGGTTGAGGGCTTGGATTTGTAAATCGTGGTCTCATATTTGGATTTCCTCGGTTCGCGTAGAATCGGCCTCGTGTGTTTTCCGAAAAGCTTCGAAATTTTCGGTACTCGTTGAAATTTGCAGGGTTGTGGAATGCTGATGCAAATTTCGCTGGGTTTTGGGCGATTTGGTGGTAGTCGGGAGTTGCTGGGACTTGGGCTCTTTGGTACCCATAGCTGGATGTCTGAGGTTCTTTTGCTGCCTCAGTTACAGTTATCTTGTTGTCGAGTTGCTCAATCTTCTTCTCAAGAGCGTCCTGGTTCTGATTAATTTTGCTGAGCGCATTGATAAGGTTATCCTGTACTGTATCACTTATTTCATTAAAGCCATCCTCAGGATAATCTTCCTTCCGGCACATATCCCTTATTGTCATTTGTCTTCGGGCAAGTGTGCAAAGATCCTCCACTGGCGTTGCTGGTAATTGTTCCATTAGTTTGGACCTTAGCCAGCCAGGCATTGCCTTTATAAAGATCCTCTTTACTTGCTCGTTTTTGTTAGCCTCGGCTGCTTGGAGGCGAGCGGCGCGGGCTGCGGTTTCTCCGTCAAACCTAGTTTGTTCCGCCGCGTCTCTGGCTCCTCCATCTCCTGGGAGTGCTAAGGGTGCAACTGCTGGCAAGACTGGTGTTGGGTATGCCCGCTGCGCTTTTGTTTGCAAATTAACTAAGAAATTCTCAGGCGTGTCCTTCTTTGGATCGAATCTGAGTTGTTCTAATTTTAGAACATGGACCTCCTGGAGGTCATGGTTGCAAAAGTGGTCTCGTAACGCTGTCAGGCTGAGGTCTACGTCTGCGCGTGTTAGGGCCGGAAGCGTTTGGAAGTATCTAAGAGCGGCATCTCTTAGATATAACTGAAGGAAGTTGGCTTGTTGGCCTGCGGCGATTCCGGCAACTCCGATAAAACCGCGAAAAAGTTGTTCGAATTGTCGAAAGCTCTCTTTCTCGGAGCCACTGTACGGCTCGACCGTTATTTGAGCGTTGGCAGCCATGTTAAAATATGCTTAAAACAATCTAAAGAGAACAACCTACTAGTTTGTTTTTAGTTTCCTCTTGGTGTGTCACTTCTCGGGAGTGTGGCAGTGTGTCAGTTTGATTCGTTTAAATCCAATTTGCTCAATAACTATATCGAATTTCACAATTCGATTCTATACAATCTTTAAGTAAGACAATAAGCTGGCCGTGTGCCAATTTTCACAGTAATCGGACCGGTGTTTTTAAAAAAGGTGGTTTTTAAAGTGTGACCCTAATAACCACTCTAACTGGCTAATAGGTTTCGCTATTCAATAACTTTGTTCAGCACTGTCCACTCAAAACCGAAGTACAACTGCTGTATACTTATAGCAGAGGATATAAAGAGCGAGAGGGTAAATAGCAATTATGCTGGAAAGGATAATAATGACCAGATAAAGAAAATCACGACTTTCGAGGAAATTGTCTATTCTCTGACAGATATTGAGAGACATTTTCAATTTTTGTATAAATAAAGTAATTATAAATCAGTAAGGTAAGTCAATGCTTAAAATTGAAGAGATTTAGAGAAAGGGAAATATAGAAACAAAGTAATTAAAGGTAAGAGGTTAAAGTGGCTTACGAGAAAAACATTTAGATGCACGGGTAAATAGTTACGTCGGCCTGATTACCGATTCGAATTGGCGCGTGTTGGTAACACAAATTAACGAAGTTATTGAAGTCATATCTGTTGTTGGCACTAATCAATGAATTATCAAAACTTACATGTACAATGGCGACGTTACCATTTAGAAAAACGCCTTGAAGGTAAATTTCGGTATCGTTTTTATGAACAAAAAATTTCTTCACCTCTATGGACGTTTCTTTGCAGGACGAATCAAAAAATGATACTAGTCTCGTGGTCATAGGCAATCTAGTGTATACCTCTGTGTTAAGGAGTTTCTGAAAAATCTTATAATAGATCTGCATGCTGAAGAAGTAAATAGTAAAATAATTAAGAAAGTGAATAAAGTAAAGAAAGACAAATAGAATTTTACCCGTGGAGTACAAAAACAACGTTGCCTGTTAGACTAATATATGCGTTGTGTTCGATTTCGAATTGTTCATGAAAATAATCGGTTGGTCCTGAATACTGGACAATTACTAGAATTCTTGAATTGTCGTGTAATCTACCAAAAACAAATAGCGTAAATAAAATATCAAAAATAAATAAGTTCAGGGCCTATTGACGTCCCGTAGTGGTTTGGATTTCCGAAAACAACAATATCCGGCTCATTTGGGAGAGTGTAGAAGAGTACTGAGTCCTGGCAGTAGTTATAAATTGCATCGTAGTGAGTTGGGTTGTACGTAGGGGAAGTCATAGTTAATTAGAGGCATAGTGAAGAAAAATATAAAGTTAAGAATAAAATTGAAGATAAGTGAAAATTGTAGGAATTGAGTGAGTGATTGTCTCCACTCCTGTCACCATGTGAGGTGCTATTTAAAATTCCTTGATCTAGTTGGTTTTTCAAATGCCTTTTAAACTAAGCTTGAATATGAATTTACGATTTTATAGGCCAAGGTTTTCCTCCGGAGCAGGGCCGACAATCTAAAACTCACTCTCGAAAGGTTGAAAAGAATGCATAAGAAAAACTGACTTAATTTCAGAGTAGTAATTCGTTCCTCTAAATCTGGTTTTACATTTTGATAAACATATTTTAGCAAATATACAAGAAATTCCAACTAAGGCATTGTTTAAAGAGGTTGTTATATAGATCATGATCAAAGCTACATCAACTTGTATCCGGTTTCTTCTGGTTTGGTTGTTGGTTTTATGCAAGTAACAAATATTTATGATGGTAACAAACTTCCTGGTCCAAATATGGTAGTTTAGGCAAATATATATATGATGATGACAAACTTCTCGGTCCAAATATGGTAATAAATATGGTAATATAAGAGTTTCATATATGGAAAGATATAGACTTAAAAGAAAATTATAGCACTAGATATGAATATAAATAAATAACGGACTGTTTAGGGACGTTACAATTCACAAATTACACTTAAATCAGCTTCTAAACTAAATGCAATAGAGCTTAACACTAATGCCCCCTAGAAATCGATCTAATGAAAATTGATAACCTAATGCACTATGCCATAATAACCGGGTTTTATCGATTTAGCAGGTTTCTTTTGATTTTGCTCTTTTAACATTGACCGTATTCACTAGATTGCGTAATTCAAGTAGTAAGGAGAAATTAAAATCCGTTCAGTTGAAACAGTGACTACGGTAAGTCAGGAGTCAAATATGATAATTGTTACATCTGTAAAATGAAAAATGTAAACGGAAGGAAAAGCGAAAAAAAATACCAGGACAAAACCTAAAACAATTGAAATAATTTTCATTGCCAAAACCAAAAACTAGACCCTGAAATGAATTGGGCACGACTTCGAAAACCATTTACTAAGAAATTTCGATGAAATAAAACATTAAAAAAAAGAAGTCAAATTGCCGCATATGAATAAAAATTAGCCCTCAAAAACAAAATTTATTCAAATACCGTTTTAATCTCCCCTTCAGCATTGAGTTAAAAAACTTACGGCGAAAAATCAATCGCTCTTGGGCTCAATTTCCTGTTTTTGCCCGACCAAAATCCCCACTCCATTTTGCAAAAATGTGTTAACAGATCATTAGAAAAAAGCCCCCCAGTACAATGCAAATTCTTTTAATTGTAAAAACAGAGCACGACAAGTCCTGAACTACAATAGAAAGCATTGAACTAACTTACGACCTGACAATTAACAGCAACATCAAACAAAGGCAGTCAACAAAGCCCTTGACCCACCGTATATTCACAAAAATGAACAAAAACAACAAAAACAAATAGAAGTATTTGTTTTCCAAGAGTCATCTTTATAATTCCAGGCATCAATGACAAGAAATCAAAAAATAGCAGACAAAAGAAAATGAAACAAAATCAGAATTTTTTTGAAACTCAGTGAGGTCAAAGTAAGAGAACCTCATAAGTACACACCAAAAGTCTCAAAATGTTAGCCGAAAGTTGGAGCCACAAAATTAGTCAAAATTGCGCCGCACTAGAAGGCCAATAAGAACTGGTATATTATAGACTAAGCGATAAGAACACGAGAAAACAAAAAGTGTGCAAAAAATCACTGATGAGAACTCCATCGACTAATTAGATTTACTTATTTACTACTAGCAAGTTATGAAAACTGTCGTTAATGACAGTAAATGATAAGACAACAAAAAAACCCAACTTTCGCATAAACTGAAAAACTCGCGAACAGTTTCTGCTAACAATTAGTGTAAACACCACCAAAACATTACTTTTGGAATCAAAAAATTAATCCAATTAACTGAATCAACCACTGAGGAATGTCATAAATAAGATTAAGCCGTAAGAGCGTAATAACAAATACTAATAAAACTAAAAGAGTGAAAACAAAGAGCTAATAAGTCCTCAAAAGCAATAGCTACAAAAAGAAACATATAATTGATTGATTTACGCATCCCTAGCAACAGTTGATACCTGTTATTAACGAGATTGAGAGATACAACAACAAATTGAACAACAAAAACTCGCAAAACCAAAAAATCAATAAATTTCTTTAAAATGAAAAACCTCAAACTCATAAAAAGCAATAGCTTTGAAATGAAACAATTAAGTCAATTAAAAAGATCATATTAGCAGACCAGGACCACTGTCCTTAATGAGATTAAACGACCAGACGACAAATACTCGTAAAACTCGAAAACTGATCAAAATTTTTTAAAACAAATTGGGTCAAATTCATGAAAACCACTAGCCATGACCCCTAACCATTGATAAGATTTATTTTCGCCTCATTAGTCATCAATGAGACTTGTCATTATTAATGCTAAGTGATAAGACAACAGAAAATTAACTAAAAGCAAAAATTGGAAATTCTACGACAAAAAAAATAGCGTGAAGTAATAAAAAGCATTAGCTGATGAATTGAGCTCAAGCAATTGCATATAGGATCAACGAGAACACACACGTATCATACTAATGGCACTTAGGAGAAAAAACTGAAAACAAATCAAATTGCCGCAGGGGAAAAAATGATTTCAAAACCCAAAATTGGTTCAAATACCAATTTCACTCCACTTTAAAGGTAATTTGACTAAATAAACAAAAAAAAGTGAGAAATATGAGCCAGTTTTGCACGTGAAACGCATTACTCGGCTCCAATAAACACTATTATCATCTACAGCGGGTCACATAGTGATGGAATATAAACTACAAAAACTTCTCTATCTCAGAAAAGATTAGCTCACACAGAAACTTCACTTACTTTTACATTTAGTTAAAAACAACGCTTGAACACATATTACTTCCAGTAAAAAACTCAAGAAAACCAATTCACCTCCTCGAGTCCTAAAGACAATGAAAAGGCCAATAGTAGCTCGCGATCACAGCCATTGTAAAAAAAAACTTCGAGACAAGAGACAATTGATGAATGATGAATTGTATAACAAATATTGTATTTTTGCTTCTGTCAGAAAATATCTTCAAAATTCATGCACCTCTTTTTTGAGGATTTAGACAACATATCGAACATCATACTCAATCAATTGATATGCTTTTGGCAAATAATTAGACATCTGAACAAGCTCAAAATAATGTCTGTAATAACACTAAATTCCAATTTTTGAAGTTGAAAGCTCCATCTTAGGGAGATGTTTGACATCCGCCAATCAAATCTGAGATCATGGCGATAAATTGCTCGAGCACAAGAACTTAATATGTGCAATTTATCTATTTGAACTAATGAAGAAAAGATTAGGTGAGGGCATGATGAGGCATTGTGATTTTTTACAGCCGAACTCAAATACAATTTTACAGCCGGACTCAAAATCAATCAGTCGAATTATTTATTCATTATATCATTTTAACTCCATCACTGAGCACCAAAGAAAAGCGGGGTAGTATTGATATTAGTAAATAGTTTTTAAAGTAGTTTCCACTGTCCCTCTTATGTAACAGTGCCATTAATCCATATTTCCAGCCATTTTGACGAACTTGAGTGCTTAAAAAAATGCCGAGTTCGAAATACAAGCCAGCGTGAACTGCGGTACTTCATCAAATGTGGTTTTAGTAACAGCAACGACTTCAATCAAATTTGAATTACCGTTATCTAACAAGCGATATCAGCAAAAATTTCGGCGTTGTGTTGTCTTGAGGATTATATAATGTAGCTCGTAATTAGACTTATTGGTGTATATAGAGTGCAAAAACTTGATAAACAGATCGGCAGCCTCAAACCATATGCGTTATCCATTTCAGTTAGCAACTCAACATCTACCAATATAATTAAAGGTTTTCGCACTTTTAAAATAAGCTTACCTCTCAACTGTTGAGTGATAGGATCAACTGGAATGATTTTGATCATCTTGTCATTTGATCCGGTAGCAATCAAGTCACCACTGAGACTCCAGTCGACACAATAGATGGAACCCTTGTGCACGTCTTTTTTAGCCCATAGTGGCTTCATGGGTGGCTTGGCTGAATTCTGTTTCTCAGGGTAGTTAGAGTTGAAATTGATGAAGGTGGAATTATTGGGTGAAGGGAAGACACGAAGAACTTTAGTATTGGCACCCACTGCATAACCCACTCCATTGGGGTGAAAGGCCACACTTCGAACTGCTTGCACATCACTTAACACGACGCTTTTAGTGAAGACTAGATTGTCAAGGGTATTACTGCTAGGGTCCATTACATTCTAAAGCAGATAAAGTATTGAATATAGTTTAGAAATGGTAAAAATTCCCTTTCTAATAGTAATAATAATAGCGGTTCCTGCGTTATCGCAGCGGAACAGCATTAGGCCTACAGTATCCCGTTCTCAGCTGTCCTTTTTGCGTTTCTAAATATTGTTGAGATGATAGTGAATATCGGAGATTAATATTTATGTAGTCACGAACGCTACTACTTATAGCTAATATCTCCGTTTGAAAAATTTGCCCACAGTTGTGACCCCAAATTTTCTTGATGATTTGCAGTCTATAGTTTAATGATCGAACAATATGTACATAATATTTTTTAATCCTTGAGAATCATAGCAAGATGCGGCCATTAGGCCGTTCGCAATTTAACATTATTTTTCTATATGTTTGAAAACAACGTGCCTGATTTGTGAACTCTGCGCTGAGCCTTCTCTGAGAGTTGGTTCCACTGTTAGCCACGGATGACTGTGACCTCTGAGGTTCTGTGTTAGACTGTCTCAAAGAGGGCACATTCGAACTCATCCCTGGGACCAATGGTGGCGCCACACTAGGATGTTTCGGCGTACTGATTTGCAAATTGTGACCCGGAAAGAGACTTTGATTCTTCGATGGCGTCACTTGATTTGCCACATCATCAAGTTGTCGTAAGCTATCACGATTACTGCTAGCACTCGATTTTCTACTTCTTGCTCGACCATCAACATCGCGTCTCAGTGAATCTTCAGCTATAGAGTTTCTATCTGCGTTTAAATTCAGACGTTCGAAAGAGCAATCAATCTGTGGATTTTGAGACTGATTGTGGTAGTCGCTTAGGTCCTCTTTTGGCATTGATGAAATAGCAGCGCTGGCTCTGACTTGGAAACTGGACTGACCATTTCTTAACCCACTCTGATAATCGTGAGACTGTCTGTTTCGCGGAGTCTCAAAATTTCCATCTCCAGGCGCTTCTACAAACGCCTGCGCGTGACCAGGAACACCCATCTAAAATAATTCGTATTATGGGTTGCATTAAAAACTTTTGCACAATTCTTCTCTTAGTCGCTTAAAGCAATCAACAAGGTTTAGCAGCATCGTGGTTTAGTTCAATGCCGCTGTTAGTCATCCATCTTTTTAAATTCTGCATACCAAAAATTTGCAAAGATATAGGTTATCTTCCATAAACAGAAATTGATTTCCCTCAGCATGAAGGATAACACCTGAACCGGGATAATTGATTTCCTCAATCTGCAATAGTAATTTCTAACTTCTTCATTTCCCTCCTCAATGGTCGAATGCATTGGCTTGTAGCTGAAATGTGCGTATGACTTTGACACATCCCTACCAGCTGCTCCACTCATTTGAGGTGGCATCAGGTAGGGATTGGCAGACGTTGATGGTGGCATCTGACCAGATCCCGACCGATAGTCCACAGCTCCCATGTTTCCAACATCTAATGACATTGAAAGCTTGTCTGCTGTTTTAGGTCTGGCAGAGGCAAACCTGAAAAAGGACACAAAGTATGACGAAATTATGACACAATTTTGTCGCATTCAGCAATCAACCTTAAAATTGATCAAAGATTGCCTTTCAGCTACAGCTTAATGAAAAATTGGTATAAATTTGTATGCATTTAATTGAACTTGAGATATTTTTTTTTATAAAATATGACCCAGGCGTTAAGAAATTCTAGTTTATATGACAATATTACGTTCTCCTAAAGGCCGCATCGATTAAGGCAAAAAATTAAATTGAAGCAAAAACTCAAAAGCGTAACAGAAAGAATGATAAGACAGAGGTAGATTTCATTATATTGGCGCTGGTTTCCGTTTGGCCACTCCTCGTTAATAAAAACAGAATCGCAGCTATGAGAGATCTATTTACTTACATGGCATTATTAGGGCTTTTATTAGTACCGACATGGTTAATGTTTGTTATAACTGGCGCACAAGGCGAGGATGCGTATTCCTCACCACTCGGGCCAACCGCCGTTGCGACCGAGTCAGTCGATCTACTAGAACCGGGCGATGGCAGACTGAAAGAGGAACACGTCAGGGAGATCAGTTATCACTTACAGAAATATGAGCAAACGTAAAAATTTATCTTAATTTTACTTAAAACAGCTCCCAAAACCAAGTACGTTTAAATCAATTCCTCTGCTAACTTTAGAGAAATTAAAGCATAAATAATAGCTCAATCCAGAAGAAAATATTCGGAAAGTTTAAGCAAAATGACGAAACAGACCACAGAGAACTGTAATATCCTACTGCAATCAAAATGTAAGCATACCCGGCAGATTGCCGGAAAATAGCCGCCGTTGATTCCAATAAGCATGAATGGGATTAAAAGAATAGAAGATATTGAAAAAAAAAAATTTTGTACAAAAACATTTTTTAAGTGCGATTTATTTTGATGGCATTTCGTAGTTGAACATAACGTACTTCTGTTTCTTAGAGAGAGGCTACAGGGGCTACTATCAAAACCAATAAGCATTAGAGATGGTAGCTAAGACTTATAGGAAAGACGTTCAAATAGCGGGCATCTAAAATTGGGCTGTATGGGTTTATCCCGTTTCTACTTCTGACTTCAATTTTTTATACTCACTCTGTTCATTTTGAATTGCTTTGCTGAGCAACTGATGTTCAAAATCACTTTTAGCAGAATGAGAGAAAAGAGAAACTAGCCTAGAGAAGTCAAAAAGATTTCACGCAAAATGTTGAAAAGGCGGCAAAATGAGGTAAAGCGAAACATTTTTTTATTCGACGAAGTAAAAAAACATAGCAGGACAAGTCCTGACGTACAATTCAAAGAATTTTCATTGACTAAACAGAAAAACTAGACCTAGAATGGACTATGAGTGAATTAAGAACCATTTTTTAAAAAAAATCAGATAAAAAATAAGAAAAAACAGAAAATCAATGTCAAAATGCCGCATATGAACCAAAAAACCACCAGCGAGAAACAAAAAACTAGGTCTAGAATGAGCTGTGAATGGATTGGGAAAACAAATTAGAAAAAAATCCGATCCAAAAATTTGAAAAAACAGAAAATATCAGAGTGAAATTGCCGCATGTGAACAAAAAAACCACTAGCGAGAAACCGAATTTTTGTTCAAACACCGTTTTCTCACTCTACTTTAAAATTAGAGAGATAAAATTCACGCCGCAATACCACTTGCTTTTTCGCTCCATTTCCTGTTTCGGCGTGACCAAAATCACTACTCCAATTTGACTTCAAAAATCATGAAACTGTGTGAACAGATCTTTAAGAAAAAGACAGCGCCCCAATACAATTCAAATTCTTTGAAATGTAAAAAAATAGGAGCGCTATAATAGCCGGCTGAGAAGATGAGGGCGGCTATTAAAAACATTTAACTGACCTCGATTTCGATTGAAACGAGCATCAACGAATAGTTTTTAAGAAAACAGATAACAAAAATGATGAAAATATGAGTTATTTTGGTTGCATTTGTTGGGGCTGAAATTATGAATTACAATTCAAAGACTTTATGTTGACAGAAACTGAAATTACGAGTAATGGACGTTAGAAACCAATTAGAAAATCGATTAAAAACTCCAAACAAAATTTAGGGAAAAACGTCAGGAATAAAATAACTGGTGTTATCACTTCCACATTACATTGCAAAAAGCACATTTGCTCGAATATACATATTCGGCAAATCGCTGCTTTACGCATGTATTTTACGCATATGTATTAAGATCAGTAACGTAAGCGAGCGCGAAAAATTGCGATCCAATCAAATTTTGGTATATAGGTCGCTAGTTTTCGCATTTTACAGTGTCCCAATACCAGCGACAAGTCTAATTGATTCTAATCCTCCGATCTCGTCACTCTTTTCCCCACGTTTGATGTCGATGGCTACCACTCTTTATAATTTTTTTTTCAGAAAAGAGTGTGGGATTTTCATGAAATTATAAGTCGGATTAATGAATAACCAAAACGTGACCACTGAGATGACAGTGCTGTTGTCGCTAGAATTTGTTGCCGAAATCAGCAAGAAGAATCGGCAATTTGGCGGGTGTTTTTGCATTTTCGTGGATATTATTCGCTAAAATTACGTAAAACCAACTATACGCAAAACGTGACTTCACATTGGCATCAAAAATATTTAAAGATTGTGAGCACATCTCAAAAAAGTATTACCCCGTAACACCAAATTCTTTAATTGTATGAAGCATTCCCCACTAACGTGAGACGAATTGCTCGAAAAAGGCTGGCGCAGGCTTCGCTTTGGCATTCGCTATCTTTTTCGTCCGGAGCTTACCGTCAGTAGTGAGGTGAAGAGGGCAAGAATGTGGTGTGGGCAAAAACTGGGGAAAGCGGAGGGCACAGATGTGGAGTACTCGAGAACTTCTCAGTGAATTAATGCTATCGTGATTCACCAGTTCATCCCGTTTCTCAAGACAAAATCAAGAAAGTCTAGTGGACAGACAAAAAAAACTATCGACGAAAAAGCTGTAGTTCAGAAAACCGCTTAAAGAAGATCAGGAGGATTGGTATATTTCGTTTGAGAGCCATCTAAAACATCAGGAAAAGTCTAGGTCGACGAGCAAAGTAATTTTAACATACCTGAACTCGTACGCATACCAAAATATGCAAAAAATGCTGATGTCTTAAGTCGCTGTCAAAGAAGAACCTAACGACAAGCTGTGCAGAAGGTGTTACTCTTTAAATTTTAGTGGTCTTCAGCTGCATTTAAATAGCCCATCAAAAATAAGTAAAAATTATTTTGACAGTGAGGTCAGTCATCAGCGCGCTTAAGATCTCCAGCTAATGAAAAATGCCAAAAATGAGAACTAAAATATTCACGCCAGATAAATTTAACTCAATTGAAACAAAAGACATTTACGACTGAACAAAAACGGTTTTGAGGTTTATGGTTGTCAAAATTAGGGGTTGAGACAATTTGTGACTAAATATAACAAACTAAGACAATCAAATTGAAAAGAAAAATCAAACAAAACCCTTTGAGATGTTATCGAATTTCCTGTCAAAATAAACTCGAGTAAATCCGGTCGGTTTTCTGATGGCCACATTTTTGGCGCAATCTTTTCGTGAATTTTAAAAATTTTGCTCGGAAGTAAATCACCAGGACAGAAGAATTATTAAATATTGGGTATTTTATCTACAAAACATTGAGGTCTACAAAGGTTTTTCTTACATAGACAGCAAAGTGAATTATGCTCAGAGTCAAATTGAGTTTTAAAGCTTTAAATCTACTCTACACTTGAAAGTCCATGTTTCGAAACTGATCCACAGAACCTAAAACAGGGATTTGGCAATTTGGTTCGAATATGTCACCTAATATCTGAAAACAAATTGTGACAAAGCAGCATTCTTGTTGCAAATATCAGATTTGCTTAACTTCGTTTCACGGCTTTCATTCAACGTATATGAAAGTTAGGAGCTCTACGTTGATTGGAACATTCAACAACTCAGTATTGTGATGCATTAAATTGCATAGCAAATATGTACCATAGCAGATATACGAACCATCTAAAATGGAAAAGTTCACAACAAACATCTAGACATCAAAAGTCTGCATGCAACTAAGAATGCATGTATCAAAAATAAGGCAGAAAATCTGTCCAAATGATTACATGTGAACGGTTCTGCCCTTTTCTAACCTTTAAATTCGTTAAATTCTCCCACAAGACAATGTTTCTACAGCAGGGCTACACACCAACTTACAAAGACAGCTCCCTGGATTGATATTGATTTGTGATTCAAATGGTAGCAAAAATGACTACCAAATTTAACCTCAAAACTGGATGTCTGTTCTCTTCTCCGCAGAATTACGTACAAGAAAAACTATCCAAATTTCAACAAAAATCGTACCTTGTTATTGGACTGGGAAAACTCTTGGTGAAACCTGGCGTTAACTGGGCAGGTGTAGGCGTGAGCAGTATTTGTTCAAACCAGCTTGCAGAGGGTGGCTTGACTATTTTGCCAACGTTAACAGTGAGGTCTCTCTGTTCGAAGGGTGCACTGAATACCGGGTGTGGTACGCATTCATCCAGCCATGAGATCAAACTGGGGTCTCCTTCCGCATTAAGGCTGCTGCGTAGCACATTCACACCTAAATGAGAAACACTCGTATTTCCGTAGATCAAACACAAAAAATGGCTGCACAAAGAGCTCAAGCATGGCAGTCCATGAATGCTCATTAACATAATAATAATAATAATAATTGTGGTTTCTGCGTAATCGCAGTGGAACAGCATTAGGCCTACAGTAGCCTGTTTTCAGCAGCCCTTTTTCTTATTATTCCCCACATTTCAGACTGTTCTTTTTATGAGCAGCATTGCTCTTTTTTTGGTGACTTGAGCCACTTTTTTTGCGTCTGAAACTTTCACGTGGTACCATCATTGTAGCCAACATTGGTCAGGCTATGGTCAACCTGAAGCCATGGCTAAGTAAGAGCTCATCCTTACACAGACAGCTTCACGGAGGCAGGGGATTGAACTCTCAATCATTGGAGAGTGAACCACACACCTTACCTCTCGGCTATCACGCCACTAGCATTAACATCTGTGAATTGGCAAAAATCGGATAGCTATATCCTGAAAAATGAACAAAGCGCTAATTGATCACAATGCACACACAATTTTGTTGCCTAAACTTTGTGGCTTGAATTACTAAACCATTACAGCTCTGAAGGTAACAGAACGTTAGTACGTTAAGCAGGTACGCAAAACTGAAGATGAAATTCTATAAAATGAACAAGCAAGGACTAATTAGAGTTTTCTCATTGTAGCGAAAAAAATTGTCACTTTAACCACAAAACAGAATCATTAGCCTCGTATAAAAAAAGCTACTCCACACACTACAATAAAACTTCTGTGGTGAAAATATTAACCACAGTTGAAAACAGCTGGCAGATTGCCAGAATATAACCTCGATAGCTTTGTAGATCTACAGTCACAAAAAGATGAACAGACCGAAATGGATATTACTTATGGATATTAGACAAAACAAAGACAACAGAAATTTGGCAAACCATTTTTTTTCTCGAAAAATAGGGACGTGGAAGTTTAAAAAAAATAAGAACACAATTTGACATACAATACAAATTTGGAAATTAAAAAAACAGCAGTTCCTTTTGCGTGAAAAAGGAACAAAAGAACAACAAAAAGGTAAGATTCGACATTCACCAAAAACTTCAAAATAAATACCATAAAACAAATGGTACTTAAGTCAATAAAGGTGATAGCTAAAGCAGAATCCAATGACAAAAGAATGAAAAATCAAGAAAAGCAACCAAAAATCAAACACAGGCGAGATTAAAAAACACTGGATTTTATTCAAAGAAATTGTTCAGAGTTTATGAAAATCTCTGCTATTAACTCAGGATAATAATTTGATTAACTTCTGCACCATTGGCAATCAATGACTTTTGCCATTAATGAGCGAAATATCAGACAATTAAATGAATAATTAAAAGCACTGTCTGTAAACTTAAACAAAAACTTCGATTGATTTAATCGGAGACGTCTTAACAAGTAGACGTACCAAAATGTAGAAATTTCAACGAATGTGATTGGTTGAGAAATTTAAAACAGTACTTTTAAGCGTTCAATTAGCCTAAATTGGACATAGCCTTATGCTAGATTATAATTTTTTACCGCATCTGGCCATGCCTCACGGGCCATGGCCATGCCTCAGCGGCCCGTGGGACTTGATATGAACCTATCACAACAGAACGTGAGACCAGTTTTCCCCCAAAAAGTATAATTTTGCTTATTCGGCTTATCGCAACTTCTGAGCAATTTTACGTTAACGCGCATATCCTATTTTAAAACATGGAGAATTTGTTGAGCTATCAGCCAATTTCTCGACTGCGATCGGCCAGCAAAAAATTTTCTATATTTTGGTACGTCTGCCATTTTCCCTAGCGCCGATTTAATCCTTATTAGCAACCGATTAGAACTGACAGTATTGAGAGTAAAAGATTTAAAAAAATAAAATAAAAACATGAAAAATTTGCTAACAGTTTCTTAGAGTCATAGTCACGAAAAACAGTAACTGTGAACTCATACCTGAAATTAGATTCATTTAATTAGATAAATATCCAAACTGTCACAATGGAGACTAAGCGCTAGGACAAAAAACTACAAAAGTGCGAAAAAATCCTTGATACTTTTTGAAAACAACTTCTGGCAAAATAGTAAAAACCTTTAGATATCAACTGAAAATATTGCATAGCCTTTATTAGGCCTCAAAGATGCCTCAGAGAATGAAACCAGTCACTAGTGAGACCAACAAAATTCACGGATTTTAGTTTGACAAAGTGTCCAGGTCATATAAACCATTTATTGCCTTTTAACAAATTTTTTAAAAAAAATAACCATAGATTATTGGATTATTAGGTGACATTTTGAAACTATTAGTTAGGAATATCAGAAAAAACAGCAAAAAGTCAAATCACAGCATAAGAAAAAAGGGGTTTCCAAAAATCCATTGTTTGTTAAGATGCCTAAAATCCATTGTAATTTGCAAAAAAAAACTTATCCAGGCCACCGCACAAAACTGGACTACGATCACAGCAAACAATGCCTACGCTCACAAATAGTAATCCACAAACAGTATGAATGAACAAAACAAATTGCTTTAAAGCGAGCGTGAACAGCAGATCGTAACAGGAATTTTACCAAAAATATCGAGGCAGTCAATAACTTGCTTAACAATCGCTGCTAATGATAAAACTCAATAGAGGATAACCTGTATGGAAACCGAAAGTATCTCCTAACTATAATTTACATTAACGTTCAAAAACTGAATTACGCAGCCGACTGACGTCGCAAGAATTGCTCAATAAAATTTGTGGCTCTGGCTTTTTTTGGTGCAGCTACCTTAAGATAAGAGGGGAGGGAGTGGGGCTTTACACCTAAAAAGCGGAATTCAGTGGTGTTGCCCGCTGAGCGTGCCCATTTTCAAGGAAAAAAGAAACGCAAACTCGATGGTAAGATTAAACATACCCGGCAGATTGCCGGAAAATAGCCGCCGTTGATTCCAATAAGCATGATTGGGATTGAAATAGACATTGAAAAAAAAAGATTTTTGTACAAAAACAATTTGTCCGATTTCTTTTGCTGGCATTTCGTAGTTGAAGGTATTTCTGTTTCTTAGAGAGAGGCTTAAGGTGCTACTATCAATACCACTAGAGATGGTAACTAAGACTTATAGGAACAACGTTCAAATAGCGGGCATCTAAAATTGGGCTTTATGGGTTTATCCCGTTTCTATTTCTGACTTCAATTTTTTATACTGACTGTTCATTTTGAATTGCTTTGCTGAGTAACTGATGTTCAAAATCACTTTTAGCAGAATGAGAGAAGAGAGAAACTAGCCTAGAGAAGTCAAAAAGATTTCACGCAAAATGTTGAAAAGGCGGCAAAATGAGGTAAAGCGAAACATTTTTTTATTCGACGAAGTAAAAAAAAAGGAGCGCTATAATAGCCGGCTGAGAAGATGAGGGCGGCTATTAAAAATTAGCAAACAAAATTGAAGACAGCAGCCTATCCCCCCAGAAGTGTTCTACTTTGTACAGCAGTTTCATTAGATTCCATAAACATGTTGAATTCACCCTTGAATTGGAAGACTATAAGCGTAATACTAAAAATCAGTAGCAGTAAACTTCAAAATCACTTTTAGCAGAATGAGAGAAGAGAGAAAATAGCCTAGAGAAGTCAAAAAGATTTCACGCAAAATGTTGAAAAAGCGGCAAAATGAGGTAAAGCGAAACATTCTTTGTTCGACGAAGTAAAAAAACATAGCAGGACAAGTCCTGACGTACAATTCAAAGAATTTTCATTGACTAAACAGAAAACTAGACCTAGAACGGACTATGAATTGGGAAAACCATTTAGAAAAAAATCCTATCCAAAAAAGTGAAAAAACAGTAAAAATCGAAGTGAAATTGCCGCATGTGAACAAAAAAACCACTAGCGAGAAAGCGAATTTTTGTTCAAACACCATTTTCTCACTCTACTTTAAATTTAGAGCAAAAAAATTCACGCCGCAAAACCACTCGCTTTTTCGCTCCACTTCCTGTATCGGCGTGACCAAAATCACTACTCCAATTTGACTTCAAAAATCATGAAAATGTGTGAACAGATCTTTAAAAAAAGACAGTGCCCCAATACAATTCAAATTCTTTGAATTGTAAAAAAATAGGAGCGCTATAATAGCCGGCTGAGAAGATGAGGGCGGCTATTTAAAAAAAGAGATAGACAAACAATCGACAAAACAAAAGTTCTATCGATTGACCAACAGGTCTAAAAAGACCAACAGGTCTAAAAATTCTGTTCTCCAAACTCTGTTCCAAACTAACACTCAGCACATGGGCTCCCAGAAAACGCTGAACCCAATGAAACCCTTAGGCGCAGCCTTATGAACTTCACAGAATCAGACCATTTGAAGAGGCCATCTGGACTTTTTACAGATCTACCAACCTGCCAACACGTCAGCAGGTCGTACGACAGGCGACTGTTTCTCAGGCGTCCCTTCAGAATCTCTACTCTGTTTGAGTTGGTCCACTGGTGACGAAATGGCTTTGCTCTGGCAGAAGTCCAAGCAGCATTCGTACAATAGGCCATGCACTACTATTTGCATGAGCCGATCTCTAGAAGCCGTGAAGTCGTCTACTGACAAGTTCGAATCCGCTGGCAGAATTTTTTCAACCACTGGACGAATCTGCAAAAAATTGACGACTAGAAATTCATAGTTGATAACAACAAGCATTAAAGAAGACCAAAAAGTGTTCATTATATTGAAATTTCTCAAATTCTAATTAAGAATTGTTGGTCAACTTCATATATCGCTCAAAATGCTTACCTTGCGTAAATAAGATTCTAAGAAATATGAACAAAAATTCGAAAATAATAAGTGGTGTTATTTCACCTTTCTCACACGACAAATTTTAGATGATCATCTGTGAAGCACGACCGACAAAATATAACAGTTGCAATCAATTGAATAAAATCAATTTATGAATTACAGTTATTCTGAATTCAATTGATGTTCCATCAATGAAATAATCGATGGCTTTCTCTTTTATTGTGAAAACTTCCGGTAGTCCCCACGCTCAGATATTGTGGGTTATTATTGCCACGACCCCTCAGACACCGGGTAGGGAACTATATGCTCAACCGGTTTTTCTTGTTCAGTCAATTTTTGACCGATCGATATAATTGACATAGAAAGCCATGAGTGATATCATTAGTGAGCCCGACGAGTGAACATATCTTGGAGGATTTCTGAAATCCGGCTTTTTCGCGGAGTTATTGAGATTTAAAGTTTCGTGAAAATGATTTCCAATGTTTTTGACTTTTCCGTAATTTTTCTTTTTTGCAGTAATTGTGATAAATCTTGCTTAATATATATCAAAAAGGTTAGATATGCAATAAGTGTTGTTCTTTTGACCTTTAGGAAAATGAGAGGGTTGCTGAAATGTTTGGTCCCACTTTTTCTAAAAATAAGGCCAAATTTTAGAAAATTCTGCCTTTGCAAAGAAAAATGGCAGCAAATCATTCTTAAGTCAATTTTGGCCAACCTTGCGGTTAACCTTCGGTTATTTGTTTAAATATGTTTTTGTCTGCTTGGATTTTAGTGTGCAATTGGGATACTACTGTTCAGGTCATATATATTTTATATTTTCCTATCGAATGTTTTTCAGACATCTCCTGATATGGTTTCAAGATTTCACTTTATATGTGCCTGTTTTAATGGTGCACGGATGCTATTGTTGGATTGCAATAATGGGAAACTAATGTTTTTTCACTTTTACAACAAGGCTAAAACTTTTTATAAAATTGTGCATTTGGAGTTTAGCAAATATTTATTGTCATTTATGGTCTTGCCACTTAATCTCAAAACTGGCAGGTCCCATTGATGTTCTACTTGGGCGCAAATTAATCTTTACAAGCTTTCAAATATCAGCTCATTGTTTTTATGGCTTTCACTGTTTCCAAATTGTAGAGACTTTTCAAAAATTTTGCCCCTAAATTTGTTATTTATGTTGTCTTATCACTGAGATTCTTAAATGACAGGCCCATTGACCTTTTCTAGTAGCAATGGACGAACTTTTCAATTGACAATTAATACTTTCTATTTCTATGTTCTAAAGATTTTACGTTTTAAAATAGTTTTTAAATTTCTGGTCATTATTGGTCACTTTTTTGTAGACTTGAAACATAGTCTCATCAATGGCAGTTCCTGTAACTTAGTCTCATTAATGACAGTTCCCATCTGCTTTCAATTGAGATATAAACTACTCTGTTCATCAGTTTTCGTCGAGTTCTGTTCAATTATTGCTATTCATTTGTTTCGTTGTTGTTGTAGCTGTCGCACAGAGCTGCAATTGGCAGGTAATTTTAGCGGAACACAGGCCGTTTTCAACTGGTACCCTATTTGACCCTAGTTGCATTTTTATCATAATAATAAGAGATATATTAGTTAGTTTCACGTAGCTGTTAGTAGTAGTGTTTCACGTAGCTGTTTGCGACGCTTAATGGCTCAGTGGAAACACGAGACGATGTTGGATGGTCTCCAAAATCAACTGGAAGATGCGTGGAAATATTTTATTAAAAGGTTACTTATTTTATTACATTGGCGACGATAATTTTCAACATTGATATCTGCCAAATGTCCTTCTAATTTTTTTTCGTTGCTTTGTGTCTCAATGGTTCTCAACAAACTTGATGTAAGCCTAGTTAAACCCTCAGCATGAAATTATTATACAAGAAATTGATTATCTTAAAACAATTTTCGAAGGTGAGTAGATTATTTTGTTTCTTTCGCGTATGTAGGTTCAAATGTCTACCAAAAGCTTTTTATTCGGTCTAAAGGGTGAGCAACAAAAAATTATATTTTATGGGATAAAAAGATTGTAAAGCGAAATAAAGAGTAGTTTAATGCTATAAATTTTTTCAAACAAAAATGAGAAGTCAACGGACAGCTAATGGTCTTTAACTGCTAAGCTATATGTTTCCACAATACTAAATTTGAGCGTTGTATACATTTGTTTATCTTTTTGCCCTATAACTTGGTCCCATAGTCTCGTTAAAGAAATGTGCGAGTAATTTTCCAGTAAACCTTAAACCTATTTAATGTTTCCTATTGATAGCTTTTGGTTTTTATGACTTGTCATTATGTATTTTTGAGTCTTGCCCTTATTTGCTTATCTTTTTACTGTTTTCTCACTTAATCTCAATAAGAACACGTTCCAATGGTTTTTCAAAAAAGACAAATAAACCTATTTAAGGTTTACACTTGATAGCTTTTCGTTTCTATGACTTAATCACTGTGTATCACTCATAAATATTAATAAATTTAAGTGCTGTTTTTGTTTTCTCATGCTATAATTTCAATAATGACAAGCCTATTGACTCTGTAAAAATTCGTAAACAACCTTTTTTGATTATTTCCAATCATATCTAAAGCTGCTAGCGGTTTTGACACCACTTGATTTCAAGAATGTCAGTGATTCATTGGTTTTTGGTTCTAATTGCCACTATTTATTTTTTAAAAAAAATCAATGATTATGTAAAAAGGGGGAAAATCTCTTTTTGTCTGAGGTCTTCAAGGCCTTCAATTAAGGTAAAATTGAAATTTCTGTTGGCTCAAACTCATTTCTGTTTTTCTCTTAGTCTCGGTATGTCTCATCGACCTTTTAGTTAATGTATAATAAAAAGCTATTTGGTGTCTAAATAACAATAGTCTGAACGCTCATGGACCACGTTTTTGGATATAATGACTCAGGCATCAATAGCTCTCGAAACAATGGGAAAAGAGCATTTTTAAGATCTTTTTATGTTTATCTTTGTGTGTTTTGTTGTAACTATTGTTGACTATCAAAGACTACTGCTCTAATGATCAAATGAGGCTGATAGCGAAGCCTTTGGTTTGTCAAGTGACTGTTTTGATTACTTCTACCGATCATCAGCTGAATTTTTCTGCTGGCAAAATCAAGTATCTCTATCTGTTTTTTTAAGATGGTATTGTATTACAGTTTATTACATTTTTTGAACCAAACATTCGAATTTGTTATCTTTGTCCATTTTAGTTTTTAAATAACAAGGAGGCGCGGTAATATGCGATCGGAGCTAAGGTTCCGACCCCGCTCATCCACAATTTTGGCATAATTGTCTACCAAATGAGGAACAGATAGAAAAACCCAAAAATTCACGAATTTCTCAAAAAAAGTATGAACGAAAAGGTAACCTTCAAAGCAAATAACTTAGTTGAATACAAAATAATACAATAGGCAGATGAGCAATGCTAATATTAAAAAGCAAGTAAAGACGAACAGCAAAATCAAACAACAACATTAATTAAATCAAAATTTTAATGTCCGTTTTAAAAAAAGAAAAAAAATTAAGAACAAAGTCAACATAGCTTCAGATAACACTGAAACTAAACAAAACAATTTGTTATTCACCAGAAAAGATATGGGATCAGTCCATAAGAAGGCTTGGTAACAATTAGACAAAAAGAACAAAAACAAACAAGTTAATAAATTCGCTTATTTCTTTTAAAAACAATTAATTTCAAATTACTGAAAACTACTAGAAGTCAACTAACATATCCCATAGACTTACGATTTCAAATGTTTCTATAGAAGGGCATTAAGACCTGTACTTAATCAATTTTTTATGCGGTTAAAAGAACAACAAAAAAATAACAAAACTTGCCAGAAAACGCTGTCGAAGCCTAAAGACATATTTTGGCGCTCAAAAATGTACAATGGCGCCTTCATCGAATATCAATTATGTAATATGTGACCTCTAATTAATGAGACAAGGTAACAAGTAGACAAAAAGGAAAAAAGGGCAATATTAAGTAATACTTTTTTCCGAACAAAATTACTTCCAAAGTCATGGAAGCCATTAATTACAGTACGAAATATTTCAATAGGTTCGTTTGTTCAAAGGAAGACCTTTAGACCTGCAATTATCCAAAATAAGTCTCAAATCTACAAAAACAACGTCAAATATGACAAAAATCAAAAATTATTTCACTTTTTTATGAAAAAGCCGTGTCGAAGCCAGTAAAGTCATAACGAATTCTTTAAAAAATGAGATTTTGCGACACCAATTCATTATGGCACCTTCAACCAAAACCATGACTGTCATATTTGACCTGTAATTAACTAGACTGGGTAACAAATAGACAAAAAAGCACAAAAATTTGAATTTAAAAAAGTTTTTGTTTTTGAAAACAATTGTTTTCTAAGTCATG
Organism: Convolutriloba macropyga; assembly: GCF_964194025.1. NCBI lineage: Eukaryota > Metazoa > Xenacoelomorpha > Acoela > Convolutidae > Convolutriloba > Convolutriloba macropyga. Next base: position 38,971,957 of record NC_134474.1, read on the forward strand.
AAAGCCAGCATGTCTCTACTAAAATTAAAACATAGGCTCATTTTTTCCTTTATGAAAAGCCACTGAAACATTTCATTATACAGGAAATTTCAACCGACTAAAACCACAAAGTAAAAATACAGTTAAAGACGAAATTAAAAAATTCAGTTAAATTCTTCAAGAAAGTAGTGTCAAAGCCGTTAAAACCATAATCGTTTCCTTTAAATTTTTAATATGTTTAATTGTGTCTTAATTTTAACGCCAATAATGTGATATGTGAACGGTCAATAATTTGATAATATGACAAAAGTAGAAATTGTGAAAAAAGGAAATATCTAAAAATAAGAAAAAATGTGAAATCTAGCAGTATCAAAGCCAGAAAACTATAACTTGAGACTATAAACCGCAATAGATATTAAAAATTCAATCTACAAAGAGAAAAAGCATTCTTTCTTTGCTGACACTTAGCTACAAGTGGTTCAAATTAAGAAAACAAGCGAGGCAAATTTCAAGAAAGCTTTTTTTAAAAACGCTTAATATTTTTAAAAGTCACAACGACCATAAGCTTATAATTTTTAAACATCAACCAGATGCATCAATTTGGAGCTGCATAGGAAGCCAAACGGATCTATCATTGTTGAGCTTTGATTAGAAATGTTCTAAAAGATAGAATTTTTTTCTAAAAAGACCGACTGATTACAATCCGAACTCTTTCTGGATTGTAACAGTTCAAGACTGATCAGAAACTAGCCCTGCTGATACTGTTCGTCCATTAGTGACACTTAATTTTTTATTGCTATAGATATAGATAATTTGTCAGTTAAAAAAACCAAAATGCTGCGTTTTTGATAAACAAAGAGTAAAGTTAGCAAAAAACGGCAAAAATAGGCCCCTGTTAAGTCTAAAAAGAATGTGTTAGTGTTGTTTGGGTGTGTACTTCCGGCAAATTCAATCAAAGTGGACTGAAGAAGCTTTAGTGCTGATTTTGATGAAAAAGGCTAAATTTCGAAATATTTAGCCAGAATTTTTGACAAAAAATATAAATGATAACAGTCGACAATATTTTTATTGTCTTGAAAAGTAAAATAAAGAACACTATTCTTCAAAATTGACAAAAATTCCGGAAAATGTGAATAAAAACAACAGAATTCACTTTTCTCAGAAATTCAAACCCGGATAACCCTGTAAAAAACGAAAATAAAAAAATCTTTTTAATTCCATATTCTACGCTGGGCGAGCTTTCTAATGATACCAGTCTCAACTCTCTATGATGAATATATCGATCGGCCAAAATTGTCTGAACAAAAAAACCCATTTGAGTATATAGTCCCCCCCCCTCAAGAGGGGTCGGAACAATAACGTCATTAAAATCAATGGCATTAAAATCAATAGTATACAAGTCTGTCTTTATTTTAGAATCCATCAAGTTTCATATTACAAAGCAGGAACTACTCTTTAATAATTTGAAAGATCCCTGTCTCTTCTTCATTTGGTACACAATTAAGCTAAGAATTAGGATGAACGGGGTCGGAACATTATGTGCCAACGCACAATACCGAGCCTCCTTGTTGCTAATTAACAATATATCACATAATGGAAGCAGCAGCCCATTTTTGAAACAACCTCGGCGCAATGATGTTTAAAAATATGAATAGCCTCTAGCCCCGAAGCAGAATAAAAACAATTTTTGTTTATGATTACCTTCAGAGTGATGAATCTGAAAAAAAATAATCTCCATTTAATGGATATTTTACAAGTTTAGTCAAAATTTTCAATTCAAAATTAGCGACGTTAATAACATCTTTATAGAACAATCTAACATCAAAGCAGCAACCAAAACTATAATACAAGCAAAAGTACGTAAGGAAATCACTAACCATTTCAAAGCACTGCAATCTGGCTGAGCTGGGGTTCCAGCTTTTGAAATCCGGATGATCGGATAATTTCTGGACCGTGAGCAACAAACACAAGGAATTGTACTCCTCCCTCGATGGGCATATCCGTTCCATGCTGTGCAAACATGCAACCACCTCGTCAATGTTGAATTCCTCCAGTATCGAGGCAGTTCCAGTCGAACCTCCTCCAGCTCCGCCTCCGACACCGAGAAGGTCCTTTTCGTTTTTCATGCAAAGCATCTCCAGATACTTCTCTCTCAAGATGACAAATCGGCAAAAATTGTAGCGCTCTTGACTGGCTGTCTCAAGCGGCTAAAATTGAAATTGCACTATACACCAGTTCAGAAGGGGTAAGGATTGCAGGGGTAAGGAGTTTTTTTTACAGTTATCAGAAAACCAAATAGTAGGGGGACGAATTTCATTCTGAATGAAAATATTCCACGAAAAGTTTTTTGGGACCAAAAATAGGGGTTACATCGTACTCTTCTAGGAGGAAAAGGAGGACAGTAACAATTTTTGCAAGTTCTGCCCCCAAAAATTAGTTATATTGCATTTTTTGCAGGCGGGAGCTAGCTAATCACACGAGGAGCTGATTCAAAATATTCCGCGCACCATATATTCAAATTTCAACCCTCTTTTCCAAAAACCTTTGAAAAATGTATACTTTTGCAAAAACAACAACCCTAAAGCCAGTATAGGATGACAACTTTTTAACCGAGTCATACGTAGACTATTGGAAAAGAGGTAAGAAAAAAGGCTCCCTCTATTGGCCAGTGAAAAAGAAAACAATCAAATTAAGCAAAACTTATAATTCCTGTTGTCTTTTTCAAACCAAATGGTTTTCTTATTTTCTACGCATACCTATGCGTAATGTTCAGTTCACTGTTCGACCCTAGGTTATCGCCGTTTTCGAGTTGAATATTGCAACGAATAATTTTAAAACGTTGGATGCAAATCTCCATTTTAAAAATGTTTCACAAAAACTTAACAGAATCGTCTAGTGGCTAACAGAAATTCAGTTACTCAGACAGTTTTCAGTACCTCTTTACGGCTAAAAAACAAAAAGATCAAACTTTTATAGCTGACAAAACCTTTCAGCTGACGGTTCTGGATAAATTCAGCTATGTTGTGTTCAGATTAACCATATTAAAAAAACCGCCGACAAGCCAGCGGTTTTCAGAAAATTAAAATATGGCGGTGTATAACGAAGAACGAATTTTCATTAAAGCTCCCGCTATTAAATCTTCAATTCAATGTTTCTCAGTCAAACTGACGTCCAACAGCTCTCATATTAAAATAAAATGAATTTCTATCCTCAATAGGTGAGCAGTGCTTCACTAAGATAGAACCAAATTAGCTCTTTTCCGGTCTAAATTATCGACGATTATCGTCAAATTAGCACGATCAGGCTGTACAGCCTGTTTATGTATCACAGCAGAGCCTTTCAACTACGACAGTTGTCTCTAAATCAAGAGAAATGATAGACATCCCCACGGAAAATATGAGTTCTGAATGTGATCAGTAAAAAGAAACTGAAAATGGGTCAGAACTCTGGCAGTCTACCTCAAAAAAATTGGTCGGACTCCTTAAGGTTTTGAAAAACTAAAACTAAAAAAAACGAATTGAGGCTATATTGAGAAAAATAGTGTTGCGAACTTTCCAAGTTACCATTTGGTTGTCTACTGATCGTACTAAGGTCTTAACAGAAAAAACTTTGCTCAGAAATGCGCAAGTTCGGCCGCAAAAGAAACAAAAACGTTGGACGAATTACTCTCGAACATCTGTATGGTGCCTCCACTATATTGCCGCTTTTATTAGGGGGAAATAGCGGGACACCAACAATAGCTGAACGAATTTGAAATATGTCAGTAGAGCTTAGATAAGGCACTAGGACAATTTGAATTTGAAAAAAGGAAAACAATTTTGGCGCGCTCTGCATTTGTCTAAAAATAAGAAACTGCCACTGTTCGAAATTGTGAATGAGCGAGCAATTTAGATCACAAAAATCACGAACTTCAGCGTGACAAAAATTCACTCGAGAAGTCAACATGGTCAATCAAAGATGTAAAATACAAATAAATATCAGGTCACATTTCAAGCCCATTGAAAGCTGCGAATTTGCCTTAGTTACTTGCATTTTGAGCAATTTTATAACATTCAAAAACCCATTTCCTCGCCCGCTAATGAGGCAATGAGAGGACTAAGTAAGCACGTAAAAAGCACACCTGTATAAACTGAAGTACATCTTCCCACTGACCATCTAGAATCAAGTGTCTCAAAAAGAGAACATCGTCTGAAAATAGTCCATTCACCAAGCCGCTCTCCCTCTCCAATGCGCGCATCGAAATATGGAATCCTCTCATATTTAGAAATTCGAGCATTATTTTGACAACCTCCGCTTCTTTCAAATTGAGAATAGTTCGATCCTGTGGATCTGTAGTGTCGCCCAAAGCAGCTGATATTTGTTTTTCGGGCATTTTGACTGATGATAAGCGTTTGTTCAATCCCTGACTTGTCGTAAAGCAAACTTATAATTCCGATAGTGTCTGAGTGGTTTTGACGGGTTTATAACGTTAATAATCAACCATTTTAGCACCAAATTCTACTGCTTTTGTAACCGATTGTGCATTAAACTATCTAAAATTAGAATGCTTTCCTAATCGAAGCAGCTGAAAGGTTTTTTCACCTTCCTCTTCAGAAGCAAGCACTTTATTGAAATGTCAAATATAAACAAATGATTCCATCTTCATTGATGGATGCACTTGGTAAAAACGCACATTTCGTGTTTAATAACTAAATTATTAGCAAGAACAAAGGAATCAACAAAATGAGTCATTTCATTGCACTAAAGGACTATGTATATACTTTATCATATTTAACATTACTCTTGTCTTCATGCATTATGGATCGAAGAGCCTTTGCTAGCAACATTTTGGAGTGTAGAACATTCGGACACATTCCATTAGGAAGATCGAATACAGAAACATGACCCAAATCAGAGCTAAGTTTCTATACAAATTGAGTTGAGAGCTATTTCAAAGCTTCGTCAAAACAATAAATCTAAACGTTTAAGAGCTTTAATGCGGCAGCTGCCTCATAAGTTTAAGGGGCCGTAGTTTTTTCTCACAAGTTTTTCAAAGATATCGCCTACACTGGAACCCATAGCAATGTTGACATCGTAAGAAAGCGACTGATACATATCTTTAGGTCTCTCCTCTGCAACTTCAAAATGTCCAATAAAATTCATCCTCACTTTTCTGTTGAGCACCATTTTCTTGAAAATATTCTTAGCACTAACTGGCCATTGATGTTCTACATGGCGTACTTGCTTAGAAGAATTGCTTGCTTGTGTTTTATCCTGTAAGCAACACTGAATAGCCGCAGCTGGTAAGTTGGAAAACTTTTGAGGCATGACATAGCAACAATCCAATGCTACAAAAGAGGTGTTTCCCCAATCCAGGAAATACACTTCGACCTGAAACATTGCGAGCAGAATCAAAAATGATCAGAATCATAGAACAGTTAAATTTCAACCAACAATTCTTCAAAAACTATTAAACCTTGTTCGGATCATTTTGCGTGAACGGTTCATAAGTAATCACCTCCAAATAGTTTAACAATATACGAAATAAATTCATTACAAAAAATTCTCTGCGCAACTAACTAAACTCAAATGCCAAAAGTTCTGAACGCTGGAACGCAAATATAACACGACGATCTAATAGCATTTGTGACATACCGTGGAGTCTGAAGCAAGTTGCCGTCTCGTCCACGCCCGGAAGAAATTTTGATACTCATGATAATAGACAATCGCTGGACCTCCTATCATGCTTCTTTCCAAACGTGATAGAGCCTTATCCTTTATCATCATCTCATTCGTCACGTTGACCTCTAACTCAGTCAGTTGATTTCTAAGATCTTGGATCTGGACATAAAATCTATCAGGACCATCAACATGTGTGACGGCAACCTGACACTCATTGGGACAGCTTACTCGGTACACAGGAGGAGGCTTTGCACATGTAGTTCTGTGATAATGATGTTCAGATGCTGAGGTCAATCCAGAGAAGACCCCTGAAGATCCAGCACTTTCTTCCGCTTCTAAATAGCAAATAAGACAACTCGTTGAAACCTGTACGTGTCACAGAAATTTCCAACAAAGTCATGGCCATCTTTGTACATGATTTGAACAAAGAGAATTTAATGAGAGATCGCACTATTTTCCAACGGTCAAATAATTCAATTTTCTAACTTTTAGAAATTTGTTTGACCTAGACTAGCCTCCTCAGTTGTTAAATACTGAAATACGTCACAAGAAAGAATAAATGCCCTTGCTCCGTGAAAAAAAACTGATGACAGTTGGAAAATGGATCGATAGCAAAACATTCTTATTATTTAAAAAATCAAAAAGAATTAACTTGTTCAAATTTTCAGAATTTCATTTCCTTTTTCTTGAATTCTCTAGCAAGAATTCAAACGACAAGTTGTTTTGGCGCGTTCAGCATGCAGAGATTGTTTGTTGGCGACAAAATAAGCAAATTTGAAAGGCTATTCAATAAAGAAGACTGTTTTCAAGTGTCGCAAACGGATCTTATTACAATGACTGCTAAACATCTTAAGTCATAGTGCAAAAATGGCGAGGAGACAATAATAACTAAGTAGATTTGTTAGTGAATTCATTTTCACATCTTCACTAAACAAAGCCGGCATATTGTTGGATACGAGCCGAGAAGTAGACTGCTGAGACCCTTTGCACTATTGACTTTCACTTACAGATTCTATCTTCAAAAATTGAAGTTCCAGTGTTTAGAAATAATTTCCAGCAAATTTTTGTGGCACGTTAAGTAACTTATGATCAAAAAACGAATCAAGCTTTTGTCCTGAAAACTGAATAAAACAGTGAGAAATGACTTTACGCACACAAATTTAGTTGCAAAGCGATAGACGTCATCAAAAATGAAATCAAATGTTTGCTGTAGCTGTGATGCATACTAGGGACCAGAGAGACTGGGCTTGCCTGATCCCACAGCGAAAAGCCGGTTATCGCAGTCTGTGTACAGAGTGAATGGATCCTGGCGCGGTTGCCGTAGTTCTGTCGCGTAGATGCGCCCACACTTGAGAACCATTTGATATCGCCACTCACTATACTATACAAACTATTTGCTTCCTTAAATTGATCAATTTGAAAAAAAACGGAGAATTTCTTTTAAAAAATTCTCCTAATAAACGAAAGTGAAAGACATTAAATACAGAAATACGTTAAGTTTTAAGCACAACAGAAAATAAATGCCCGTTCTCAGTCACAAAAACTGATGACAGTTCGCAAATGCACTTGTAGTTCTTGTTATTAAAACACAATCAAAGAGAATTAAAATTAATTCGAGATCTGAAGTGATCGTGACGTCATATCACAATTTGTGAGTAACAAAAATCACTACATCCTACTAAAAAAGAGAAAAGGCCAATAATAGCCTCACCCATCGCTCTGCGGCTACTAAACAATTAGCAGAAAAATAAAAAGAATAGAAAATAGGCTAAAAAATGAATATAGCATGCAGATTGCCAGAAAATAGCCGCCGTTAACGTGCTTGACGCACACTGGGATTGAAACACAAAAAGAAGAGATAAAGTACCGATTTTTTTTCAGTGTCAAAAAGTTTTCTAATTTGGTGTGCAGTTTCAATTGGATTCAAAAACCATACTTAATTCAGCTTCTAAACTGAAATCAAATAAGCTTAATACCAATGTCAGCTAGCAAACACTCTAATGAACTTTGATAACCTAATTCTCAATGACTTAATGACCGGGCGTTATCGGTTTACATTCACATTGCCTAATTAAATGCGTGCAAGAATTTAAGTTGAAACAGTGAATGAAGTAAGTCAGAAGTCAAACGTGAAAATCGTGACTTATGTAAAACGAAAAACGTGATCAAAAGGTAAAGCAAATTGAAAAAAGGAGAGCGCCTAAATAATAGCCGTTGACGACGGCGGCTGTTAATAACTTGAGTCACTCTTTGGCAAAAACGATTGAAAAACGGACCAAAAGGTCTAGCTACACCCAAAAAAAAACACTGTAGACAAAATAGAAGCAACAGACAGAAAACTAAAAACATAAGACCAGTTTTCCTCAAATTTAAAATTGATACCAATTCATTAAAAATTAATGTCACCAAACCCATTATAAATACTAGCCAGAATTCCGTAAAACGTAAAAATCAGAAAACCAAAATAGGTGAAATAACCTATATTTCTATATATTAAATAATGTCTAACTACAAAATTGCATCTAGTAGTTCCCTTACTTTCTTTCAACAGATGCGAGATAAAGATTGCTTGCTTAGTAAAACTTTTTTCGCGCCTACTTTTCTTGCTCTCAGAATAATATATGAACAAAAACCGCTCTTTGTCTCTCCACTTTTGACTTCTGTCCAGCGAATTGACTTAAACACTTGTTTTCACGTGCGGAATAGACCTTTACATCCTGCTTCAGCAACATTTGACCAATTAAAAACCAAATATCCCCATTACTCCTCTCCGAGTTTAAAATTACGATGAGATCAATAAGAGCCTCGCTATCGCTTCGCAGCTATTCAAAGCAGGTTATAGAAAACACTTGAATGAAAATTAAATTCACTTTATACTAGCATCAACAACAGTTTACCTGTTGGCGAATGTAGAATATGCTTTTTCTTCCTTCTGGAACAAACTATTGGATGCCCCTGAGCTGATTTTGATTGTACCTCAGTAGGCAAACTCTTTACAGCTGTTCCGAAAGAAGCTCCACTTGAGGGCGGACTTTCGGATGAAGCTAATAAGTTCAGGAAATCGAGACTTTCCTGCATGTCTAAGTCTGCCAGAGACGGGAGACTATCAATTCCCTGAGGCATCGCGGGGTTCACTTTACTTAAATCGGAGTCAAAAATGTCTCGCTCGTAGAATTCCTGACAGTGAAGGGGGAGCTCAGATAAAAAGTTATTCATTCGAGTCAGCTTGTTATCTAACTCCTGGGACAGTTCTCGCACTGCTTCGAAATCTGTTAGAGATTGTAACTTATCGTTGTCGTCAAGACACACTTGAAGAAAACCTGAACAAATACTATCGATATCTTCGAGTGTCTTTATCTTTAATGTCTCCAAGGCGGACAATTTTGAGGTAGCATCACTCTTCATTTTCGACACAATAGCGTTTTTCCGTTCAGCGGCTGTCATATTTCAACTTTCTCAGAGATGCAACTAAACCGAACATGAAAACCTAAAGCATACGCTCAATGAGTTTAATTATTTCAACAGCTCCCCAGACAATTATAAGGTCAAAATTTTCATCAGATTGCGTAATTTGAAGTATATCTGTAAATGAAAGTGTATGTGACCCATCAAATTTCACCGACGTTTGTAGAGTATTTTTTGCAACTCTAAAAGCCCAAGAAACGAAGTGCAGCGAAGCGCTAATGGTTCTTTTCTGGTCTTTTCTGTCATCAAAGCTTTTCGTCATATCAAAAGTTAAAAAACAAAAAAAAGTTGTGAAAGACACCCAATTTCCCTCACCTTGTTGAAATTTCCCGCCTAGTCGCTTTTTACAAAACATCAAAACCAACGGTCAGGATACAAATATTTTGACGATATTTTGAAAACATGGTTCTATGAGCTAAAGAATAGAGAGCATCGCACTTGTATAGCAAAATACAAATTTGGCAAGTTTACACCCCCAACCCCCGAAAAGTTGGTTCTCGTGTTGAAAAATAGCGACAAAACCGACCCAAGAAGAGTAGCTTTGCGAAGGTTTTTGTCGATTTCGTCGGTTTTTTATATACGAACTGCCGATTATTGTCGATTTCGTCGGTATTTTATAAAAGTCTTTATTTGAAGTATTCTACTTAAGTTTCAAATATTGTCATTTTCGTCGTTTCATTGTTTTTTGACATTTGCTTATGTAATTTATGAAGGAAGGATCTCGACTATTGTCGTTTTCGTCGGTTACACGGGCATTTGTCGTGTTAACTTACGCTTTTAAACTGACAGAAACAGACGATTCTTACATTTCAAAATTGACAAAAACCGATGCTTCTTGTGTTTGAAATCACGAAAAATGAAGAATTAAACATAAGGGCTTTGATCGGTTTTGGCCGACGAAAACCGACGATTGATTGTTTAATTCTACCAAAACTCTCAACACGGGTTCCCTGAAAAACGCAATTTCGTTCTCAAACTATTAGAAACTTAGAAGCTTGACAATTTGTCGAAAAAATGAATGCTAAGGCCAGGCAAGAAAACAATGTCCTGATCAAGCCAGAGACCAGTCGATCAGAACAGTTGTTCAAATCTTTCATTTCAAATACTCACTCCACTCAGATCTGAGGGTAACCATATTGGTTACCGCGTGTCCTGTCTCCAAGAAACATTTTGCAGAAAATAACACCCCAAAAAATCTTCAAGCTGAGTTGATCGCTTGAAAACCACAAACTTTTCAGCACTGGAAAACAGCCATTACATTGGCATTAACAAAACAAGTTTTTAACGATCTTCACCAATTAGTCAAATTCGCAAGCAGAACGCAAAATGCAGAAAAATATGGAATCTCTGGGTTTTAAATTATTCGAAGGCAGGCTTTTGGCCTTGGATTTAAGCCTTCCTATCAAATTCACCAAACATAACTCATTCTAATTATTCATTTAAAAACAATTTAAAAATACATTTATTATCTCCAAAACTTTTTCAACAAATTCCGAAAACTTTGAAATAGTTTAAAAATGCAATTTGTATTGAAAAGTCGCTAAAATAGCAAATTTTACTTCGAAGTCTTTATTTCATGACATTTATTTTTATATCTTCAAAACCAATTCTTTGTCTCTAAAAAGTAGTCAAAAATCATCCTCAAGCCACGAAAAAAGTTTTGTTTTCCCCAAAATATCGAAAATTCAAAAGACAAACTTTCAAAAAACTCAAAAACAGCAAAAATTACCTTAGTAGTATAAGTAAATGACAAGTAGCATACCACGGGGGGGGGGGGGGGGGGGGTCACGCACTGTAAAAAAACGACCCCCTCATTTTTGGCCGAAAATTCAAAATTTCGAAAATTTTTAGAATCGATCCCCATTCAAAGGGAGGGTAAAAATATTCATATTTATACCACGGGGGGGTCACGCACGGTAAAAAAACGACACCCTCTAAATCTTTACATTTCGCCACTAAATTTCTTCAGAAAAGCCCTTGGGCGCGATGAGACAATAAGTAAATGACTAGTAGCATACCACGGGGGGGTCACGCACGGTAAAAAAACGACCCCCTCCAAATCTTTACATTTCGCCACTAAATTTCTTCAGAAAAGCCCTTGGGCGCGATGGGACAATATATGAAGACAAAATCAGAACATGAGCTTGGAAAAATTGTCTAGCAAGATCATTTTTCAAATTACAGTTCCAGAAAACAGACGTTAGGTAAAAATCGATAAAACTGTTTCAATGAGTACCCGAGTTACGAGAGACGAAATTGATGGGGGTATTACAAACTTGGTTTTTGATGATGGAAACCGAGAGAGACCTCCATGGCGTTGCTGTTCCAATACCGTAGTCCCTCGATAAGAGATTATATTTTTCGTTTAAGTGAGTAATATAGTGCTCATGATTAGTCTCTGTTTTGCCATGCTATTCTTGATATCGGAGAGTTGCGAAGAGAAATCAATTTGGATTGCACTGCTTTCGAGTCTAGTTGGTTATATCTTACCAAATCCTAAATTATGAATAAAGTCATTCTCACAAACGATAGGATCTTCATGGCGGTTGTAGGTCCAAGTGGTTCTCGGAAAACTGACCTCATATTCAACATGCTGCAAGGTAGGTCCTTCTACCCAGCATTTCTCAAATTTATTACTTCTACAAAAATTTCCAGGACATATTTACAGCTATGCAACAAAAAATACCGCACATTGAGTTCATCAAGTATTCCGGATTGGATATAACGAAAAAGCTTTCGGACTGTCTGCTCGTTTATGATGACTCATGCGAGGAAATCTTTAACGATAAGGAGTTTGTAAAAATAGCAACGTCAGGAAGACACAGAAAACTTCATGTGATCTACGTCAAACACAACTTATTCCAACAGAGTAAATGGTCGAGGACAATTGATCTAAACACAACTCATATAGTTTTATTCAAATCATTGCGTGACATTCAGCAAAAAGAATACCTCGGAAAACAGTTAAACTGTCTCCAATTACTCAAGGACGCATACAAATTAGCAACAGCTCAACCCTATGGACATTTAATCATTGACCTGGATCCTAAAACAAGTCAAGGCTTACGATTTTCTTCTCAACTCATTGGTCCCGAACCATCAATATTCTATATTCCTTCGGAGGAAGCTGTTATTACACCAATTACGAATGAAAAAGAGACATTTGCTTATGCTGAAGCGTTGGTGCGTTAACAGCAACCCCAAATCGAAAAGCAAGAGAATTTTTCTAGCCCAAGATATTGAAATCGTTTGGTTCCTAAGCGATTGTGTAATGAACGTGCTCTCTGGTGTTGTCCCATTCAACAAGAAAGAACTATAACAATTTGAACCTCAACTACGACAACTTTCTGAAAAATATTTTAGTGCGCTAGAAAGAAGTAAATTATTCCAGACAACGAGAGGGCATTCTCTGATTCAACTAATTGCCAGACCTTGTCTAGAGTATCTACAGAAAAATGCCAACTGAGGAATTTGTGCTCATTCCTCGCAACATCTTTACAACTGAACAACCCCAAGTTTCGCAAATATTAAACAATCCACTAACAAAAAACAAGTCGAAACAACTATCCCTTCTACAGAGAACTTCAAAACAAGAGCCACCAGAAGCGGTCATACAGCAGAACACAGAGCAACAGACAGATGACGTCATGGTTTCGGATGAAGAAGAAAAGCAACAAAGCATCCCAGACGACACTAAACGAAAAGAGTTTGATGAAATTAGTCAGAGTGTGATCGATGATATAGATTTTCTCGAAAAAGACAAATTTGGAAAAGCAAAAATAATTTTGAAGAAAATCAACGGATCACGCAACATTTCAATGGACGTTGAAGGTAAAATCCTAATTAATGGAAGGAACACCGACATTCCAGCATCAACTTTCCTCTACGCATTACAACAAACATCATCAAAACTTTTGCCTGACGATTATCAAGTATTGAATTATTTGAACCTTGCACCACATCTCACTTGTAATACTTACGCAAAGAAGTTCATTAAAATTCCGAAAGAGCAAAAACTACGTCAGTTTCCAGATGGAGCAGCCAGTGAACAGAAACCTGCTATCGAGAGAGCAGAAAAACAGAGACTGCTAGCTTTGATGAGGAAGGCTTCGCAGACGCAGAAGAAGAAATTAAAGATCCAACAGGCTGGAAAACTCTATTCAGCGGAAATCAAAACACTAAATAAAGTTTACACGAAAGGAAAAGCAGCATTTAGAAGTGTTGCTAACATAAAAGAGGAAAGCGGCTTTTGCCACAAAAAAATTGAAAAATTCCTTCAATCGAAGAACTCATACACTAAATGTCGTCAATTCCGGAAAAGTTTTCCACGATTGAAGGTAGTTGCTTACAGAATAAACGAAATCTGGTCCATGGATGTAGCCTATATGGACAAAATAGCCAAGCACAACAATGGGGTCAAATACCTATTGATTGCAGTTGACGTTTTATCACGCTATTTACGTGTTCAACCACTCAGAACGATGTATTCATAGGATTGCGTTGAAGCCTTCAAACAAATGATAAAGACGAAACAACCAGAGAAAGTGTGGACAGACAAAGGCACCGAATTCAAGGGCGAGTTCAAAACATTCTGTGAAAACAAGAAGATTCATTTGTATACAACCGAAAACGAAACCAAATCTGCGTTTGCGGAAAGAAATATTCGCTCACTTAAAAACATTATAGACAGATACTTGGAAGAAAAATGGACTTGGAACTATACAAAGGAGCTTCCCAATTTCGTAAATATCATTAACAGTCGTGTTAACCGCGTTGCAAAGTTAGCCCCAAATAAAGTATTCAAAAAACATGAAAAATTTTTAATTTCGATTGCTTTGAACAACAATAAATATAAACCACGATTTGAAGAGGGGGACCTGGTACGAATAGCGAAACCAGACGATACCTTCAGAAAAGGTTATACTCAGAATTATACAGACGAAATTTTCATAGTACTAAGATTGGCTACAACAAGTCCACCTACCTACAATCTGATTGACGCAAACAACGTTAAAATCCTTGGGAAGTTTTACGAACCGGAATTAGTACAAGTTGATGCGTTAAACACTGAAGAGGAGCAATGATTTCTAACAGCAATGAGTTTACAACTGACTTGTTATCAAATGCATCAATGGACGTTTTTAATGGAAATACTATGGCATCATTTCGGAACCAATTATCACAACCGATACACTTACAGGGAGAATGGCAAGTAGCATTGACATCTCTATCTTTTCCATCAAACATCAATAACGTAAACTCTGGAGAAATAGTTGTATACAAGAATTCAATGACCAATCCAAATGAGTCGAGTAATCGATCAGGACAACTCAGAAAAATTCGGACTGGTATTTACAACAGCTGGGAAGATCTAGTCTCGGAGATTGTTCGCATTGCAAAACTAAAACAGTTCGATCGAAAGTTTGACATAACGCAAAAGCTTGTGTTAACATTTGGGGAAAATGAGGGATTGTCGTTTCAAGACGATGAAATTCCCAGCATTCTTGGTTTCAAGGGGACCCCGGACCCTGCACACAATGGTTTTGTTCACATTGGTTACAAGACAAACTTCGAAAATGGGACCCCGAGCACTCCTAACAGACATTTTGGTATTTTCCCTGTTGATATAACATGTTGGTCACAGCTTTTTTTGTGTACCTTGATATTATTGAGAATCAACATGTGGGTGACTCACGTGCACCCATTCTCAAAAGCATTGAATCGGAGAGACGTCTGAGAAACGGTAGCCTCAACACAGTAGCACCTATTCACCATAGAACTTATACAAACTTGGACTACAAGCGTTTACTTTGAAACAATATCCAGAGCATCAAAGTTGAGCTGAGAAGTGAAACTGGGAAACTGATCCCTTTCACTGGAATTGGTAAAGTTGTTATAAGTCTCAAATTCCAGAGAACAAGCTAACTGATGGAAGCTTATTATAATAATCAAGCATCCAATTCAATGCCCCCTTTCTCAGGACATTATAGACAAAGAGGAAGTGGATTCGGCGCATTAGCTGCTGGCATTGGACGTGTTGCATTACCCCTAGCCCGACGACTTATTTGGCCAGCAGCAAAAACAATTGGAAGAGAATTGCTAGTGCAAGGTGCACCAGAGTTATTAGAATTTGCAACAAAAAAGAAATCAGCGAAGCAAGCTCTGAAAAGTAGTTGCAAAAACAGCGAGAAAACAAATCGGAGGAGCACTTCAACGAGGACGAAAAGCAATCTATCGAAGAAGGTCGAAGAAAGCATACAAAAAGCAGTCTCCACCAAAGAAAAAGATCATTTCGCGAAAAACGAAGCCACAAAGGAGTCGATCAGATTTCTTCTCAAAAGTAAAAAATGCGTACTAACATTGTTATTCCCACAGAGGCAACACATAGCTCATTAGACTTGTTCGAGAAACCTCCCCTTCTTGTACCATTTGATCAATCGTTCGAGCAAAAAACAGGACCTTTGTACTCGCCCACTGGATCTTCGTTAGAGTTTGAAATAGTCGGTGAGAAATAACTTCATCGACCTACAGAAAATTTATCTGGAAATCAAATTTCGAGTTGTTCGAAATAATTGAAACGATTTACGCTTCACCACGGGAGATGCCAACAACAGTGACACGCCACATCTAGCCAATAATGTCTTACATTCCCTTTTCGCCGATTGCATAGTGTCAGCAAACGGCATCAAAATTTCTTCCGCCAATGGGCACTACGCACACAAAAGTTTCATAGAAACAGAATTTTCTCATGGATCGGATGCGAAAAAAACCTGGCTGAAATGTCAAGGATATGATTATGAAGCAGACCCAACAGGCGTCCCAGCCGCTACAATCACAGCTCGACAAGAAACTGAGAAGATCTGCTCAACTCACTATGTATGGAAAAATAGCTAACGATTTCTTTTCATGCGAGAAGCATCTAACGAGTGGAGTAACGCTGCGAATTTCTTTCCGACGATCACAGGCTGACTTTGCGATTGTGAGTGAAGACGGGGCTAAACACTATAAAAGCAAAATCGATGAAGCAAATTTGTTCGTGCGAAAAATGACAGTCTCCGATATCGTCCTTGGTGCAATCGAGAAAACACTTCTCAAGACACCTGCAATGTACCGATATAATGAAGTTATTTCGAAATCTTTTCTAGCAACAGCTGGGCAACAGAGCTGGAAGCAGGAGGATATTTTCACAAAAGAACCTATTCGTAGACTAATAGTCACCATGTGCCGCAGCGATGCGTTCATCGGTACTAATATGCTCAATCCATTTTCATACCAGAAGTTTGATTTGAATGAGATAATAATTTACCGAAATGGGTTCGCCACAGTTGGTACACCAATATCAACAACTGATAATAAACGACTATACTACAACTCGATGGCTGCACTAGCTTATGTAGAAAATGGTCACGGGATATCTCTATCTGATTTTCCTAACCATTACATTATGGTGTTTGATCTCACCAGCACTCAAGAAGCCACGCATGATTTTATTCATCCCGAGCTAACAAACTCTTCATTATCTGTGGAACTCAAGTTCGGTGCAGCGTTGCCCCGCAACATTGAAATTTTATTTCTCGGGGAGAAATGTTTAACAGTTTATATCGATTCTTCGAGAAACGTTTCCAAAAACGATCTTCCTATAATCTAATGGATGAAGATAAAATATTCAAATTGATTCTACAATCCGCTCATTTGATGTTTAAATTCAACGGGGTTTATGCAGCTGACAATTTCCCCTTGCACATGCCAACCAACTCATTTGCTATCGTTAACGCTTCACCAGCCTCTTCACCTGGATCTCATTGGATTGTGCTTGCAAAGAGATATGCCTACCCAATAACATACTTTGCCGACCCGCTGGCATTACCTCTCTATTAATATAAACACATATCAGACCGATTTCGACAAAGCACTAATGATAGCATTATAGTGGACCTCATGGAAGACAGACGTGACTCAAATAAACCCCTACAAAGTGCAGACTCTCAAATGTGTGGACTTTATTGCATTTATATAGCTCATTGTGTTCTCAATGATAACTTTCCATTCATTCTCGATATCAATGAAATTCAGCTGTTGTCTTTTATAAAACATATGAAGTAAACAATTATACACGCTTTCTTTTTTAGTTAGGTTTATGACTCACTAACCAAAGATTCACCTTCATAAAGAACTAAATTCCCCCTCCCCTGGAAAAACAAACTAAATCTTTAAACTAAAACAAACGTTGATGGCTTGTAAACAAATTCAGTTCTTCAGACTTGGATTGATGGCTTGTAAACAAATTCTTGTCTGGACCCGAGTGCACTATGTAAAAAAAAAATAACGCTACCAGGTTGAATTGCGTCACTGTAACGCGATGGCCCCTCGACAAAAACAAACAAAAAAGAGACAGCTTGCTTGCATCCGATTGGCCAATCAAATTGTTGAAAGCGGGGTTCCCCGGACTGAAAAATTACTCATTGCTTTTTGCCTTACACTTTGCGTTCAGTTGATTCAAACTTGATACATTTTTGTCACTTCTAAACTTTTTAATTAATCGTTCCTTTCACCGTTACTCTCTTACAGCAACAATCAATTTTGTGGGATGGGGCAAGCCAAGTAAGAAATTTGTCATAAACTACTGGCAAATAGAAGAAGCGTTCGTCGACATCGGAAAGAAGTGCATAAGATCTATCCTCAAGCAAACTCATTCGAGTGCACTGAATGTGGCTTCACCACGAGAAGCCTGTATGAGCTAACAGCACACATGACTGTGCAGCATGAGTCGACCAGTCCACGATACTGCATATACTGTCAAAAATGTTTTCCACGTGACGCTGATTATCTTGAGCACATGAACAATTTCCACGGTCTACCAGCTTGGAGTGTAGATGCAAACAACCTACAGGACTCAGGCATCATACCAAGCGAACGCGCTTTCGGCGATACACTGAAAGTCTATGAGATTATTGTCGGGTCAAGAGACGTTGATCTATTACACGTTATGCAGCTAAAACGCCGAGAGATTGAAAACATTATCAACATTAGTGTTCAGCAACACTCACAAAAAGTTCAGTTCAACTCAGTTATCGATCTCGTCAAACCCATGAAAACCGATGATGATCTATCATCAAGCCATTCCGATAGAATTTCGATTCATGTTGCATCAAAAATGGAACGAGTGGATTTCGGTGGTCTTGCAGATAAAACCTTCCATGCAATGGTAGAATAGATGCTCCTAGCGCTCAACAATTTTGCTTCCCATGGTAGCGGTTGGACTCTCAACCAAATTGTCAATATTGAAATCCGATCAGCAAAAGCTAAACCGATAAGGGCATCGTCATATTTGGCGCTTCCAGGCAATCTAGCGCGCACATGCTCTCTACTGAACATCAGAAACAGAGAAGACGAGAATTGTTTTCTGTATTGCTATACTGCCGCCTACCATTTGAAGTTTGGCCCTCGACTTCTTCCTCCTGGTGCACCGGCACGCAGGATAACCAGCCCAGTATCATATGGACCAGACAACCCGCTTGCAAAACAAGCAGATGGTGTGTTTGACATGCCTATGGGCTTCCACCAGATGACTCGCTTTGAAGAGCTAAACAATGTCTGCGTCAACGTTTTTCGGTAAGTGAAAAATCTTTCTTTTCGAAAAACTTTAAAACTAAAAAGAAGATTATGGCACACAAGCAAATGAGGGGAAAAAAGATGAAAAAAACAAAAAAGGTTGAATATTTTAGCTACGCTGAGAACGGTCTGATACCATTCCGAGTTTCTAAAAAACAAAATTGTGAACTCAACATGGACCTTCTTCTTTTTAGCGACGGTCAAATGCATTACTACGTTTTAATCAGAAACTTGCGATCTCTTATTCATAAAGTCAAGGAACGAGTAGTGAGAGCAGATAATCATATTTGTAGAAACTGTTTTCATGTTTGCACCTCAAAAGAACGATACGAAAAACATTTAGAACTTTGCTTGAAGAACAAACCAGCAATCGTGCGAATGCCAAAAAACACAACGGTTTACTACAAAAAGTTTCAGTCCCGTTGGTTTGCTCCAATTGTTGGCTTTTTTGACTTGGAGTCAATAATTGAACCTGTCTCAGGATGTCAAAACAACCCAACCAAATCAGAAACAAGAACAATAGAAGTACATAAACCGTGTAGCTATGCAATGTTGATTGTGGCTCAAAACCAAACTGAACCGTTTCATTTTGAATGTTTGACAGGACCGAAGGTCATGGAACAATTTGTTCAGTCTTTGGAAACCATAGCAAAACGAGTTTACAGTGTTAAACAGCAACACAAATATTTCTCTGGCCAGACTCTCATCGCGAAAGAAGAAGCCGCTAATTGTTGGATATGTGAAGAACCATTGGAACACAATTTTAATAACCCGACAGTTCTAGATCATTGTCACTTCACTGGAGAATTCCTCGGATGGGCGCATAACACTTGTAACATTAACAGGAGGTTTCTTAACTATACTCCGCTATTTGCACACAATCTCTCAAACTACGATCTTCACCATGTAATTCTTGCTCTCCAGGGTAGCAACATGAGGAATACTGTATCAATTGTTCCGAATACAGATGGTAAAGATATAGCTCTGGAAATTGGGGTTCTAGTCTACAACCGTCAGGACAAGAATGGAGTGATCAAACCGGTGTTTGAGTATATCAGGCTACTAGACTCATTTCGTTTCATGGCCTCGTCATTAGATTCTCTAGCACAAAACTTACCCTCCGATCAGTTTATTTTGCTTGAATATCACTTTAGTATCACTTTAAGGATTGGCCAGAAAGTTCAGTGCAGATGTTGAAACGGAAGGGATTTTCCCCCTATTGTTACATTGATAATTTCAATAAGCTGAAAGAGACCACACTCCCACCACGAGAAAAGTGGATGAATAGTCTCCAACAGTATCAAGTGAGTGTTACAGAAGACGAGTACAAACATGCTAGAAGTTTTCGAGAAGTTTCAATGTGAAACAATTGAAGATTACAATAGTTTGTATCTCAAAACTGATGTGTTTCTACCAGCTGCAGTTATGCTCTGCTTCCGCAAGGTGTGTTACGAAACATACGGACTTGATTGCTGTCAGTACTATACCGCTTCCAATCTCTCTGGTGATGCTATGCTAAAGTTATGTAAAGCGCCCTTGAGACTCCTAAAAGAGAGGGAACAATTGGATATGGTAGAAGGATTGATTCGTGGTGGCGTAAGCTCGATATACAATAAGCGGTTGGCGGTTGCGAACAACAAATATTTACCAACTTTCAACCCCAAAGCACCCTCAACCTTCATAGTAATGATTGATGCAAACAATTTGTATGGGGGCATAATGGAAAAGTTTCCATTGCCATTGAACAATTTTGAGTACACTGACGGAAACTGGGATTCTGAAATTCAAAAAGCGTTCATCCAAAGCGTGTTGGAGACACCTGACGATAGCGATATTGGCTACGTATTAGAAGTGGATTTGTCGTACCCAGATGAACTTCATGATCTTCATTCAGATTTTCCCTTGGCCCCAACAAAACAGAAAGTTGACGCATGCTGGTTGGGTGACTATCAGGAAGAGCTTTTGAATGATATGCAGATGAATGCGCCGCCTTCGAGTAACAAATTGATCCAGACCTTGTTCCCCAAAAAGAACTACATTTTGCACTATCAAACATTGAAGCTCTACGTGCAGTTGGGGTTGAAAGTTGAAAAACTACATCGATCACTCGCTTTTAACCAGTCGAAATGGCTGGCGCCATATGTAAAGTTGGACACTCAGAAGCGAAAGCAAGCCAAGAACAAGTTTGAGGAGAACTTCTATAAATTAATGGTGAACAGCACATTTGGGAAAACGTGTGAGGGGAAACGCAATCGCATAAAAGTAAAACTGGCTCGAAGTGAAGAAGAGACACTGAAATGGACCAGCGCTCTACAGATGAAGTCGTTCAAAATCATTGATGAGAACTTGGCAACGATAAGCTTGAATCAGACTGAAATAGAGTGGGACAAACCAACTATCGTAGGTGCTTGCATCTTAGATCTTTCGAAGAAATTCATGTACGACTTCCACTACAATACAATGAAGAAACACTTCAATTGTAAACTACTGTACTCGGACACGGACTCGTTTGTCTATGAAATTTTCTCAAACGACTTTTTCGCAGACTTGAAGCGGAAGACCACAGTGAAGGACCTTTTCGATTTCTCAAACTTTCCAACTAATCACGAGATGTACGATCAAAGCAACGCAAGGGTGACACTAAAATTTAAAGATGAGATGGGAGGCAAGATGATTTCTGAGTTTGTGGGGTTGAAGCCAAAACTGGATTCCATCAAACTGGCAGATGGTTAGTCAACTTTTTTTTCTAAACCTAAAAAAGCCAAGAAAATAAAAAAGCAGAATGAGTAAAAACCAGATAAAAAGTAAGAAAAAAGCGACTTAGCATTAAATTTCCAAGAAACAAAAGAAAAAAAGTGAAAAACAAAAACTAGAAAGCACGAACTTCTATTTTAGGTCTTGCAAAGCAGTCAGCGAAAGGTGTGACGCAAGACGCCAGGCGCATGATGACACATGAATTATACAAACAGGTTCTCACAGGAGGAGAAACTGTTCGACTTATCAACACCAGAATTGTGTCACAACTCTACCAAGATCACAACTCTACCATTTGGCCACCACGGTCTGCGCGAGGAAATGTTCATGCGTAACGTAGTACAGGATCCAGATTGGGGTTCGAGTGACGAGGAAGAAACTGTTGTACACGTTGCCGAGTCATTAACGCCAGAAAGTCAACTACCAACTCAATACACAGGTCCCCAAATGTAAGCAGAAGTCTGGTCTCCGCCTGATCCCGGTCTCAACCAGCGTGTTTACAGTGACGATGAGCTTGAAGCGGACATTGCAGATTTTGCAAATCTGACTCAACAAGTGATTGACGACGAAATTGAAAGATGTTCCTTTATAGACGATCAGGCTGCTGAATCAGGTTCGTCGCCTAGTCTTCTAGACCCAAGACCCGTATCCCCCATTCATGTTTCTACTAACTCTTCAACAGAAGAGCAACCCATCAACCATCCCGGACCCTCAAAAAGTATGAAAAAGTGCGCAAAACGAACGCTGGAGCTGATATCAGACAAAGAATCTATCAAGGTAGATAGAATAAAGAAATGGAGAGTAGTACACATTGACTCTGATAGTGACGACAATTAAACTCTGTGAAAGAACCCTGCTTTAGTTTTTGTGACTTGTGTTTTGCTTTCCCCGTTTGATGGAAACAAAAAAATCTTTTCAACTCGAGTTGCAGAAAAATTGTACTGCATAAGTCTTTTAAAGGTCCCACATAGGCAGTTTCAGTTTATAAATTCAGTTTATATCTAAGTCATTTTCATCCTCAGTGCCTTCAATCCATAGTATAAGTCTTTTAAAAGCTCCCTTATAAGCAGTTGATCAATTGATATTTATGTCATTTTTGTTCTCAGTACCTTCAATCCATAGTATAAGTCTTTTAAAAGCTCCCATATAAGCAGTTGATCAATTTATATCTAAGTCATTTTTGTCTTCGATACCTTCAATCCATAGTATAAGTCTTTTAAAAGCTCCCATATAAGCAGTTGATCAATTTATATCTAAGTCTTTTTTATCCTCAGTACCTTCAATCCATAGTATAAGTCTTTTAAAAAGTCACATAGAAGCAGTTGATCAATTTACATCTAAGTCATTTTCATCCTCAGTACCTTCAATCCATAGTATAAGTCTTTTAAAAAATCACATAGAAGCAGTTAATCAATTTATATCAAAGTCATTTTCATCCTCAGTACCTTCAATCCATAGTATAAGTCTTTTAAAAGCTACCATATAAGCAGTTGATCAATTTATATCTAAGTCTTTTTTGTCCTCAGTACCTTCAATCCATAGTAAACGTCTTTTAAAAGCTCCCATATAAGCAGTTGATCAATTTATATCTAAGCCTTTTTTATCCTCAGTACCTTCAATCCATAGTATAAGTCTTTTAAAAGCTCCCATACTAGTAGCTGATCAATTATTAACTAAGTCTTTTTTGTCCTCAGTACCTTCAATCCATAGTATAAGTCTTTTAAAAGCTCGTATATAAGCAGTTGATCAATTTATATCTAAGTTTTTTTGAACCTCAGTACCTTCAATCCATAGTATAAGTCTTTTAAAAGCTCCCATATAAGCAGTTGATCAATTTATATCTAAGTCTTTTTTGTCCTCAGTACCTTCAATCCATGGTATAAGACTTTTAAAAGCTCCCATTTAAGCAGTTGATCAATTTATATCTAAGTCATTTTTGTCCTCAGTACTTTCAATTCATAGTTTAAGTCTTTTAAAAGCTCCCATATAAGCAGTTGATCAATTAATATCTAAGTCTTTTTTATCCTCAGTACCTTCAATCCATAGTATAAGTCTTTTAAAAGCTCCCATACTAGTAGCTGATCAATTAATAACTAAGTCTTTTTTGTCCTCAGTACCTTCAATCCATAGTATAAATCTTTTAAAAGCTCCCATATAAGCAGTTGATCAATTTATATCTAAGTCATTTTTATCCTCAGTACCTTCAATCCATTGTATAAGTCTTTTAAAAGCTCCCATACTAGTAGCTGATCAATTTATATCTAAGTCATTTTTGTCCTCAGTACCTTCAATCCATAGTATAAGTCTTTTAAAAGCTCCCATATAAGCAGTTGATCAATTTATATCTAAGTCTTTTTTATCCTCAGTACCTTCAATCCATAGTATAAGTCTTTTAAAAGCTCCCATACTAGTAGCTGATCAATTAATAACTAAGTCTTTTTTGTCCTCAGTACCTTCAATCCATAGTATAAGTCTTTTAAAAGCTCCCATATAAGCAGTTGATCAATTTATATCTAAGTCATTTTTATCCTCAGTACCTTCAATCCATTGTATAAGTCTTTCAAAAGCTCCTATACTAGTAGCTGATCAATTATTAACTAAGTCATTTTTGTCCTCAGTACCTTCAATCCATAGTATAGGTCTTTTAAAAGCTCCCATATAAGCAGTTGATCAATTTATATCTAAGTCTTTTTTGTCCTCAGTACCTTCAATCCATAGTATAAGTCTTTTAAAAGCTCCCAAATAAGCAGTTGATCAATTTATATGTAAGTCATTTTTATCCTCAGTACCTTCAATCCATTGTATAAGTCTTTTTAAAGCTCCCATACTAGTAGCTGATCAATTTATATCTAAGTCATTTTTGTCCTCAGTACCTTCAATCCATAGTATAAGTCTTTTAAAAGCTCCCATATAAGCAGTTGATCAATTTATATCTAAGTCTTTTTTATCCTCAGTACCTTCAATCCACAGTATAAGTCTTTTAAAAGCTCCCATACTAGTAGCTGATCAATTAATAACTAAGTCATTTTTATCCTCAGTACCTTCAATCCATTGTATAAGTCTTTCAAAAGCTCCCATACTAGTAGCTGATCAATTAATAACTAAGTCTTTTTTAACCTCAGTACATTCAATCCATAGTATAAGTCTTTTAAAAGCTCCCATATAAGCAGTTGATCAATTTATATCTAAGTCTTTTTTGTCCTCAGTACCTTCAATCCATAGTATAAGTCTTTTAAAAGCTCCCATATAAGCAGTTGATCAATTTATATCTAAGTCATTTTTATCCTCAGTACCTTCAATCCATTGTATAAGTCTTTTAAAAGCTCCCATATAAGCAGTTGATCAATTTTTATCTAAGTCATTTTTATCCTCAGTACCTTCAATCCATTGTATAAGTCTTTTAAAAGCTCCCATACTAGTAGCTGATCAATTAATAACTAAGTCTTTTTTAACCTCAGTACCTTCAATCCATAGTATAAGTCTTTTAAAAGTTCCCATATAAGCAGTTGATCAATTATTAACTGAGTCATTTTTGTCCTCAGTACCTTCTATCCATAGTATAGGTCTTTTAAAAGCTCCCATATAAGCAGTTGATCAATTTATATCTAAGTCTTTTTTGACCTCAGTACCTTCAATCCATAGTATAAGTCTTTTAAAAGCTCCCATATAAGCAGTTGATCAATTTATATCTAAGTCATTTTTATCCTCAGTACCTTCAATCCATTGCATAAGTCTTTTAAAAGCTCCCATATAAGCAGTTGATCAATTAATAACTAAGTCTTTTTTAACCTCAGTACCTTCAATCCATAGTATAAGTCTTTTAAAAGTTCCCATATAAGCAGTTGATTAATTATTAACTAAGTCATTTTTGTCCTCAGTACTTTCAATCCATAGTATAAGTCTTTTAAAAGCGCCCATATAAGCAGTTGATCAATTTATATCTAAGTCTTTTTTGTCCTCAGTACCTTCAATCCATAGTATAAGTCTTTTAAAAAAGTTCCCATATAAGCAGTTGATCAATTATTAACTAAGTCATTTTTGTCCTCAGTACCTTCAATTCATAGTATAAGTCTTTTAAAAGCTCACATATAAGCAGTTGATCAATTTATATCGAAGTCATTTTTATCCTCAGTGCCCTCAATCCATAGTATAAGCGTTTAAAAAGCTTCCGCGCTATCAGATGGAAATGAAAAAAGTAGCTGATGTTTATTGCCAAACAAAAATTCCTTTTTGTCTCGAAAAAATTAGGAACATGTTCATAGTTACCTCCGTAGATCATCTGTGTCGATTGTAGCAATCTGTCATAATCTACCCTACAACTGATCTAAGTGTCTAAGTGAACTCAGTGAGTGTTTGTGAATGGTGGTGCGTGTTAAAAGTTTGTGAACTGGTGCCGTCTAATTTTCGCAATGGGTTTTCTCTAAACCAGCAAGGTCCGCTTCTCAATCATTGGGGTTGCCAAAGTCAAGAAGGCAAGGAGTTTACTGGCGTCAAGCGAGTACAGTTCCTGCTACTCTTCAGACTGTTTATCTCAAGACTTTGTACTCCAGACAAGATATTAAAATTAATTCCCAATATATATAGAAATTATCAACAAAGAAAAATATAAAGGTGAGCAACATCAGAAATTGGTGATAAACTAAAATGCCATGAGACAAAGAGGAGAGTTTTGAAATAAAAAACCCAAAAAACTAGTCAAGAAGATGTAAAACTCAAAAGGACTAACTGAATTATTCCTTTTTTGCAGTCCGTTTCCAACTTGCTCTCCTCGTTGCTCTCCACCTTGCTCTCCGCTTTGCACTCCCTTTTGCTCTCCACACTACTTCGTTCGGCCACAAAAATGTCACCAATACCCCTATTATGTACAAGTTAAAACTCGCTTAGGTATCCACTAGGTAGCTTACGATCCAATACACAAGTTATTTTTCACCAATACTTTTGATATGTACAAGTTAAAACTCGGTTAGGTATCCACTAGGTAGCTTAAGATCCAACACACAAGTTATTTTTCACCATTTCTCTTGATATGTACAAGTTAAAACTCGCTTAGGTATCCACTAGATAGCTTAGGATCCAATACACAAGTTATTTTTCACCAATACCCTTGATATGTACAAGTTAAAACTCGCTTAGGTAACCAGCAGGTAGCTTAAGATCCAATACACAAGTTATTTTTCACCAATACTCTTGATATGTACAAGTTAAAACTCGCTTAGGTAACCAGCAGGTAGCTTAAGATCCAATACACAAGTTATTTTTCACCAATACCCTTGATATTTACAAGTTAAAACTCGCTTAGGTAACCAGCAGGTAGCTTAAGATCCAATACACAAGTTATTTTTCACCAATACTCTTGATATGTACAAGTTAAAACTCGGTTAGGTAACCAGCAGGTAGCTTAAGATCCAATACACAAGTTATTTTTCACCAATACTCTTGATATGTACAAGTTAGAACTCGTGAAGTTACGAAAGGTCTCCTAATTGTTTCCTATTGGCGTGTACAGAATGATAAATTTTGTCATTTATGAAAACTAGAGTTATCCATCCACCTCACAAACCTTGGAAACGCGTTAAAGAAAGCACTGGGAAAATTAGAATTGATAGTTATTTTCTCAACATCACATAGTTTTACAAAACTTATATGTATGAAAACAATTTTCCCAACAATAATTGCTTTATTAGCAAGCAAACAGTCACTGTTTGTAGTATTTAACAAGAAACCTGCCGAAA
This sequence comes from Convolutriloba macropyga, assembly GCF_964194025.1. NCBI lineage: Eukaryota > Metazoa > Xenacoelomorpha > Acoela > Convolutidae > Convolutriloba > Convolutriloba macropyga. The sequence goes on from NC_134474.1 coordinate 38,999,160, forward strand.
GTTTTCGACAACCTTGGATGTTGAACTCGAGTTTTTTTTTATCATGGCACCTTTTTGCTTTTCTTTGCTTGCTTTAACCTTCACGCTTGGAAACTTCGGCTTTTCCCCCTCGTCAGTTGACTCGCGGATTTGAGAACGCTTCTTACAACTCGACTGTGAATTTTTCGGTTCCAGATCCAAGAAAATTTTTTCCCGAGAAGAATGTACGTCGCTTTCGTTTCGACTTTGACCATCAATTTTTCTGAGTATTGGGGTTTCGGGCTGTGCTTGAATAATCTCGGTTTCGATCTGTGTTGCGTTTTCTGCGCTGCACTGGTCATAGTGTTCGTCTGGCGAAAAGGTCAGATCAATTACTACCACCCCTCTACAACCCGAACATGTGTAGCAAACCTCTAGGTCGTTTATTCCTGAAGCCAAACAACGTTGCATTCCTAAACACAGACTTCTTTTTAAAACTTTAAAAGTAAGAAGCTGGGGATGTGCTACCTGGTGGAGAAATGAGAACTAGGGATAAACAAAACCAGTCAATCCGGTTTACCTTGTAGAGCATCAAACATTCGTACGCTAATCTTAAACCGAATCTTTATCAAGTGGGGGTAGGATACCTTGTCTTCATTAGAGTAGAGCAATTAACTGTTATGGAAAAGTGAAACGAACTAATCACTCTCAGAGTCTTGATAGAATATTTCAAATTTATAAAACGGATTTATAAACTCACCGAAGTTGTTTTGGATAACTATCGTTCGTCACTGAAGGGCTTGATTATTTGTCTGCCTCCTGGGATATCCTCCGCTTATAGGTATGTCTCAAAATTGGCAAGTTTTAAAATAGCATAAGTTAACTTTCGTGGTTTATAAACCTGGATAACTAAAGCTGATCAACTGAAAGTCTTAACAATATAATTTGTTTACATGAGTAATAATCCCAATTAGTTTTAACATTCTTGATTGTCTAGACAAATGTTACCGCTCGTAAAAATCACGAGGATACTGAGTTATAAAACGATAAAGTTACTCACGAAGCAAAGAACTCGTTTATTTTAGACAAATCAACTTAGCACGCGCATAGATTACAATTATTCAAAAGCGGGCTAATTGATTACGTATTCCAGTTATGAGTAAGCTATGTCTGTGTTAACACAAAAGCTGTCTATTTGTACATGTATTCAGTTATAAACTAAAACAATTAAACTCCATAGTTCAGACAGCCGAAAGTGTACAAATCTGTCTATTTGTACATGTAGTTGTCTGAATACGACGCGTGTTCAACCGCAGAAGGAACTTGAACTTTGTCCAAATAACCAAAGGTCAAAAAGCCGAAAAAATTATAAAATTATCTCAAATATGAATATTTATACCCTCCCTTTGAATGGGGATCGATTCTAAAAATTTTCGAAATTTTGAATTTTCGGCCAAAAATGATGGGGTCGTTTTTTTACAGTGCGTGCCCCCCCCCCCTGTGGTATGCTACTAGTCATTTACTTATACTACTAAGGTAATTTTTGCTGTTTTTGAGTTTTTTGAAAGTTTGTCTTTTGAATTTTCGATAGTTTGGGGAAAACAAAACTTTTTTCGTGGCTTGAGGATGATTTTTGGCTACTTTTTAGAGACAAAGAATTGGTTTTGAAGATATAAAAATAAATGTCATGAACTAAACCGTGCGTGACCCCCCCCCCCCCCCCCCCGTGGTATGCTACTAGTCATTTACTTATACTACTTACCTTCTTTTTGATTGTTTGTTTGCAATACAAAAACAAATAGCTCAACAAATAGACATAAGAAATAATATTGGCTCGGGAAAGTTGATGAAAATTGAAAAACGTCAATTTCAGATCCATCCAACAGAGAACTTAAGAAATGACGAAAACTGTAAAAAAAACAATTGAACCAATTTTGGCCTCAAAACATTTTCAACTCTAATTTAGGCCTTCCCAGCAGTTTCAGCTCTAAAGACTCGAAAAACTACTAAAACAAGCTGAGGGCATCTAATAAAACGTAATGCCTATCGGGTTGCGCCTGTTCATCCAGTTCCGAAAGCTCAAAGTGATGGAAAAATTTGTGAAAAAATTTTACAAAAGAGCGCCCATAAAATCCAGATTCTTTGGATTCTCAAAACCAAGAGCATACAGTTAGGCTCATCTGAGAGCTATTAAAACTTAGTAACACGTAAGCTCAAGGAATGCTTAATTAAAGATTACTTTTTAATGATCAATTATTCCACAATCGTTAGTTTAACTTTGCCTTATCTACAAAAAATTTTGGATGTTTATTTATAGAGCTAACCGTGCTTTTTGCACACAACTCTGGGGTTAAAAAATTTCTGTTTGTTTTGACGGTGCAGAACGCTCTCAAATTCATTAATGAAAAAAATATCCTTATAATCATGTTGAATAATAAATTTCACCCTCCGCTGTTGTTCCGTAACTCAAAACCTCATATAATTCACCAGTTTGAGCATATACTTTGTAAGCTCTAAATAAATTTGTGAGCAGCAATTTTGTAATCTGTAGAAAATGGAAGTTATAAATTTAGTCTCAACTTTTGTTACACTCTCTTTACAGCTCATTTATCATCAACTCGGATACCCAAATATCCAAAACATAGCTGGCAGATTGCCAGAAAATAGCCTCAAAAGCTTCGTAGACCTGTAATCTCAAAAAGCAGTAAAAAAACAGACCAAAAAAATTCGTCTTTTCATGAAAGGCTGATGTTATATTTTGATTAAAAATCTGTATGCATTTTTGCTGCCTCTAATAGCTGCTCTCAAATAACCTTCATTTAGAGTGACACACATTCACTTGACCTTATCTCTTTGAATTGAAGTAAAAAGTCAATTTCATAGTGAAGAAGCCATTTTTAAGAGTGAGGTAAGTCAAGTGTGATCAAAAATTTAATCACGCGAAAGAACAAAAAACTCGCTCCACTAAGAGCAAAAAATGACGTCACCACGCACTCTAGTTGAAATTGCATGAACAAAAAGCAGATCTGAAGTGGTTGTGACGTCATATGGTCGTAACAAAAATCGCGACGACGAAATAAAAAAAAACATAGCAGGACAAGTCTTGACGTACAATTCAAAGAATTTTCATTGACTAAACAAAAACTAGACCTAAAACAGACAATGAGTGAATTGGGAAATACATTTCCAATAAAATCAGTTAAAACAATTTAAATAAAAGAGAAAATCAATGTAAAAATCCGCATGTGAACAAAAACCACTAGGGAGAAATGGAAACCTGGTTAAAACAAAAAAAACTAGGCCGAGAATGAACAATGAATGGATTGGGAAAACCACTTAGAAAAAAATCCGATCCAAAAAATCGAAAAAACAGTAAAAATCGAAAAGAAATTGCTGCATGTGTACAAAAAATCACTAGCGAAAATGCGAATTTTTGTTCAAACATCTTTTTCTCACTCGACTTTAAAGTTAGAACGAAAAAATTTCATGCCACAAAACCACTCGCTTTTTCGCTCCATCTATTTCGGCGTGACCAAAATCACTACTCCAATTTGACTTTAAAAATCATGAAAATGTGTGAACAGATCTTAAAAAAAAGACAGCGCCCCAGTACAATTCAAATTCTTTGAATTGTCAAAACCCAAGAGAAGGCCAATAATAGCCCCAGCTATCGCTGTGCGGATATTTAAAAAAGTTCCATCTAAAAACTCTAAAAAAATTCTCTTTGCTGCATTTTCAAACAGTCTGATGTTTTTTGGACCTGCAGAAGACCATGATCTTTGTTTTCAACGTATTGAGTGTCAATCTGTTGTCATTCGGCCAATTTGACCTAGTACTTCTAAGTTTTTAATGCTTTGATATGATTAAAAACTGTTTTTTCTCTTATTAAAGGTCTCATCTGTATAAAAACATGAGAGCCATTCTGACCCCTATTCAGATCAATTATTAATGATAAGTAGGGGGCCCAATATAGAGCCTTGTGCTACACTGCATTTGAGATTTTATTACAGAAAGCCATCTCAAGTCTGCTATATACTGCACACGTTATCTAAAAAGAATAGCAAGACAAATGACACTGATCTATGACATTTGCTTTATAAGGAAAACCTCTAACGGAGCTTTTTCAAAATTAATATTCGAAATCAAAACTCAAGACACTAATACTCAAGAATTAGAGTATATACGTTTGGCACTACTTAGATGCACACTATTGACCTTTAACTAGTAAATGTTCATAAAATTTGAAGTTCATTAAGCGGGTTTAGAAGTCAATTTTTTGAGTGAGGTAAGTCACGCAATTGACGTAAAAGCAGAACAAATGACGTCAGACGCACAAATTTTAACTGCAAAGCAGTAGAAGTCACTGAAGTCATTGAAAAAGTCAATTCCAAGAAATCAGGTCTCAAGAATCATCGATGGAGACGACGAATAAAAAAACCGGCTATTAATAAATTTATTAAGAAGTAGTATTGCCTGTCGAGGATGTCTTTAAAAAAATTTACTTCGTACTGGCGAGAGACATTGATCTAGTCTGATGGATAACTTTTGTTCTCTTTAAAAACTGACATAACTTGAGCAATTTATGAGATTATCCGGGAAAATATTATTGGAAGCACCAGTTGAGAACTGGAGTTAAAATTGGCACTACATTGATTACAGTTTTGATAAAAGCAAAGTTCGAATAAAAACTTGTTGATGAAAAATTAACTTTGTGCTTATATTAATAAGTATTTGCGCACAATTTACAATCGACGGGATTGGATTACGCGAGCGAACGCGTGCCTTATTGCTCAGTTACATGCACATTTCTTCAAATGTCAAAAGGTGATTTTCCATTAACTTAATAGACACATTTTAACCGAAATAATATTATTCAGTAAAACAGCATGCAATACAATTTTCTTTCTGAGTAAATTTTCCCATTGTTGAACAAAAATAAACGAAACTTTTACATAGCACTGAATTAAATTAACTAATATGTTTTTATAAGTAACTGATAACTTATGACAGTAGCCACTATGAATTATATTGAGAGCTTGGCTATCAATCACATCCGATTTATGATAAATTCTTCAAATGCCAACCATTGGCGCTTCTTGAAGTGCTACAAATAACTCCAGCTTTCTGAATTGCTTGCGTTTCTTGATTATTCGAGTTCAGGCATAACCAAATACTTCACGACGAAATTTCTTGCATTCGTTGATCAGATCCCGATCAGTTATTGGTTTCGTGACCTGTTGGGGGTTGCGACAAACCCTATTATCAGACGTCAAAATCTTCCTCTTCGTGAGAGTTCGCCGTTTGTTGAGGTAGACTAGACATGAAGGCAGACGTCGCGACGGCAGATTGCATGCTGTTAGTCATTTCTGTCTGATATGTGGCAAGTTCTGCAGCGTCTAATTCCATCTCTTTGCGGGCCTGGAAAAACAATCAAATATAGGCGGCAGATTAGCTGAAAATAACAGCAATTGAGGCCAACCTAGATTGATACAGGAAAAGATACATATTGAAAGTCTATTTTCTAAGTGTCAAAAGTGTTATAATTTGGGGAGTTAGATTACTCAACTATACTTTTTGTGATGGTTTCAAAGAAACATCAAGAAACTTAGAAGTTTTCTTTATTAAAGTTTCAAAGAACGAAAGAAGAACTTACCTGACGAACTTTATTGCTGTGTCGATAAGTAATGGCCACAAAACTAAACTCAATTCTAATTTTGTTTTGGCGCTATCATTATCTTATTGACCTATCAATCATATGTCAGAAGCAAATTCTCCCACCAACAGAAACCTGATTCTAACATCCACCGACCTCCAACTAATGAACTCGATTGTACCCAAGCCATATATGATTCTCATGAAATGTTGATGAAAATAGAAAATCACCTCCGGGATTCGGAGTTAAGATCTATTCACATGCCAATCATGTAAAATATTTTTAGTTAATCTAATTTTCTCTGAATTTTTTCGCATAGATAACTACTAAAAATGCAAGCTAATTTTTGTATATTTTCAGTTCAAAAATTTAATTTAAAATTCAACTTATTGAATTCTTTGACCCGTGTTATCGACCACGACAATTGTGTCCAGACCAGCTACAGACAGACAAATTTTGAATCTACAGAATGCAGAATCAGCTACTGCGTAGATTATGTCTTTTGTGGCGAAATGTCGCGCAGAGAAGAAAGAGGACAAGGTCAACAACGATGGTACTGTACAGGACCTACAGGTAACCAATCTCTTCCTTAGTATGTTCGGGCAAGATGCAATAATTAAACTTAGGAGCCTATTGAGTCCTAGGAATTTGATAGACACTCCGTATAAAGACATCAGATTAGCGATTCAAAATTATATTTCTCCTAAAGAGAGAGTAGTAACGGCAGAAAGGGCTAAATTTGTCCGTAATACATGGTGTAGGGGAGTCAGACGACGACTTCCTAGCACGTCTTAGAGAAGAAGCACGCTATTGTGACTTCGAAAAACTGAAAACAGCGGCCAACCCCGAAGAGGAGTTGGTAAAATAAAGTTTATCTAAGGTTTGAGGGACCCTGAAGCAAAACTTCGACTACTAGACGGCATTAAAGCAAAACCAGCAATGTCGGTTACTGAAATGACCGATAGCTTACAGTTCAGAAGTCAAGCAATGGCTTTTGCAAGTTCTTCATCAGGTAATATGCCCTTTAATGTGAAAGAAGAAGTTCAACTTCAAAAAGACCTTTTGAAAACCAAATGAAAAAATTGCGGCTAATAAAACCAACAACATGTTCACTAGGTGTGGAGTTAAGCCACACTCTAGTACACCCTGTCCAGCGCTAAGTAAAAAATGCAACCTGTGAAAAGGTGGGACAATTCTCAAAAATGTGTAGAAGCAAACCCCAACCAAATTCAGATAAGTACAATAAACAGAATAACTTTTGCGAAGAAGAAAATGTTTTGTCAGGGCAAGCAGCTCCAGCATCGGAGATGGGAATGTTTTATACTAAAGAATAAATCTTTAGCATGTCTGTGACATGGGAATATATCTCAATAAATAACTGCAAGTAAAAATGCAGGTAGACACAGGTGCAGATAGCACAGTGATATCATCAAAAATATGGACTGAGCTTAGTAAACCTCAGTTGGATGGTAAGATAAGACATCTCGAAGCTTATGATGGTAATCAATTAACGCTTCTGGGATCACTCACTTGTGACGTTGAGTGGAACCGAAGCAAGCTCAAGCAAAAACAACTAGCAGTTGTGCAGTCTGATAAAGAATTTGGACTACTTGGTAGAGACCTTCTACCCAAGCACGGTGTGAACAACATCACAGCCGAGCACCTACTTGCTGTGAAGGGTTACAAAGCTCATGTAAAGTTGATACCATGAACACAGCCAACGTTCTGCAAAGCCAGAAAAATACCTCTACCTCTTCAAGACAAGGTCACAGAGAAGCTGGAACAAATGGTCAGACAAGGCATCCTTGAACCGGTACAGCCAGGAGGAGTCACTAATGCATCTCTAGTGGTGTGGCAGAGAAAGAAGAGTGGAGAACTGAGACTTTGCGTGGACTTGAAAGTGCACATCAATGCCAAGGTCATGGATGAGGACTACCCAATACCAGACATGGAGACAATCTTCCACAATCTAGATGGGGCCTCATACTTTGGCAAAATTGACCTCTCAGATGCCTACTATCAAATTGAACTTGACGAAGAAGCAAAAGATATATGCGCAATCAACACATCTCAGGGATTGTTCAAGATGTGCCGACTACCTCAGGGATTGAAAAACTCTTCTTCAATCTTCCAGAATTGCATCGAATCAACACTCAAAGGAATGAAAGGTGTTGTGACCTTTCAAGACGATGTATTGGTGTATGAAACTACCAAGGAGCAGTTCGATAAAAGAATGCTTGCAGTCAAGAGTCGACTACGTGAGAAAATTTTTACTATTAATGAGAAAAGATCTAACTCAAAATCAGTCGATAGCGTTAGTTTTTTTTGGGATACTCCATTTCAAAGGAGGGAATAGCACCAAATCCCAAACACGTTGAAAAAACAAAAAATGCAAAAGCACCAACTAACAATAAACAACTCGAATCGTCTATTGGGTTAGCTAATTTTAACGGAAGAATGATTCCTGATATTGCCACAAAATGCTACCGTTAAATAACATGAGAAATAGCGATTTCTCATGGGGGCAAAATGCAACAAAAAGCCTTTGAAGACATAAAAAATGAATTATGTGCTAACCCACCAGTACAGCCACTTAGTCTGCAAAAAAAACAACAATTATTACTGACGCCTCTGAAAAAGCCATTGGCGGGGTTCTTTCGCAAGAAAGACATCCAGTAATATATGTATCGAGAAAATTGACTCCAGCGGAGCAAAACTACTCGAACATAGAGCAGGAAGCACTGGCAATTGTGTTTGTGGTCACAAAACAAACAATTCCTTGTTGGAAGACGATTTACCCTGCAGACTGACCACAAACCACTCAAATATCTCTTTGCACCAGACGAGATCCCGAGGACAGCATTAGCGAGAATCACAAGATGGGCAATTGCTCTAATGGGTTTTGACTATGAGTTGAAGTACACGCCAGGAGAGCAGATACCCCATGCAGATGCTTTGAGCAGAATGGATTTTGACGAAGACGAATCGGACAACGATCGACTGTGCTTTGCAATCAATAACATCTACTTCGCCCAGAGTGATTTGGTGACCCAAGCGAAAATCAAAACTGAACTTGGAACAAACAGGCTCTCCCAGGACATAATGAAACGAATCAAAAGCGGCAATTGGAAACAATGTTCAGAAGCGGAAAAATGATTCGAACAACAGAAAGATGCACTTACTTTACATAATGGAAACATCTTCAGAGGTGTTGTTCCTTTCATTCCACCCAAACTACGACACTTGGTTTTGGCAAAAGTGCATGAGACACATCCCGGGAAGAATGCACCTGACGCGTCAGTCAGAATGGTGACCTGGCATCACCCAAGACGTTCAATACTTTGTTAGTAAATGTAAGAATTGTCAATTGAACAGGCCTAGCCTGGGAAAAACAGTCTCTACGTGGCCAGAAGCCGACGTTTGGGAACAGTTCCACATGGACTGGGGTTATGTTAAGGACCAAAGCAATATCTTAGTAATTGTTGACGCAGGTTCTGGTTGGATAGAAGCCTTCCCCGCGGGAAATAGAACATCAGAAACAGTTAAAATATATCTGAGTCAAATCTTTGCAAGATTCGGAATACCAAAAACTTTAGTATCTGATAATGGTCCTGAGTTTGTAAGTGGTGACCTTAAACAGTGGTGTGAATCACTGGGAATTAAGAAAATGGAATCACCCGGCTATCATCCAAGAGCTAAAGGACAAGCTGAAAGAGCAGTTCAGACAGTGAAGCAGGCACTTCAAGCGTGGAGTCCCAACCTTAATGTGTCATTTGGAGCATTCCTGCAAAGGGCATTGATGACACATCGCAAAACTTCAAAGACGAGAAGAAAAACTCCAGTTGAACTCTTGTTGAGACGCAGAGTGAGAAAAGACAAAGACAGTTCCTGCTACCTTCATCATCAGGAAGGGCTTGAAAACATATTTCATACAGCCCAAAAACTCAGCACGGACTATTCTAGTGAGCGACAACCAAATTGTGAGACTAGACGAGGACAATGTGAAAACTGAACCAGCAGTGGAGGAGACCATATCTCAATCAGAACAACAACTTCAGAGCACAGATGTGACCTTCACTTCAAGATGAAGCTTCTGCAGCCACATCATCTGCAGAGCACCAACAACCCGAAACCTCAGAGCCTTCACGAACATCAACAAGAAACAGAATACAACCCGGCAGATTTGGAGAACCTATATCCACCAACTTGCTTAAAAAAGGAGGGAGGATGTGATGGTTTCAAAGAAACATCAAGAAACTTAGAAGTTTTCTTTACTAAAATTTCAAAGAACGAAAGAAGAACTTACCTGACGAACTTTATTGCTGTGTCGATAAGTAATGGCCACAAAACTAAACTCAATTCTAATTTTGTTTTGGCGCTATCATTGTCTTATTGACTTATCAACCATATGTCAGAAGCAAATTCTCTATTGGGTTAGCTAATTTTTACGGAAGAATGATACCTGATAATGCAACAAAAATGCTACCCTTTAATAACATGAGAAATAGCGATTTCTCATGGGGCAAAATGCAACAAAATGCCTTTGAAGACATAAAAAACGAATAATGTGCTAAACCACTAGTACATCCACTTAGTCTGCAAAAAAAACAACAATTACTACTGACGCCTCTGAAAAAGCCATTGGCGGGGTTCTTTCGCAAGAAGGACATCCAGTCATATATGTATCGAGAAAATTGACTCCAGCGGAGCAAAACTACTCGAACATAGAGCAGGAAGCACTGGCAATTGTGTTGGTGGTCACAAAACTAAAACAATTCCTTGTTGGAAGACGATTTACCCTACAGACTGACCACAAACCACTCAAATATCTCTTTGCACCAGACGAGGAGATCCCGAGGACAGCATTAGCGAGAATCACAAGATGGGCAATTGCTCTAATGGGTTTTGACTATGAGTTGAAGTACACGCCAGGAGAGCAGATACCCCATGCAGATGCTTTGAGCAGAATGGATTTTGACGAAGACGAATCGGACAACGATCGACTGTGCTTCACAATCAATAACATCTACTTCGCCCAGAGTGATTTGGTGACCCAAGCGGAAATCAAAACTGAACTTGGAACAAACAAGCTCTCCCAGGACATAATGAAACGAATCAAAAGCGGCAATTGGAAACAATGTTCAGAAGCGGAAAAAGGATTCGAACAACAGAAAGATGCACTTACTTTACATAATGGAATCATCTTCAGAGGTGTTGTTCCTTTCATTCCACCCAAACTACGACACCTGGTTTTGGCAAAAGCGCATGAGACACATCCCGGGAAGAATGCACCTGATGCATCAGTCAGAAAGATAGCATGGTGACCTGGCATCACCCAAGACGTTCAACACTTTGTTAGTAAATGTAAGAATTGTCAATTGAACAGGCCTAGCCTGGGAAAAACAGTCTTTACGTGGCCAGAAGCCGACGTTTGGGAACGGTTCCACATGGACTGGGGTTATGTTAAGGACCAAAGCAATATCTTAGTAATTGTTGACGCAGGTTCTGGTTGGATAGAAGCCTTCCCCGCGGGAAATAGAACATCAGAAACAGTTAAAATATATCTGAGTCAAATCTTTGCAAGATTCGGAATACCAAAAACTTGAGTATCTGAAAATGGTCCTGAGTTTGTAAGTGGTGACCTTAAACAGTGGTGTGAATCACTGGGAATTAAGAAAATGGAATTACCCGTCTATCATCCAAGAGCTAATGGACTAGCTGAAAGATCAGTTCAGACAGTGAAGCGGGCACTTCAAGCGTGGAGTCCCAACCTTAATGTGTCATTTGGAGCATTCCTGCAAAGGGCATTGATGACACATCGCAAAACTTCAAAGACGAGGAGCAAAACTCCAGTTGCACTCTTGTTGAGACGCAGAGTGAGACTACCAGCAATAGCAGATTTCGGCTTGTGCGAACCCATTCTATTCAAGGCCATCGAAAAGACAAAGACAGTTCCTGCTACCTTCATCATCAGGAAGGGCTTGAACACATATTTCATACAGCCCAAAAACTCAGCACGGACTATTCTAGTGAGCGACAACCAAATTGTGAGACTAGACGAGGACAATGTGAAAACTGAACCAGCAGTGGAGGAGACCATATCTCAATCAGAACAACAACTTCAGAGCACAGATGTGACCTTCACTTCAAGATGAAGCTTCTGCAGCCACATCATCTGCAGAGCACCAACAACCCGAAACCTCAGAGCCTTCACGAACATCAACAAGAAACAGAATACAACCCGGCAGATTTGGAGAACCTATATCCACAAACTTGCTCAAAAAAGGAGGGAGGATGTGATGGTTTTAAAGAAACATCAAGAAACTTAGAAGTTTTCTTTATTAAAGTTTCAAAGAACGAAAGAAGAACTTACCTGACGAACTTTATTGCTGTGTGGATAAGTAATGGCCACAAAACTAAACTCAATTCTAATTTTGTTTTGGCGCTATCATTGTCTTATTGACCTATCAATCATGTCAGAAGCAATTTCTCCCACCAATAGAAACCTGATTCTAACATCCACCGACCTCCAACTAATGAACTCGATTGTACCCAAGCCATATATGATTCTCATGAAATGTTGATAAAAATAGAAAATCAACTCCGGGATTCGGAGTTAAGATCTATTCACATGCCAATCATGTAAAATATTTTTAGTTAATCTAAATTTTCTCTGTATTTTTTCGCATAGATAACTACTATAAATACAAGCTAATTTTTGTATATTTTCAGTTCAAAAATTTAATTTAAAATTCAACTTATTGAATTGTTCGACCCGTGTTATCGACCACGACACTTTTATTAGCATTCGCAACTGAGGGCTTTTCAGCAAAAATACTGAACGTCAAAAGTAAGTTAGCACCAACTGGTTTTACGGAGCAAAAATTCAATTTTTGACGCAACATTTCATCATATTGCAATTAAAATTTGGAAAAATTATACCATCGATTTCCTTGGCTAGTGGTCTCGCCTACTAAAGAAAAAGGCGTAAGTTACCAGATACCCCAAAGTAAAGTTCACTCCATCCAAGTCTCACAAACAGAACATTGTCCCGAAATTTTATTCACATCTTTTCTCTCTTTAATGTTTAACGCAAATGCAAACTCAATTATAGTTGAACAGACAACTCTTTTAACAACGAAATTTGGAGGGAGATCCTCAACATTCTATTGGGGTATTGGAAATTTACCGTTACGTATAATCTGAATTTCACAAGTAGACAAGACCACTAGCCAAGGGAATCAATGTTTTTAGAAACTTTTTCTAGAAAATTTTAGAAATTTGATTGCAAGATGGAGTAATATTTCGACAATATTTGAAAGTTTGCTTCGTGGAACAAGGGGTGCTAACTTACTTTTGACGTTGTATACTAATGCCAGCTACGAATTGATCTATAAACTTTGATAACCTAATAAACTATTACTTATTACCGGGCTTCATCGTCTCGTTTCTTTTAATTTTGCCCTCGACGGCATACAATTTCTTAACTTTATTTGAACATCTTCGAAAATCAGGAAAATAAGCTACAACTAAAACTAATAGCAAATTACACAAAGGAACTTTGATAAATCAATGCAGTCTTTCAACGTTGTCTTTGTCCTCGATCTTTATCGCCTTTTTCCGTTTTCTTTGAATTTGCATGTTTGACCTTGCCCTTATTCATTACATAGCAAAATTCAATGAAGGAAATCAATCAAAATTAATTTCGTCGAAACAATTAGAGATCAGTCAAAAGTCACGCATGGAATTTGTGAATTGTGTAAAACGAAAAACGCGATTGAAAGGACTTCTTCTATATCAGCGCAGCACAGTTCAAAGAATTTTCAATCGCCTAACAAACGACAAGTTAATAACTAGGAAATGATTCAGAAAAGCATTATAAACTAAAAAAATAAAAAAACAAAACTATAACTGAAAGAATTCAAATTATCTCAGTGAAAAAACCACAAATGAGAAAGCGAACTTTTGTTCAGACACGTATCATAGGTGCAGAACTTGCAACTGATAAAAATTGTATCAAGCACGAAATTATTATCGTAACCTATAAAGCCTCTTAACCCGAAGAAAAAACCTAAACAAAAACCTGCTTGGACGCATGTGAGCAAAAATTTTTGCTAGCTTAAAGAAAACGATTTCCTTACACCACTTTCTCGCCAACAGCGATATGGAGCAAAAAACCGCTCTTTTAGTTCTACTCTACAATCTTATTCAACAATTAAACAAATCAATTTCAAAGCATTTCATTTCATGTTTCTAAGTTCAATCCACAAAACTTGAAAATATAGCCAGAAGAACCCGGGAAGCGAGTCAAATTCTTCGCTAAAAACAAGGCTCTCAATTAACTTAAATCTATAGGAAGAAAAACAAGAAAAGATAAAGTACAAAACAGTAAATTAGGATATAAAATAAATTACGTTTTAACATACGTACAGTAAACCTGCAAGCAATTCTTTTCAGGTAATTGAAATTTTCAAACGGCCCACACAAAAACAGTCCAGCAATAACAAAAAATAAAAACCTAACTTTGAAAGAAACTAAGAAATTGAGAAAAATTGTAAACAATTTTACACTTTTAAATTAGCATCAAACCCCCTTAACTATCAAAACGTTTCAAAAATATCAAAATCCTCCGGAAAAAAGCCGGAAAACATCCGCCGTTGACCCAATTGGCCAATGTTTGACATTAAACAGCGTAAAAAATGAAGGCCGTATCAAAAAGTCACTCGAAAGCAATTGTACTTCTTTTCTGGTAGTGTCAAAAAGTCACTCCTTTCGCTTATTTTACTACTCCAGCGTCATTAAAAATCAGCACTCTAATTTGACTTTTATTTGACTTCCAAAAGTAAAAAAAGCACCCGAATTTTTCTTAAAAAAAGGACACCGCAACAATGCAATCCAAAACATGAGTCATTGAGAGGCTGACTGTGGCTATTAACATTCACTTCGGTTTTTGCTCAATCACTTACCGAAAAACATAACTGGAAGAATTCCGAGAACGACCTGAATTCAACTTTGCCGGAAAGAAGCTTTTTCCGGCTATATTTCACACTTCGCTTTCAAAAGAGGTTTGGAGCAAAAACTACACTATCTCTCTCTCTCCTCTCTCTCTCGTTTCTTCGCCCTTTAAAATTGTTCAAAAACAACTATCCAATATTTTATTGAGTCCCTGACCTTCCGGTTTTTCGCACGCTTCACAGAAAAACTCAACATTGACATGACTACCTTCTAATAAAATTGCATAAAACTAGAAAAAAGCAATTTGACGTCAAGTAAAAAAGAAAAAAACATAGCCGGCAGATTGCCGGAATAGCTGCGAAAGAATAGACTTGCGTGCCGTATGAGAGAGATACAAACAGATACCGATATAAGTTGAAAAAGTTATCGACGACGCTCAAAAAGCTATGCAAAAAAATTCAGCAATAAATTAAAAAAGCTTGTTTAAAATCATTGCGCAGAAGCCTTTTTATTAGGGAACTTTATTACACATATGAGTTCCTTTGACCTTAAACTAATTCAAATAAACTTAAATTTTAAAGTGCAGAAGTCATTTTATTGGGTGAGGTAAGTCACATATGATCAACATCTTATCACGCACAAAACTTTCGCTAGAGAGAGTGAGAGATAACACACGCGCGCCAATGCCGTTAGTGAGAGGAAGAACTCATTTTGAAACACAAAAATTGACTTTTTCAGCTCTGCTGTGTGCAATGTAAAACGAAAAAAGAGCGTCAAACGACAAAACCAAAAAACCAAGAGCAGCGCAATATAGCTCCGCTCAGCTTACAGCTAAAAAAAAACAAAACAGACCAACGTCGAACACATTGCTCTCGAATGACAGGCGGGCTAATTCAATTCAGAGTGCAGTAGCAAAGATACGCTTTTCTTAATGGCTTTGAGAACTAGTAAACTATCATTCCCAGCAAAAAAAACTGTTCAGAATTTATGTGGCGTTGATATTTGGGAGTGTAATCTTCAAAGCACCAGTTCAGGAAAACCAAACGAAAAAAAAGTTCTGCTAGCTTATTCAAAACCGCACGCCTTTCCTAATGGATTTGGAAAAAAGTAAAACTACCATTCAAGCAATAAAAAAACCAATCAAAATTTATATGCCGTTGATATCTGTGAGCTTAAGCTTCAAAGCTCCAGTTTAAGAAACCAAACAAAAGTGCTTTGCTAGCTTATTCAATACGTTAATGGCGCAATTGTAAACAATGCAAAAATTCCGAGGCAAACGTTCTCACATTTATAACTTTAGGACCCGACTAGAGACAAGTATAGTGTGCGGCTCTAGGCGAAATCCAATGCTACTTAATGCCCTCCTGACTTTACCTGTTTATCAAGTTTTTGAGGACCAAAAGTCAAGTGGTCAGTTAAATGCGTCAAACCAAAAGTAAGTAGTACGATAATTCACAACTTAAAAGACAGGCAGGACGAATATAATTGCTAAACCTTGTTTCAGATCAACTAAAAACCAGCAATGACATAAAGACATTTCAATTTAATCTCACTGCGTGTACTAATCAGGTTTCCGAAAAAAAACAAAAGAATCGGACGTCCGCTTGCACAAAACACATGGAGTCAGAATCAATCTATGACGGTTAAAAATGGGGTCTAAAAACGATTAAAAAGTTGAAGAAGCACAGAAATTCTTATGGTTGATTTTTCTTCTTGCCAAATCTTCTAAAAATTCTTCTGAAAGGAAAAAAGAAGACAGTTAAGATTAAACATCCATTAATATACCCGGCAGATTGCGGAAAAATAGCTACCATTGATTTCCACAACCCGATTGGGATTGAAAGAAAGAAAATGAAAAGCATTGATTACGGTTAATTATATATTTTTTTAAATGAGAGGATACAGGGCTAGTATCAAAAACAAACATAGCTAGATTGCCAGAAAATAGCCGCAATAGCTTCGTACATATGCAGTCTCAAAAAACAGTAAAGACAGACCAAAAAAATTCGTCTTTTCATTGAAGGCCGCTATGTTATATTTTGATTAAAAATCTGCATAACTTATTGCTGCTTCTATTAGCTGCTCTCATATAACCTTAATTTAGAGTGATACACACCCATTTGACCTTATCTCTTCGAATTAAATGAAAAAAGTATTTAAAAGTCAGGAAATCATTTTTGACAGTGAGGCAAGTCAAGTGTGACCAAAAATCACGCGAATGAACAAAAAACTCGCTCCACTAAGAACAAAAAATGACGTCACACACGCAGTTCAGTTGAAATTGCATGAACGAATGAACAAAAAGCATATTTGAAGTGGTTGTGACGTCATATGGTTGTAACAAAAATTGCGACGACGAAATAAAAAAATCAAGAGAAGGACAATAATAGTCCCAGCTATCGCTGTGCGGCTATTAATAAGAAATAGTTGATACGACCTAATATAGCCAACAAGTGCCGCCGTCGACCCCCCAGTGATCAGCAGTAGAACTTCAAAGTTGAAAGAATAGTGGAAAAATAAAAAGCAGAAAGATTAAAAATGACGACTCCTTTTTTCTAGGTAACAAACGATCCAATGTCTGCTGCAGTTTCTTTAAATTGGTCAAATTTGATCAAATCACGCGAAATAGCTCCACTCAGCTTACAGCTTTTCAGCTTTAAAAATAAAACCGACCAACGTCGAACACATTGCTCTCGAACGACAGGCGGGCTAATTTAATTCAGAGGGTGCAG
Organism: Convolutriloba macropyga; assembly: GCF_964194025.1. NCBI lineage: Eukaryota > Metazoa > Xenacoelomorpha > Acoela > Convolutidae > Convolutriloba > Convolutriloba macropyga. Next base: position 39,016,458 of record NC_134474.1, read on the forward strand.
TAGCAAAGATACGCTTTTCCTAATGGCTTTGGAAAATAGTAAAACTATCATTCAAGCAAAAAAAACTGTTCAAAACTTATGTGGCGTTGATATTTGGGAGTGTAATCTTCAAAGCGCAAGTTCAGGAAAACCAAACGGAAAAAAAGTTCTGCTAGCTTATTCAAAACCGTACGCTTTTCCTAATGGCATTAAATGCGTCAAACCAAAAGTAAGTAGTACGATAATTCGCAACTTAAAAGACAGGCAGGACGAATATAATTTCTAAACCTTGTTTCAGATCAACTAAAAACCAGCAATGACATAAAGACATTTCAATTTAATCGCACTGCGTGTACTTATCAGGTTTCCGAAAAAAACAAAAGAATCGGACGTCCGCTTGCACAAAACACTTGGAGTCAGAATCAATGGATGACGGTTAAAAATGGGGTCTAAATACAATTTAAAATTTAAAGAAGCACAGAAGTCTTATTGTTGATTTTTTTCTTACCAATTTTTCTAAAAATTCTTAAAGGAAAAAAGAGGACAGTTAAGATTAAACATCCATCAATATAACCGGCAGATTGCGGTAAAATAGCTACCATTAATTTCCACAAACCGATTGGGATTGAAAGAAAGAAAATGAAAAGTATTGATTACGGTTAATTATATATTTTTTGAAATGAGAGGATACAGGGCCAGTATCAAAAACAAACATAGCAAGATTGCCAGAAAATAGCCGCAATAGCTTCGTAGATATGCAGTCTCAAAAAACAGTAAAAGAGACAGACCAAAAAAATTCGTCTTTTCATTGAAGGCTGATATGTTATTTTGATTAAAAATCTGTATAAGTTATTGCTGCCTCTATTAGCTGATCTCAAATAACTTTCATTAAGAGTGACACACACCCATTTGACCTTATCTCTTTGAAGTAAAGTAAATAAAAGTCAATTTCAAATTGAGGAAGTCATTTTTGACAGTGAGGCAAGTCAAGTGTGACCAAAAACTTAATCACGCGAATGAACAAAAAACTCGCTCCACTAAGAACGAAAAATGACGTCACAGATTGCATGAACGAATGAACAAAAAGCATATTTGAAGTGGTCGTGACGTCATATGGTCGTAACAAAAATTGCGAAGACGAAATAAACTCAAGAGAATGCCAATAATAGTCCCAGATATCGCTGTGCGGCTATTAATAAGAAATAGTTGATACGACCTAATATAGCCAACAAGTGCCGCCGTCGAACCCCTCACCAGCAGTAGAATTCCAAAGTTGAAAGAATAGTGGAAAAATAAAAAGCAGAAAGAATAAAATTGACTACTCCTTTTTTCTAGGTGACAACAAACGATCCAATGTCTGCTGCAGTTTCATTAAATTGGGCAAATATAATCAAATCACGCAAAATAGATGCGCTCGCAACTTAAAAGACCAGCATGACGAATATAATTGCTAAACCTTGTTTCAGATCAATTAAAAACAGCAATGACAAAAAAAGATATTTCAATTTAATCGCACTGCGTGTACTTATTCAAAACCGTAATGAAACAATTGTAAACAATGCGAAAAAACTGTTCAAAATTTATGTGGCGTTGATATTTTTTGTGAGCTTCAGCCTCAAAGCTAGTTTAGGAATCCAAACAAAAATGTTTTCCTAGCTTATTCAATACGTTACTGGCGCAATTGTACACAATGCGAAAATTCCGAGTCGACCGTTCTCACATTTAAAACTTTTAAGACCTGACTTCTAGACGAGTAAACTATGCACAGACATGCAAACGCGCAGACACAAACATGAGAACTCACCTCACTCATGAGAATCTCCCTTCAAACTACCATAACCTCCCTTCATACAATGAAAATACGCCTTAAAGGTTTTGATGAATAGTTTACTTAGAGATAAGTATAGGGTGAGGCTCTAGGCGAACTGCAATAATACAATTTAAAATTTAAAGAAGCACAGAAGTCTTTATTGTTGATTTTTTTCTTACCAATTTTTCTAAAAATTCTTAAAGGAAAAAAGAAGACAGTTAAGATTAAACATCCATTAATATAACCGGCAGATTGCGGTAAAATAGCTACCATTGATTTCCACAAACCGATTGGGATTGAAAGAAAATGAAAAGTATTGATTACGGTTAATTATATATTTTTTTAAATGAGAGGATACAGGGCCAGTATCAAAAACAAACATAGCAAGATTGCCAGAAAATAGCCGCAATAGCTTCGTAGATATGCAGTCTCAAAAAACAGTAAAAAAGACAGACCAAAAAAAATCGTCTTTTCATTGAAGGCTGATATGTTATATTTTGATTGAAAATCTGCACAAGTTATTGCTGCTTCTATTAGCTGCTCTCAAATAACCTTAACTTAGTGTGATACACACCCATTTGACCTTATCTCTTCGAATTAAATGAAAAAAGTCCAATTAAAAGTCAGGAAGTCATTTTTGACAGTGAGGCAAGTCAAGTGTGACCAAAAACTTAATCACGCGAATGAACAAAAAACTCGCTCCACTAAGAACGAAAAATGACGTCACAGATTGCATGAACGAATGAACAAAAAGCATATTTGAAGTGGTCGTGACGTCATATGGTCGTAACAAAAATTGCGAAGACGAAATAAACTCAAGAGAATGCCAATAATAGTCCCAGATATCGCTGTGCGGCTATTAATAAGAAATAGTTGATACGACCTAATATAGCCAACAAGTGCCGCCGTCGAACCCCTCACCAGCAGTAGAATTCCAAAGTTGAAAGAATAGTGGAAAAATAAAAAGCAGAAAGAATAAAATTGACTACTCCTTTTTTCTAGGTGACAACAAACGATCCAATGTCTGCTGCAGTTTCATTAAATTGGGCAAATATAATCAAATCACGCAAAATAGATGCGCTCGCAACTTAAAAGACCAGCATGACGAATATAATTGCTAAACCTTGTTTCAGATCAATTAAAAACAGCAATGACAAAAAAAGATATTTCAATTTAATCGCACTGCGTGTACTTATTCAAAACCGTAATGAAACAATTGTAAACAATGCGAAAAAACTGTTCAAAATTTATGTGGCGTTATATTTTTTGTGAGCTTCAGCCTCAAAGCTACAGTTTAGGAATCCAAACAAAAATGTTTTGCTAGCTTATTCAATACGTTAATGGCGCAATTGTAAACAATGCGAAAATTCCGAGTCGACCGTTCTCACATTTAAAACTTTTAAGACCTGACTTCTAGACGCGTAAACTATACACAGACATGCAAACGCGCAGACACAAACATGAGAACTCACCTCACTCATGAGAATCTCCCTTCAAACTACCATAACCTCCCTTCATACAATGAAAATACGCCTTAAAGGTTTTGATGAATAGTTTACTTAGAGACAAGTATAGGGTGAGGCTCTAGGCGAACTGCAATAATACTCAATGCCCTCTGGACTTTACCTGTTTATCCAGTTTTTGAGGACCAAAAATCAAATGGTCAGTTAAATGCGTCAAACCAAAAGTAAGTAGTACGATAAATCGCAACTTAAAAGACCAGCAGGACGAATATAATTGCTAAACCTTGTTTCAGATCAATTAAAAACCAGCAATGACGTAAAAAAGACACTTCTTTTTAATCGCACTGCGTGTACTTATCAGGTTTCTGAAAAAAACAAAAGAATCGGACGTCCGCATGCACAAAACCCATGGAGTCAGAATCAATCGATGACGGTTAAAAATGGGGTCTAAATACAATTTAAAATTTAAAGAAACAGAAATCTTTATTGATTTTTTTCTTACCAATTTTTCTAAAAATTCTTAAAGGAAAAAAGAGGACAGTTAAGATTAAACATCCATTAATATACCCGGCAGATTGCGGTAAAATAGCTACCATTGATTTCCACAACCCGATTGGGATTGAAAGAAAATGAAAAGTATTGATTACGGTTAATTATATGTTTTTTAAATGAGAGGATACAGGGCTAGTATCAAAAACAAACATAGCTAGATTGTCAGAAAATAGCCGCAATAGCTTTGTAGATATGCAGTCTCAAAAAACAGTAAAAAAGACAGACCAAAAAAATTCGTCTTTTCATTGAAGGCTGATATGTTATATTTTGATTGAAAATCTGCACAAGTTATTGCCGCTTCTATTAGCTGCTCTCATATAACCTTAACTTAGTGTGATACACACCCATTTGACCTTATCTCTTCGAATTAAATGAAAAAAAGTCCATTTAAAAGTCAGGAAGTCATTTTTGACAGTGAGGCAAGTCAAGTGTGACCAAAAACTTAATCACGCGAATGAACAAAAAACTCGCTCCACTAAGAACGAAAAATAACGTCACAGATTGCATGAACGAATGAACAAAAAGCATATTTGAAGTGGTCAAGACGTCATATGGTCGTAACAAAAATTGCGATGACGAAATAAAAAAATCAAGAGAAGGCCAATAATAGTCCCAGCTATCGCTGTGCGGCTATTAATAAGAAATAGTTGATACGACCTAATATAGCCAACAAGTGCCGCCGTCGAACCCCTCACCAGCAGTAGAATTCCAAAGTTGAAAGAATAGTGGAAAAATAAAAAGCAGAAAGAATAAAATTGACTACTCCTTTTTTCTAGGTGACAACAAACGATCCAATGTCTGCTGCAGTTTCATAAAATTGGGCAAATATTATCAAATCACGCAAAATAGATGCGCTCGCAACTTAAAAGACCAGCATGACGAATATAATTGCTAAACCTTGTTTCAGATCAATTAAAAACAGCAATGACAAAAAAAGATATTTCAATTTAATCGCACTGCGTGTACTTATTCAAAACCGTAATGAAACAATTGTAAACAATGCGAAAAATCTGTTCAAAATTTATGTGGCGTTGATATTTTTTGTGAGCTTAAGCCTCAAAGCTACAGCTTAGGAATCCAAACAAAAATGTTTTGCTAGCTTATTCAATACGTTAATGGCGCAATTGTAAACAATGCGAAAATTCCGAGTCGACCGTTCTCACATTTAAAACTTTTAAGACCTGACTTCTAGACGAGTAAACTATGCACAGACATGCAAACGCGCAGACACAAACATGAGAACTCACCTCACTCATGAGAATCTCCCTTCAAACTACCATAACCTCCCTTCATACCATGAAAAAACGCCTTAAAGGTTTAGCTGAATAGTTTACTTAGAGACAAGTATAGGGTGAGGCTCTAGGCGAACTGCAATAATACTCAATGCCCTCTGGACTTTACCTGTTTATCCAGTTTCTGAGGACCAAAAATCAAATGGTCAGATAAATGCGTCAAACCAAAAGTAAGTAGTACGACAAATCGCAACTTAAAAGACCAGCAGGACGAATATAATTGCTAAACCTTGTTTCAGATCAATTAAAAACCAGCAATGACGTAAAAAAGACACTTCATTTTAATGGCATTGCGTGTACTAATCAGGTTTCCGAAAAAAAACAAAAGAATCGGACGTCCGCATGCGCAAAACCCATGGAGTCAGAATCAATCGATGACGGTTAAAAATGGGGTCTAAATACAATTTAAAATTTAAAGAAACACAGAAATCTTTATTGTTGATTTTTTTCTTACCAATTTTTCTAAAAATTCTTGAAGGAAAAAAGAGGACAGTTAAGATTAAACATCCATTAATATACCCGGCAGATTGCGGTAAAATAGCTACCATTGATTTCCACAACCCGATTGGGATTGAAAGAAAATGAAAAGTATTGATTACGGTTAATTATATATTTTTTTAATGAGAGGATACAGTGCTAGTATCAAAAACAAACATAGCTAGATTGCCAGAAAATAGCCGCAATAGCTTCGTAGATATGCATTCTCAAAAAACAGTAAAAAAGACAGACCAAAAAAATTCGTCTTTTCATTGAAGGCTGATATGTTATATTTTGATTAAAAATCTGCACAAGTTATTGCTGCTTCTATTAGCTGCTCTCATATAAACTTAACTTAGTGTGATACACACCCACTTGACCTTATCTCTTCGAATTAAATGAAAAAAAGTCCATTTAAAAGTCAGGAAGTCTTTTTGACAGTGAGGCAAGTCAAGTGTGACCAAAAACTTAATCACGCGAATGAACAAAAAACTCGCTCCACTACGAACGAAAAATAACGTCACAGATTGCATGAACGAATGAACGAAAAGCATATTTGAAGTGGTCAAGACGTCATATGGTCGTAACAAAAATTGCGACGACGAAATAAAAAAATCAAGAGAAGGCCAATAATAGTCCCAGCTATCGCTGTGCGGCTATTAATAAGAAATAGTAGATACGACCTAATATAGCCAACAAGTGCCGCCGTCAAATCCCTCACCAGCAGTAGAATTCCAAAGTTGAAAGAATAGTGGAAAAATAAAAAGCAGAAAGAATAAAAATGACTACTCCTTTTTCTAGGTGACAACAAACGATCCAATGTCTGCTGCAGTTTCATTAAATTGGGCAAATATAATCAAATCACGCAAAATAGCTGCGCTCGCAACTTAAAAGACCAGCATGACGAATATAATTGCTAAACCTTGTTTCAGATCAATTAAAAACAGCAATGACAAAAAAGATATTTCAATTTAATCGCACTGCGTGTACTTATTCAAAACCGTAATGAAACAATTGTAAAAAATGCGAAAAAACTGTTCAAAATTTATGTGGCGTTGATATTTTTTGTGAGCTTAAGCCTCAAAGCTATAGTTTAGGAATCCAAACAAAAATGTTTTGCTAGCTTATTCAATACGTTAATGGCGCAATTGTAAACAATGCGCAAATTCAGAGCCGACCGTTCGCACATTTAAAACTTTAAGACCTGACTTCTAGACGAGTAAACTATGCACAGACATGCAAACGCGCAGACAAAAACATGAGAACTCACCTCACTCATGAGAATCTCCCTTCAAACTACCATAACCTCCCTTCACACCATGAAATTACGCCTTAAAGGTTTTGCTGAATAGTTTACTTAGAGACAAGTATAGGGTGAGGCTCTAGGCGAACTGCAATAATACTCAATGCCCTCTGGACTTTACCTGTTTATCCAGTTTTTGAGGACCAAAAATCAAATGGTCAGTTAAATGCGTCAAACCAAAAGTAAGAAGTACGATAAATCGCAACTTAAAAGACCAGCAGGACGAATATAATTGCTAAACATTGTTTCAGATCAATTAAAAACCAACAATGACGTAAAAAAGTCACTTCAATTTAATCGCACTGCGTGTACTAATCAGGTTTCCGAAAAAAAACAAAAGAATCGGACGTCCGCATGCGCAAAACCCATGGAGTCAGAATCAATCGATGACGGTTAAAAATGGGGTCTAAATACAATTTAAAATTTAAAGAAACACAGAAATCTTGATGGTTGATTTTTTCTTACCAAATCTTCTAAAAATTCTTAAAGGAAAAAAGAGGACAGTTAAGATTAAACATCCATGAATATAACCGTCAGATAGCGGTAAAATAGCTACCATTAATTTCCACAACCCGATTGGGATTGAAAGGAAAATGAAAAGTATAGATTACGGTTACTTACTTTAAAAAAATGAGAGGATACAGTGCTAGTATCAAAAACAATAAGAAATAGTTAATACGACCTAATATAGTCAACCAGTGCTGCCGTCTCTCCCCCCCCCCCGTGACCAGCAGTAGAATTTCAAAGTTAAAATAATAGTGGAAAAATAAACAGCAGAAAGAATAAAATTGTCTACTCCTTTTTTTCTATGTGTCAAGAAACGATCCAACGTCTGCTGCAGTTTCATTAAATTGCGCAAATATGATCAAACCACGCAAAATAGCTCCGCTTGGCTTACAGCTTTGCAGCTCTAAAAATAAAACCGACCAACGTCAAACACATTGCTCTCGAACGACAGGCGGGCTAATTTAATTCAGAGGGTGCAGTAGCAAAGATACGCTTTTCCTAATGGCTTTGGAAAATAGTAAAACTATCATTCAAGAAATAAAAAAATTAATCAAAATGTATACGGCATTGATAATTGTGAGCTTAAGCTTCAAAGCTCCTGTTTAGGAAACCAAACAAAAATGTTTTGCTAGCTTATTAAAAACGTTAATGGCGCAATTGTAAACAATGCAAAAACTCCGAGGCCAACGTTCTCACATTTATAACTTTAAAACCTGACTTCTAGACGATTAAACTATGCACACACACACACACAACAAACGCGCAGACACAAACATGAGAACTCACCTCACTCAGGAGGACCTCCCTTCAAACCACCATAACCTCCCTTCATACCATAAAAATACGCCTTAAAGGTTTTGATGAATAGTTTTCTTAGAGACAAGTATAGCGTGAGGCTCTAGGCGAACTGCAATAATACTTCACGCCCTCTGGACTTTACCTTTTTATCCAGTTTTTGAGGACCAAAAATCAAATGGTCAGTTAAATGCGTCAAAACAAAAGTAAGTAGTACGATAGATCGCAACGTAAAAGACCAGCAGGACGAGTATAATTGCTAAACCTTGTTTCAGATCAATTAAAAACCAGCAATGACGTAAAAAAGACACTTCATTTTAATAGCACTGCGTGTACTAATCAGGTTTCCGAAAAAAAAACAAAAGAATCGGATGTCCGCATGCACAAAACACATGGAGTCAGAATCAATCGATGACGGTTAAAAATGGGGTCTGAATACAATTTAAAAATTAAAGAAACGCAGAAATCTTGATGGTTGATTTTTTTCTTACCAAATCTTCTAAAAATTCTTAAAGGAAAAAAGAGGACAGTTAAGATTAAACATCCATGAATATAACCGTCAGATAGCGGTAAAATAGCTACCATTGATTTCCACAACCCGATTGGGATTGAAAGAAGGAAAATGAAAAGTATAGATTACGGTTACTTACTTTAAAAAATGAGAGGATACAGGGCTAGTATCAAAAACAATAAGAAATAGTTAATACGACCTAATATAGTCAATAAGTGCCGCCGTCTCTCCCCCCCCCCCCCCCCCGTGACCAGCAGTAGAATTTCAAAGTTGAAATAATAGTGGAAAAATAAACAGCAGAAAGAATAAAATTGTCTACTCCTTTTTTTCTATGTGTCAAGAAACGATCCAAAGTCTGCTGCAGTTTCATTAAATTGCGCAAAAATGATCAAACCACGGAAAATAGCTCCGCTTGGCTTACAGCTTTGCAGCTCTAAAAATAAAACCGACCAACGTCAAACACATTGCTCCCGAACGACAGGCGGGCTAATTTATTTCAGAGGGTGCCGTAGCAAAGATACGCTTTTCCTAATGGCTTTGGAAAATAGTAAAACTATCATTCAAGAAATAAAAAAACTAATCAAAATTTATACGGCATTGATAATTGTGAGCTTAAGCTTCAAAGCTCCTGTTTAGGAAACCAAACAAAAATGTTTTGCTAGCTTATTAAAACCGTTAATGGCGCAATTGTAAACAATGCAAAAATTCCTAGGCCAACGTTCTCACATTTATAACTTTAAAACCTGACTTCTAGACGATTAAACTATGCACACGCACACACAACACACGCGCAGACACAAACATGAGAACTCACCTCACTCAGGAGGACCTCCCTTCAAACCACCATAACCTCCCTTCATACCATAAAAATACGCCTTAAAGGTTTTGCTGATTAGTTTTCTTAGAGACAAGTATAGCGTGAGGCTCTAGGCGAACTGCAATAATACTTCACGCCCTCTGGACTTTACCTTTTTATCCAGTTTTTGAGGACCAAAAATCAAATGGTCAGTTAAATGCGTCAAAACAAAAGTAAGTAGTACGATAGATCGCAACGTAAAAGACCAGCAGGACGAGTATAATTGCTAAACCTTGTTTCAGATCAATTAAAAACCAGCAATGACGTAAAAAAGACACTTCATTTTAATAGCACTGCGTGTACTAATCAGGTTTCCGAAAAAAAACAAAAGAATCGGATGTCCGCATGCACAAAACACATGGAGTCAGAATCAATCGATGACGGTTAAAAATGGGGTCTGAATACAATTTAAAAATTAAAGAAACACAGAAATCTTGATGGTTGATTTTTTTCTTACCAAATCTTCTAAAAATTCTTAAAGGAAAAAAGAGGACAGTTAAGATTAAACATCCATGAATATAACCGTCAGATAGCGGTAAAATAGCTACCATTGATTTCCACAACCCGATTGGGATTGAAAGAAGGAAAATGAAAAGTATAGATTACGGTTACTTACTTTAAAAAATGAGAGGATACAGGGCAAGTATCAAAAACAATAAGAAATAGTTAATACGACCTAATATAGTCAATAAGTGCCGCCGTCTCTCCCCCCCCCCGTGACCAGCAGTAGAATTTCAAAGTTGAAATAATAGTGGAAAAATAAACAGCAGAAAGAATAAAATTGTCTACTCCTTTTTTTCTATGTGTCAAGAAACGATCCAAAGTCTGCTGCAGTTTCATTAAATTGCGCAAAAATGATCAAACCACGGAAAATAGCTCCGCTTGGCTTACAGCTTTGCAGCTCAAAAATAAAACCGACCAACGTCAAACACATTGCTCCCGAACGACAGGCGGGCTAATTTATTTCAGAGGGTGCCGTAGCAAAGATACGCTTTTCCTAATGGCTTTGGAAAATAGTAAAACTATCATTCAAGAAATAAAAAAACTAATCAAAATTTATACGGCATTGATAATTGTGAGCTTAAGCTTCAAAGCTCCTGTTTAGGAAACCAAACAAAAATGTTTTGCTAGCTTATTAAAACCGTTAATGGCGCAATTGTAAACAATGCAAAAATTCCTAGGCCAACGTTCTCACATTTATAACTTTAAAACCTGACTTCTAGACGATTAAACTATGCACACGCACACACAACACACGCGCAGACACAAACATGAGAACTCACCTCACTCATGAGGACCTCCCTTCAAACCACCATAACCTCCCTTCATACCATGAAAATACGCCTTAAAGGTTTTGCTGATTAGTTTTCTTAGAGACAAGTATAGCGTGAGGCTCTAGGCGAACTGCAATAATACTTAACGCCCTCTGGACTTTACCTGTTTATCCAGTTTTTGAGGACCAATAGTCAAATGCTCATTAAATGAGTCAAACCAAAAGCAAGTAGTACGATAGCTCGCAACTTAAAAGACCAGCAGGACGAATATAATTGCTAAACCTTGTTTCAGATCAATTAAAAACCAGCAATGACGTAAAAAAGACACTTCATTTTAATGGCACTGCGTGAACTAATCAGGTTTCCGAAAAAAAAACAAAAGAATCGGACGTCCGCATGCACAAAACACATGGAGTCAGAATCAATCGATGACGGTTAAAAATGGGGCCTAAATACAATTTAAAATTTAAAGAAGCACAGAAATCTTTACGGTTGATTTTTTTCTTGCCAAATCTTCTAAAAATTATGAAAGGAAAAAAGAGGACAGTTAAGATTAAATATCCATGAATATACCCAGCAGATTGCGGTAAAATAGCTACCATTGATTTCCACAACCCGATTGGGATTGAAAGAAAATGAAAAGTATTGATTACGGTTAATTATATATTTTTTTTAATGAGAGGATACAGGGCTAGTATCAAAAACAAACATAGCTAGATTGCCAGAAAATAGCCGCAATAGCTTCGTAGATATGCAGTCTCAAAAAACAGTAAAAAAGACAGACCAAAAAAATTCGTCTTTGCATTGAAGGTTAATACGACCTAATATAGTCAACAAGTGCCGCCGCCTACTCCCCCCCCCCGTGACCAGCAAGAGAATTTCAAAGTTGAAAGAATAGTGGAAAAATAAGAAGCAAAAAGATGTGTCAAGAAACGATCCAATGTCTGCTGCAGTTTCATTTAAATGCGCAAATATGATCAAATCACGCAAAATAGCTCCGCTCGGCTTACAGCTTTGCAGCTCAAAAAATAAAACCGACCAACGTCGAACACATTGCTCTCGAACGACAGGCGGGCTAATTTAATTCAGAGGGTTCAGTAGCAAAGATACGCTTTTCTTAATGGCTTTGGAAAATAGTAAAACTATCATTCAAGAAATAAAAAAACTAATCAAAATTTATACGGCATTGATAATTGTGAGCTTAAGCTTCAAAGCTCCTGTTTATGAAACCAAACAAAAATGTTTTGCTAGAAAAAGTTAATGGCGCAATTGTAAACAATGCAAAAATTCCGAGGCCAACGTTCTCACATTTATAACTTTAAAACCTGACTTCTAGACGATTAAACTATGCACACGCACACACAACACGCGCGCAGACACAAACATGAGAACTCACCTCACTCATGTGGACCTCCCTTCAAACCACCATAACCTCCCATCATACCATGAAAATACGCCTTAAAAGGTTTTGCTGATTAGTTTTCTTAGAGACAAGTATAGCGTGAGGCTCTAGGCGACCTGCAATAATACTTAACGCCCTCTGGACTTTACCTGTTTATCCAATTTTTGAGGACCAATAGTCAAATGGTCAATTAAATGCGTCAAACCAAAAGTAAGTAGTACGACAGATCGCAACTTAAAAGACCAGCAGGACAAATATAATTGATAAACCTTGTTTCAGATCATATAGAAATCAGCAATGACGTAAAAAAAGACGCACTGCGTGTACTAATCAGGTTTCCGAAAAAAAAACAAAAGAATCGGACGTCCGCATGCAAAAAACAAATGGAGTCAGAATCAATCGATGACGGTTAAAAATGGGGTCTAAATACAATTTAAAATTTAAAGAAGCACAGAAATCTTTATGGTTGATTTTTCTCTTACCAAATCTTCTAAAAATTCTTAAAGGAAAAAAGAGGACAGTTAAGATTAAACATCCATGAATATACCCAGCAGATTGCGGTAAAAAGAGCTACCATTGATCTCCAAAACCCGATTGGGATTGAAAGAAGGAAACTGGAAAGTATAGATTACGGTTAATTATTTTTAAAAAACGAGAGGATACAGGGCTAGGATCAAAAACAACAAGAAATAGTTAATACGACCTAATTTAGTCAACAAGTGCCGCCGTCGACCCCCCCCCCCAGCGACCAGCAATAGAGTTTCAAAGTTGAAGGAATAGTGGAAAAATAAAAACCAAAAAGAATAAAACTGACGCCTCCTTTTTTTCTATGTGTCAAGAAACGATCCAATGTCTGCTTCAGTTTCATTTAATTGCGCAAATATGATCAAATCACGCAAAATAGCTCCGCTCGGCTTACAGCTTTGCAGCTCAAAAAATAAAACCGACCAACGTCGAACACATAGCTCTCGAACGACAGGCGGGCTAATTTAATTCAGAGGGTTCAGTAGCAAAGATACGCTTTTCTTAATGGCTTTGGAAAATAGTAAAACTATCATTCAAGAAATAAAAAACTAATCAAAATTTATACGGCATTGATAATTGTGAGCTTAGCTTCAAAGCTCCTGTTTATGAAACCAAACAAAAATGTTTGCTAGCTTATTAAAAAAGTTAATGGCGCAATTGTAAACAATGCAAAAATTCCGAGGCCAACGTTCTCACATTTATAACTTTAAAACCTGACTTCTAGACGATTAAACTATGCACACGCACACACAACACACGCGCAGACACAAACATGAGAACTCACCTCACTCATGAGGACCTCCCTTCAAACCACCATAACCTCCCTTCATACCATGAAAATACGCCTTAAAGGTGTTACTGATTAGTTTTCTTAGAGACAAGTATAGCGTGAGGCTCTAGGCGAACTGCAATAACACTTAACGCCCTCTGGACTTTACCTTTTTATCCAGTTTTTGAGGACCAATAGTCAAATGCTCATTAAATGCGTCAAACCAGAAGTAAGTAGTACGATAGATCGCAACTTAAAAGACCAGCAGGACGAATATAATTGCTAAACCTTGTTTCAGATCAATTAAAAACCAGCAATGACGTAAAAAAGACACTTCATTTTAATCGCACTGCGTGTACTAATCAGGTTTCCGGAAAAAAACAAAAGAATCGGACGTCCGCATGCACAAAACACATGGAGTCAGAATCAATCGATGACGGTTAAAAATGGGGTCTAAATACAATTTGAAATTTAAAGAAGCACAGAAATCTTCACGGTTGATTTTTTTCTTGCCAAATCTTCTAAAAATTATGAAAGGAAAAAAGAGGACAGTTAAGATTAAACATCCATGAATATAACCGTCAGATAGCGGTTAAATAGCTACCATTGATTTCCACAACCCGATTGGGATTGAAAGAAGGAAAATAAAAAGTATAGATTACGGTTACTCACTTTAAAAAAATGAGAGGATACCGGGCTAGTTTCAAAAACAACAAGAAATAGTTAATACGGCCTAATATAGTCAACAAGTGCCGCCGTCTACCCCCCCCCCCCCGTGACCAGCAGTAGAATTTCAAAGTTGAAAAAATAGTGGAAAAAACGCAGAAAGAATAAAATTGACGCTACCTTTTTTTCTATGTGTCAAGAAACGATCCAATCTCTGCTGAAGTTTCATTTAATTGCGCAAATATGATCAAATCACGCAAAATAGCTCCGCTCGGCTTACAGCTTTGCAGCTCTAAAAATAAAACCGACTAGCGTCGAACACATTGCTCTCGAACGACAGGCGCGCTAATTTAATTCAGAGTGTTAGTAGAAAAGATACGCTTTTCTTAATGGCTTTGGAAAATAGTAAAACTATCATTCAAGCAATAAAATAATAATCAAAATTTATACGGCGTTGATATTTGTGAGCTTAAGCTTCAAAGCTCCAGTTTAGGAAACCAAACAAAAATGTTTTGCTAGCTTATTCAAAACGTTAATGGCGCAATTGTAAACAATGCAAAAATTCCGAGGCAAACGGTCTCACATTTACAACTTTAGGACCCGACTAGAGACAAGTATAGTGTGCGGCTCTAGGCGAAATCCAATGCTACTTAATGCCCTCCTGACTTTACCTTTTTATCCAGTTTTTGAGGACCAATAGTCAAATGCTCATTAAATGCGTCAAACCAGAAGTAAGTAGTACGATAGATCGCAACTTAAAAGACCAGCAGGACGAATATAATTGCTAAACCTTGTTTCAGATCAATTAAAAACCAGCAATGACGTAAAAAAGACACCTCATTTTAATCGCACTGCGTGTACTAATCAGGTTTCCGGAAAAAAACAAAAGAATCGGACGTCCGCATGCACAAAACACATGGAGTCAGAATCAATCGATGACGGTTAAAAATGGGGTCTAAATACAATTTAAAATTTAAAGAAGAACAGAAATCTTCACGGTTGATTTTTTTCTTGCCAAATCTTCTAAAAATTATGAAAGGAAAAAGAGGACAGTTAAGATTAAACATCCATGAATATAACCGTCAGATAGCGGTAAAAGAGCTACCATTGATTTCCACAACCCGATTGGGATTGAAAGAAGGAAAATGAAAAGTATAGATTACGGTTACTCACTTTAAAAAAATGAGAGGATACCGGGCTAGTATCAAAAACAACAAGAAATAGTTAATACGGCCTAATCAACAAGTGCCGCCGTCTGTCCCCCCCCCCCGTGACCAGCAGTAGAATTTCAAAGTTGAAAAAATAGTAGAAAAAACGCAGAAAGAATAAAATTGACGCGCCCTTTTTTTCTATGTGTCAAGAAACGATCCAATCTCTGCTGAAGTTTCATTTAATTGCGCAAATATGATTAAATCACGCAAAATAGCTCCGCTCGGCTTACAGCTTTGCAGCTCTAAAAACAAAACCGACTAACGTCGAACACATTGCTCTCGAACGACAGGCGGGCTAATTTAATTCAGAGTGTTAGTAGAAAAGATACGCTTTTCTTAATGGCTTTGGAAAATAGTAAACTATCATTCAAGCAATAAAATAATAATCAAAATTTATACGGCGTTGATATTTGTGAGCTTAAGCTTCAAAGCTCCAGCTTAGGAAACCAAACAAAAATGTTTTGCTAGCTTATTCAAAACGTTAATGGCGCAATTGTAAACAATGCAAAAATTCCGAGGCAAACGGTCTCACATTTATAACTTTAGGACCCGACTAGAGACAAGTATAGTGTGCGGCTCTAGGCGAAATCCAATGCTACTTAATGCCCTCCTGACTTTACCTTTTTATCCAGTTTTTGAGGACCAATAGTCAAATGCTCATTAAATGCGTCAAACCAGAAGTAAGTAGTACGATAGATCGCAACTTAAAAGACCAGCAGGACGAATATAATTGCTGAACCTTGTTTCAGATCAATTAAAAACCAGCAATGACGTAAAAAAGACACTTCATTTTAATCGCACTGCGTGTACTAATCAGGTTTCCGGAAAAAAAACAAAAGAATCGGACGTTCGCATGCACAAAACACATGGAGTCAGAATCAATCGATGACGGTTAAAAATGGGGTCTAAATACAATTTAAAATTTAGAGAAGCACAGAAATCTTCACGGCTGATTTTTTTCTTGCACAATCTTCTAAAAATTATGAAAGGAAAAAAGAGGACAGTTAAGATTAAACATCCATGAATATAACCGTCAGATAGCGGTAAAATAGCTACCATTGATTTCCACAACCCGATTGGGATTGAAAGAAGGAAAATGAAAAGTATAGATTACGGTTACACTTTAAAAAAAGAGAGGATACAGGGCTAGTATCAAAAACAACAAGAAATAGTTATTACGGCCTAATATAGTCAACAAGTGCCGCCGTCTACCCCCCCCCCCCCGTGACCAGCAGTAGAATTTCAAAGCTGAAAAAATAGTGGAAAAAACGCAGAGAATAAAATTGACGCGCCCTTTTTCCTATGTGTCAAGAAACGATCCAATCTCTGCTGAAGTTTCATTTAATTGCGCAAGTATGATCAAATCATGCAAAATAGCTCCGCTCGGCTTACAGCTTTGCAGCTCTAAAAATAAAACCGACTAACGTCGAACACATTGCTCTCGAACGACAGGCGGGCTAATTTAATATCATTCAAGCAATAAAATACTAATCAAAATTTATACGGCGTTGATATTTGTGAGCTTAAGCTTCAAAGCTCCAGTTTAGGAAACCAAACAAAAATGTTTTGATAGCTTATTCAAACGTTAATGGCGCAATTGTAAACAATGCAAAAATTCCGAGGCCAACGTTCTCACATTTATAACTTTAAGACCTGACTTCTAGACGATTAAACTATGCACACACATGCACACGCACACACAACACACGCGCAAACACAAACATGAGAACTCACCTCACTCATGAGAACCTTCTTACAAACAACGATAACATCCCTTCATACCATGAACATCCGCCTTAAAGGTTTTGCTGATTAGTTTACTTAGAGACAAGTATGGTGTAAGGCTGTAGGCGAACTGAAAATGCTACTTATTGCCTCCGGGCTTTATCTGTTTATCCAGTTTTTGAGGACCGAAAACAGCAGCACTCATATAATTGCTAAACCTTGTTTCAGATCAATTAAAAACCAGCAATGACGTACAAAAAGACATTTTAGAAAAGAATTTAATCGCACTGCGTGAGCTTAACAGGTTACCAAATAATACAAAAAGAATCGGACAATCGCATGCACAAAACAAAAAATAGCCGGCAGATTGCCAGAAAATAGCTGCGATAGACGCTTGTGGCCTTCCATGAGTTGAAAAAACTAAAGAAATAAGATAACCAGAGTGAGCAACAGTCCTTTAATAGACCACTAGACTTTTTGGTTAGATTTGGACTGTCATTTTTATGAGACATATACGATCTATAAGGAAAAAACCCTAATGGAGTTTTTCAAAATTAATACTCGGAATCAAAACTAGAGACTCTAATACTCAAGATTTAGGGCATATACGTTTGGCACTACTTTGATGCACATTATTGGCCTTTAACTAGTAAATGTTCATAAAATTTAAAGTTCATTAAGCGGGTTCAAAAGTCAAATTCTTGAGAAAGATAAGTCACGCAATTGACGTAAAACCAGAACAAATGACGTCAGGAAGGCAACTTTTAACAGCAACGCAGGTTAAGACGAAACGAAAATCAGCTAGCCGAAGTAGAAAAAAATTGGGACCGCAATAATAGTCGCCTGGAAGTGCTGACGCGGCTATTAGTGAAAAGAATTGATTACGGTTAATTATATTTTAAAAAATCGGAGGATACAGAGCTAGTATCAAAAACAATAAGAAATAGTAAAAACGACCTAATATAGCCAACAAGTGACCGGCAGTAGAATTTCAAAGCAGAAAGAATAGTGGAAAAATAAAAAGCAGAAAATAAAATTGAGAGCTCCTATATTTTTGTAGGTGTCAAGAAACGATCCAATGTCTGTTGCAGTTTCATTAAATTGGGCAAATGTGATTAAATCACCTTTTAAATTGGAGGAAAAAACAGCTTAATACTAATAACAGCTAGCAGTACACTTTAAGGAGCTTTGATAACATAACGCACTAAATATATAACGCACTAAATACCATTCAGTCTTATTGCACGGGAGGAAATCGAACCTGAAAAATGTGACTAAAGTAAATCGAACAACGTGATAAAAAAGTAAAACAAATTTTAAGAAAGGAGAACACCGAAATAGCGCCTTTGATAAGCTAACGGCTACTAATAATTATATTAGTCCGCCTGGTCCTTTAATTTGCGAATTATCGTACTACTTACTTTTGGTTTGACGCATTTAACTGACCATTTGACTTTTGGTCCTCAAAAACTGGATAACCAGGTAAAGCCAGGAAGGAAAAAAGTAGCATTGTATTTCGCTTAGAGCCTTAAGCCATACTTGTCTCGATAAAAAAAAGCTCAACCAATACTTCTCCGAGTCGTAATAAAAACAGAAAACCGTAACGCTTCTTCAAGTCGTAAAAACAGAAATCCACAACTCCTCTTCGAGTAGCAAAAAAATTCGCGCCTATACAATTGTTTGAACTGCAAAAAAACGGACCCGCTATAATTGGCCGGCTGTAAAGATGAGGGTGTCCATTAAAAAGACCAACATGACCTAAAAAAATGCTAACTCAGATTGAGAGCAATTAAATACCAATTTCCTCTTTTCCAGTCACTAACTTGCGCAGATCTTCTAGCTGTCTAAAATTAACAGATGCGAAGAATAATTTTCTGGACGTATCGTGCAGAAAATCAAACAAAAATTTCGTCAAAAGCACTAGCAAGCTGAAAAAAGTGAAGCGATAATAAGCAATTTGAAGCCCACGGTAAACACAAACGTGATCGCTTACGCGTTGCTTATGACAAACCTATAAAACTTTACTCACCTGTTCAAATAATGCCTCCTGTTGCTTCAACAGCTCCTCTTCAGATATGCCTTTGGATTCCAGTTTCTGTTGCTTTTTTCGGCTCCTATTAGCAGCTCTGGAAGCTTTATTCTGCTCAGCAATGGGCAAACATTTTTCAGCGATGCTATCAAATCCGAATTCTTTCAAACCAGCAGCTACATCTTCATGGCTCATCGTTTTCTTCTTACTGTGACTCAATGCAGCGTCTGTGACTTTTCGAATGAACGCAGATCCAAAGTATGCCAATGATAATTTAGCTTCAGCTGATATACGAGTTGGCACTCTTTGATCTGAAGCTGATAACAGTTTCCTTTCAAAATATTCTAGAGCTTCCAGAATATGAATTGGTTTTATTTGATATCACTCTACCTCAAGCAAGCATGTCTTACATATAATTATGCCTCCACTAGGTCATGTTATAAATTCTCCAAAAGGTAGAAGCCTATTTCAGAACACGGAATCCAATTATTTCAAAATTTTGTTCATTGACTCCACTCGTATAACATCAATAGCAAAAGTTGGTGAATCAGATCAACGATCTGATGTAAAGGCCTAAAAGATTTCGCAGATCAATTTGCAGTTCCCTCATTATAATTACCATCAAAACCCTCAAACGATCAAAACCTGTCAAACCGTTTTTATTTTCGTTCATTCGTGCCACGTCAAAAAAGGCCTATTATGCGTGCAAACAAATGAAAAGCCTTTATAACCAAACTCATATGAAAAAGCGACAAATTTGTTCTGAAAAGCGAAGAACTTTCTAATTTTTGTCAACAATATACACGCTCAATTGAGATTACCTTCAAATTAATAATAGTTGTCAAGAGAGGTCTAGACAAAAATTCATGGAAATACATTAGAAAAAGAGGCACATTGGTTTTAAACTGAAAAATGAAAACCAGCCCGAAAACGGCCTGAAATTTGAATTCAATTGAGTAATTTAAAAAAGCAAAAGCAAAAAAACTTCTGGATAACAAAACATTAATGTGAGCTACTTCGGGATCCTGGAAAGGAAACGGCTACCAATATTTTCAGACGCGTAATTGTCAAGGGCAGCTTTGACTATATTGTTGATAGAGGATTTGGAAATGAGGTTGTCATCGTCCTGTGACGTCATTCGCTGAAACTTGGCTTCCGATGGTCCTTCATCACCGCTGTCTGAGTCTTCGCTCATGACACGTCTGAAAAAGACGATGCTCTCTGACCTTCCGAGAAAACAATTAAATTCACAATACTGAATAGCTGTTGGAGAATATATTACCCCTCTCTTCGAAAAGATCGATACTTTATAGCCGGCTCATCAACTAATACTAATAACTTCTTAAAAATTCGCGCATTCTTACAGTATTTTGTTTTAATTAGATGTAAATAAGGGTATTTTGTTAAAGGTCAGCTTTGCACTCGTTTTCTCTCGGAAAAGCTGAGAATTCAAAAGGATGAGAAAGCAATTACAAAGATTCAAAACGTTCATAAATGCTTTTGCTCATAAATTCAGCTTACAGTGTCCAAACATACTCTGTTTTAACTAAAATCTTATAGTTCAAGGATCACTCGAGGTTATTAGCCATCCACAAAATCTATTTCAACGCTCAATCTGCTATTACACAATTTAAAACAGTATTGTCAATAAAAATTTAACTAAATAATGACACATTTGATAATACAGCAAGCAATTCAGCACCAATGGATTCAATCAAATCACTTTTAATCCAATATCAATAATAGAAAATCAAGTATAGCTTTGTTCAACTTTCCGTTCATGCAATGACGTAAATTCAACGTGAATCACCAAACCAGAACCAATGGAGCTAGGCCGCAAAAATAAAATAACTGTTAAATAACATGTTTTTTTAAAAAAAATTAAACAGTCGTTTTCTCCTTGTCCGAACCAGTTGACTTCGAGTTGAATTCGTGTGTGGCATTTAAAACTACAGAAACAAACGTCAGGACGGGCTTATTATTTTAAGTCGAGAACACTTTATATATTCTACAAATCTAATCAATTCTGTTTCGCAACTTTAATGTAGCCGAAAATTTATCATTTATTTACTTTAGCAACCAAGTAAATGATTTGGTTGCTTAATGGTTGCTAAAGACGAAGAGTATAAATTGGTGTGACCAGTAAGGCAGGCTCAAGGTTATTAACGTAAATGATAACTTCAGCAACCAAATAAATGATAAAAATTCGGCTACATAAAAGTTGTATTACAGAGTTGATAGTCCATTTATAATGGTCAGCGGAACAAATCAATGACCGATAAATTGTTGAGATCCTAAAATAATGATATAGTGACCCTGCATCCAGAAGAGGATTGCCATAGGGCATTTAAAATATAGAGAATAGAATTATTTGTTTGTGAGTAGAGGGGGATGACGGAGGAAGATACATCAATATGTACTAAAGCAAATAAAAAAATAAAAAAAGAATCTTTTGTCCCAGAATGAAATTGGGAACATTTGTCACAAAAAAAATAGGAGCATTTACGCCAAATTCAAAACGGGAGGTTTTCTCCCACAATGGGATCTTACATCCCACTTGTATAAAAAAGGGCAAATTATCCCACTTTGACGCCTATATGTAGGAGGCGGTTATTTATCCTCTCAGTATCCCAAAATATCAATCTTAAACCTATACACCCATAACTTTTCTTCCACGTGCTAATCTTCATGATATCCATTATATTGAAAACTTTTATTGTATTATATCCCTCAGCTCCTTGTTATAATAGAACATTAAATTCCGCAACTTTTACCTTTAGAACAACAAAGCTAAATACTTTCTGTGTACTTCCGACAAGACGGAGAGTATAAAATGGTGTGAACAGTGAGGCACGCTCAATGTTAATAAACACTATGTTCCAAAGACTGTCTTCGAAAATAAAATGTCCTCAGGAGGCAAAAAAATTAGAAAATATTCCAAGTTTCCTGATGCTTATGCTCTGACTTAGATCAGTCGTTCTTAAAAAATTGCCTTAAAAATTGTATCAGCTATTTTTACAAAATCTATCTTTCGTCATTTATCTGACTTGAACAAAGACTTCAAAGTTCGAAGTTTTCGAATTAGAAAAGCTGCACCTAGAAGAAGTAACTCTTAGACTATATAAAGTCTCCGCTTCTTCGAAAAAATTTAACATATAATAAATTTATACAAAGGAAAATTGGCAGAGCCCAAGCTGTTTAAAAAGAAATGGCTGATGCTCCTATCTCTTTGCTAATGTATCTATAACATTTCCGGGTAAGGATCCAAATCAAAATGCAATCGACTTCCGGAACTCAGTTAACCAAACGTTTAAGTTTTCACTAGGAGTAGTTCCTACTGATCCTGCTAAGAAAAAGATATGAATAGAGACACACCACTTCTTGGTTCCCATTTAACTGCTACTGCATT
This sequence comes from Convolutriloba macropyga, assembly GCF_964194025.1. Classification (NCBI taxonomy): domain Eukaryota; kingdom Metazoa; phylum Xenacoelomorpha; order Acoela; family Convolutidae; genus Convolutriloba; species Convolutriloba macropyga. Next base: position 39,039,013 of record NC_134474.1, read on the forward strand.
ATAATCGTTTAACGCTGTCGACGGGGCTAAAGTTTGAAATGACATAAAAGATGACTTCCTTGATAGATTCACTGACGGTTGTGATAAAATCAAACAGATTAGAAGTAGAATGCTTCTAGACAGCGAAATCATTTAACAATTAATTTCATGTACACTTATTTAACGATTATTTTCATGTAATTATTTTCATGTATGAGTCAAGCACGCTGTTGATAGAGGTTGGACAGAGGACTTAAAAAACTTAACTAATTCTGCGTGATAAGACAATCCAGACAAAGAGAAAAATATATTGATTTTGTTATAAGGTGACTACAATCCCCTCGCTCAAACGAAAGGCCCACGAACGACGCATTAAGAAACTGGAACAAAGTTGGGACGAGTTAAAGACATTAAATAACACAAGACTTAACTTGTATAGCTATCAAGGAAAATTAAGCTACAACACTCCGATAAAATAACGTCCATGGAAAGCCAAATTAAGGAACTTACAACTTAATACATTAACCGACTAAATGTCGGAGGAATTGCTCTCGAAGGACTAGTGGGAGCTCTTAATCAATTGCAGCCTGCTTCCATCGTGCGGGGGGGGGCAAGCCTAAATGGGACTAAGAAGTTCAAAAGTGGGCTTCAAATAACCACAGAGGTTAACATATACTATTATTAAGATTTAAAGTGAAAAATGGCACCAGTTTCGGCGCTTTTTCCATTTGCCTTATTTTATTAAATTGCCGTCAAATGAGTGCAGCTGCTTGAAATTGTGATTGAGAAAGAAATTTAGATCACGCGGAAAGCAGAACAAAACGGGCGTAGAAGTCACTCGAAAAGTCAAAACGGTCAAGCGAAAATTTTGCATAAAAAAGACACACATTTACAATAATTGTTTCTCTACGAGAGCAAATAAAAAAGTAACGAAGTTAGTGCTATACAGCGTGCAAGCAACTTTACTAGAAACCCGAATATAACGGGACGAGCAAATATTACTAGATTCTAATAGTATTGTAGAAATCCCTGACACTTTCTACTTGTAGTAAAGAAGTTGGACGTCGAAGTACAAAAGATTAGAAAGGAACTATTAGAAAAGAGTAAGGTAGCCTACAATAAGTTCTAACTTTAGACGGGGAGCTTGGAATAATATTCAATACACTAATAGACATAGAAACTACAACAACTGAGCTCAAAAACCAAAGTGTTTCCATAATAACCCGAATAATTATAATACTGGAAATATTTATAACTAAGGAAAAAGATTTAGTCAAAACAGACAAAACTACCAGAAATTTCTTCGATCAAATTAATTTCGACAAATGAGTATGCCACCAAACAATACTATGCGCGTGAGAATAAGCAGTTCAGCAGAAATCAAGCAAATAATAAAAGGCCTTACAATACGCAAAAGGAGAACAATGTTCGGTGGATTCAACAACAAAAAAAAGTTGACTACTGTAATGCTATCTCGGATTCCTTTCCTCTAAACTTATAAAAACCTGCCAAAAACAAAACCTTTGCTAACGGAGACAAAAAAAACAGTCGCCTAAAAATGGAAATTAAGATAGAACCAGGATCAACGTGCCCTATTATTATCTATCTAACATTTATTGAGCTTAATAACATTCAAACATCAGGCAATAAAGCAAGAACTTATAACGGCTCTCAAATACCCATGATAGGTTACGCTATTCAAATATCGTACTTGGACACGACGGGACATAATAAAGCAAACTAGAGTCTTGTTCACTGAGAAATCTCAATTATTAGGAGTACACATTTGTCAAACATTCCTTAAAGCATTATACCCCGATATTCCAGCAGTAGAACAGAAAACCAGTGATAAGAGAGCGCTTACTTATGACTCACTGAATAAGAAAAGGAAAATCGGTATCAAAAACATGCAGCTTTAATACATCAGCCGCTGTATATTCCACATCAATTTACATTTCTTCACAATCATAGGTGTAATGACAAGCTATCTTTGCGAAAGGCACTTCTTTTGTACCGAATACGTGTACAGTAAAAACTGAGTTGTGATTCATAAATACTATTTGCACTAAGAGAGAAAACCAATTTCTTTTATTGAAAACCACAAAAATCATTAAGTTACACAAAATAAAGGAATACGCGATTTACTATATATGATATTTCAAACACTGCACAAAAGTATAGTATCAGTGACTATAGCGAGTTCACCCATTCAATTATCAATAGATACGAAGAGATCGATAAATTTTTAATGCTGAATACAACTACAAAAACTATATCCGAATCCACTGACTTAACAACTGAGTGTATAAGGTACATTATTATTGACGAGCATTTAAAGTTCGCGGACAATATGCCTGTAAACAATACTATCTCAAGAGACTTTGTATTAGACACAGACTGTGCTATCTCTTTAAATAAAAGGTACCCCAACTTGAAGGATAATATTCTACAATCTTAAAAATTGAGCAAATAAGCTTACGAGCCAAAACATAATCAAGATGAGTATAGTGAGCAAATAATATAGTCTTAAACGGAAAGAGTACTATAAATCTCACCCATAAGAGGCACGCAAAACCTGTTGTTTTTTTGCGAATTGCAGAAGACATTTATGCTAGACGTCAAAAGATTTGTTGCTATGCCAAAGATTACATGTGGCGGCAACCCCAGACTATAGAAAATAGCCCAAGAGCTAGTGCAACATTTCATACAGGAATAACAATTTACGTATACTAGTGGCAAGGGGTTAGAATTAATAAATACCAGAAAACCACCCCTCCCCCACTGCCGAACATATTGCCGGGATAATGGAGCTATTCGCTGGAGAATTAGAAAAATGTAAAAACAAGAATGAAATGGCAACCAACTTTTCTAAAGAGGCTAAAAATACGTGCCAAGCTAAATCGAAAGAACAATTTCCAATATTTCGCTCGTCTAATTAAGTAAAAGAATTAATAGATAAATTCACTACGAGTTTCTACAAAACCTCAATTTAACACAAATAGACTTAACTGAGAACGAGCTCTTCCGACTTGCAGATATACTACTCACAGATAACCATGTGTGTTCACTTCATAAATACGACAGCGGTTGTACTAAAAAACAATTTAATATACCTCTTATTACAAATCCCGAATTCTGAAAACAAAGACCTAGTAAATTACCCATCAATTTGAGGGACAAACTCGAATTACTAGGGACTCAACTAATACGAGCAGGAATTATCAGAGTTAGATGAGCATGACGACATGAGAAGCTGGTTCGTCAACCCAATCATAATTTTTCCCAAGGAGGATTACGTCAAACCAGTAGATGCCGCTATCTAAACTCTATTACTGACACTAGTATTTCAAGTTGGCCGTTAGAACCACTACATGTTTTAATAACCCGGGTAAAGGCCTCATATTTTACATGTAGCGATCTTTCGTGTGCATATCATCAATTACCATTTACTTCAGAAACCCAAACATTAACAGGATTTACAATAGGAGGAAGACAATATACTTATCAAGTCGGCTTTTACGGATTAAAACCACTACCCAACTTCTTTAGTAAGTTAATGCTTTACACATTCGGACCTCTAATAAAAGAAAAGAAGCTATCACATATATAGACGATACATTACTACAATCTAATACAAAGAAATGTTCAATATAAAAAAGAATATCACGAAGTCCTTACAATACGCAAAAGCAGAACAATGTTCGGTGGATCCCACAATGAAATAAAGTTGACTATTGTAATGCTATCTCGGATTCATTTCCTTTAAACTTATCAAAAAATCTCCCAAAAACAAAACCTTTGCTACCGGAGACAATAAAAAACAGTGGCCTAAAAATGGAATTTAAGATAGACCCAGGATCAACGTGCCCTATTATTATCTATCTAACATTTATTGAGCTTAATAACATTCAAACATCAGGCAATAAAGCAAGAACTTATAACGGCTCTCAAAGACCCATGATAGGTTACGCTATTCAAATATCGTACTTGGACACGACGGGACATATAAAGCAAACTAGAGTCTTGTTCACTGAGAAATCTCAATTATTAGGAGTACACATTTGTCAAACATTCCTTAAAGCATTATACCTCGATATACCAGCAGTAGAACAGAAAACCAGTGATAAGAGAGCGCTTACTTATGACTCACTGAATAAGAAAAGGAAAATCGGTATCAAAAACATGCAGCTATAATACATCAGCCGCTGTATATTCCACATCAATTTACATTTCTTCACAATCATAGGTGTAATGACAAGCTATCTTTGCGAAAGGCACTTCTTTTGTACCGAATACATGTACAGTAAAAACTGAGTTGTGCTTCATAAATACTATTTGCACTAAGAGAGAAAACCAATTTCTTTTATTGAAAACCACAAAAATCATTAAGTTACACAAAATAAAGGAATACGCGATTTACTATATATGATATTTCAAACACTGCACAAAAGTATAGTATCAGTGACTATAGCGAGTTCACCCATTCAATTATCAATAGATACGAAGAGATCGATAAATTTTTAATGCTGAATACAACTACAAAAACTATATCCGAATCCACTGACTTAACAACTGAGTGTATAAGGTACATTATTATTGACGAGCATTTAAAGTTCGCGGACAATATGCCTGTAAACAATACTATCTCAAGAGACTTTGTATTAGACACAGACTGTGCTATCTCTTTAAATAAAAGGTACCCCAACTTGAAGGATAATATTCTACAATCTTAAAAATTGAGCAAATAAGCTTACGAGCCAAAACATAATCAAGATGAGTATAGTGAGCAAATAATATAGTCTTAAAAGGAAAGAGTACTATAAATCTCACCCTTAAGAAGCACGCAAAACCTGTTGTTTTTTTGCGAATTGCAGAAGACATTTATGCTAGACGTCAAAAGATTTGTTGCTATGCCTAAGATTACATGTGGCGGCAACCCCAGACTATAGAAAATAGCCCAAGAGCTAGCGGAACATTTCATACAGGAATAACAATTTACGTATACTAGTGGCAAGGGGTTAGAATTAATAAATACCAGAAAACCACCCCTCCCCCACTGCCGAACATATTGCCGGGATAATGGAGCTATTCGCTGGAGAATTAGAAAAATGTAAAAACAAGAATGAAATGGCAACCAACTTTTCTAAAGAGGCTAAAAATACGTGCCAAGCTAAATCGAAAGAACAATTTCCAATATTTCGCTCGTCTTATTAAGTAAAAGAATTAATAGATAAATTCACTACGAGTTTCTACAAAACCTCAATTTAACACAAATAGACTTAACTGAGAACGAGCTCTTCCGACTTGCAGATATACTACTCACAGATAACCATGTGTGTTCACTTCATAAACACGACAGCGGTTGTACTAAAAAAAATTTAATATACCTCTTATTACAAATCCCGAATTCTGAAAACAAAGACCTAGTAAATTACCCATCATTTTGAGGGACAAACTCGAATTACTAGGGACGGAACTAATACGAGCAGGAATTATCAGAGTTAGAAGAGCATGACGACATGAATAACTGGTTCGTCAAACCAATCATAATTTTTCCCAAGGAGGATTACGTCAAACCAGTAAGTCAAACCAGTAGATGCCGCTATCTACACTCTATTACTTACACTAGTATTTCAAGTTGGCCGTTAGAACCACTACATGTTTTAATAACCCGAGTAAATGCCTTATATTTTACATGTAGCGATTTCTCGTGTGCATATCATTAATTACCATTTACTTCCGAAACCCAAACACTAACAGGGTTTATAATAGGAGGAAGACAAAATACTTATCAAGTCGGCTTTTACGGATTAAAACCACTACCCAACTTCTTTAGTAACTAATGCTTTATACAATCGGACCTCTAAAGAAAAGAAAAGAAAAGAAGCCTATCACATATATTGACGACACATTACTACAATCTAATACAAAGAAGAAATGTTCACAAAAAAGAATATCACGTTCTATTAAGAAAGGCTACACTTTCCACTGTTATATCGCATATTGTTGCAGAAAAATTTAGGAACTCCCGAGTCAAACACTGAAGTTTTTAGCGTATTGGGGGCGCATTGGCAATTAACTGACTGTATAATTATACATCAATTCCCCCACAAAGAGAAATGTATCAGCCAATTCCCGTGTATTTGAATAAGCCAAACAGAAAATGCCCCCCCCAGCATAGAGAACTTTGTGGAAAAATACCCCATTACAAACATACGAATTCTTTCTAATAGGCTCCACGTTCCCTTATATATACATACAAAATATAAGTTCAAAGACACGATTTAAATGAAGTACCTTTACAGCAAAGAGGCGAATTAGAAACAAATCACTTCTTCCATACTACACATCGACCATTAGTGGAACTTTCGAGCTTGTAATTACACTAGGGCCACGGGCAGCATATTCACATTGGACTAATGGGAAGGTAGAAATTCAAAATAAACATTTTACAAACCATCTTAGCCATTTTCTAAAAGATACTGAAAACAATTGGGCAAAACTCGATTTCAAATTTGCATTTGCGCATAATATAGAAATTATAGTACAGGTCACACGGTATGAAATTATATTCGAAACACAGCCACAAATATTTATCTCCCCTGGGTTAGGATTGCAAGAAGCCTACTTATATCCAAAAAAATCACTTCGGCCCTGTCCCTACACTGTTACAAAACTAACAGAACACATGAAACACAAGGAGACGGGAATAAAAAAATGAGCAGTGCATAGAAATATAGCATAATATTTTCCGATAGAGCAAAAAATACAACCCTTAATTGCTGATTATACTACTGTATATGCCGAACCTGAACAATTCCAGACCTACAAAAGACACCCCATAAACAAATTTAATAAAACTCAGCCTCTTAAAAAATGCATTATATGCCTTGGCCAGTATTCAACATTGTTGAAATGCCGCCACCGCAACTTCCAAACAATATACATACTACCCCTACTACTAAATGTAGTAAAAACAATTCCGATTTGCATATCAATCGGTAGAAACGTTTTTAGTAAAACATACTTCACAGCAATTCGCTGTTTTGATATTCGCTTTTGAACATAAAATCAAATCTAATATTCACACTTTTACTGATATTATTGATTAAGAAACACAAAATCCTAGAGATAAATTGTGAAAAAGCAAACGAACTAACCAGCATTGAGTTTCCAGAGCCATATCCGGAAGTATTGGACGAGATAAATGAAGTAATCAAAAAAATAATCCTTCACTTTCAACTAATTTCTATCCCTTTGATCTAAGAGTTCGTATAATTAAACCCCTAATTAATTCTACATTGTTTTCAATAACTGGAGCAACCGCAGACACCAAATTTACATAAAGAAGCCGAAAAAATGAAAGTAAAGCGACTGCTACTATGCAGCAGAATTATTAGAAGACTAAATTAGAAGCTAAAGTGGTACTATGATACTTTCGACGATAGTGGATTCTCCGCTAAGTAAGCAAAAATAAGCTCAGATATGAAATTGACCAATGAACAATTCACGCTAGGAAGACACGCTTTGCAACTATCAACACACACAAAAAGTTCCATTTAACAAAAATGTAAAGAAACAAAAATTTATGAACAAAGGTGACGTTAGTGACAAACATAGTAAGGATTTCAGAAACAGAATGGTTTTAACAAAATACTTATGAGACATGCAAGACTTTAAACCACCAGTAAACATAGAAGATGGAACTGAATAATCATTATAACATCCCCTGCCTTGTAGTCTACAAAAATGGCTAAAATAATGAATCGACTGACCCTTATGCATACACATGAGAAAACTGTTCAATGGAAGAAATACATTCAGCTCCAGCGAAATTAATACAATTAAAAATAATATATTGCAAGAGATCACTCGATTCACAGGAAACTCATTAAATACACGCAACCATCAGATTTACAATAACCGCAGACAATTGGAGACTCAAACAAAATTGATTATCCCACTCGTTATAGTTCCCTATACATATATTATGATGGAGGGCTTGATATGGATTAAGGAAAAGCAAAGAAACCAGTACCAGACGTATATAAAACGACATATAAAGACAGCAAAATGCTTGTAAAACAGATTTCATATATAAATGGAGACCCAAAAATTGATATGCAATCAGGAATTAATTATGAGCTCATATGGGAACAAAACTGGAATAATGCGAAAACACTAATGTAAGTAGACTTCGGCATTATTATTTACAAAAGATAAAAATTGACTGTGCGTTAGAACGTGCAATTAAAAGAAAAAATTTAGTTTACCCGCATAGTAATCCACGCATGGCTGGATTCTTATTATCAAATAATTGTTCAAAGTTCTTAGAGACAAATGATAACGTCGCTTGGCTATGATATCATTGCCCAGTATTTTTCACCATTACAATTAATGGATAATTTTTAACAGAATTCCAATTATCTATCAAAAAAGATACTATTTGTTGATCCAATTACTAGAAAACACATAATCACTCCGAAGAACGATCATGTGTAGAAAAACACGATAACTTAATCCAATTGGAAAGTGAAGATGAAAATTCCTGGGTTGAACTAACACCAGGTATAATTAGAGTAAAAGAACCTGATATTTTTGAGCCTAATACTGCACCACAAAGATTAACAAAAAACATTTAAAAAAGTGATGGACTAAAGCAACTCTGGCGCGAAATTGAATTTAATAACGACATGAAACAGGGTAAACAAACTTTCTATAAAGAACTTGTTGTTTCACAAGATAGTTTTCAAAGGGAGGATAGACCTTATCTAAGTTATCCAATGAGAACAGTCTATTAATACTCTTTTATTTCTCCTAATTTCTTTGACAACCGTTATATAGAAATGTCGGCAATGCAAAATTTATTGTAGAGCAATGCGGAATCCATTTTTCCGCTTTTTTCTTGAAATTTATTATTCAAATTCTAACAATTATAAAAGCCCTACAAATACAAAATAACTGGAGCTTCTGCTAACTTTGGCGGGAACTTTATTTGACACTTACAAAAATGTATTCACTTCTATGAGGATTTCTTTCTTTAAAAAAAATAGTCAGACGAAGCTGAACATTTAGTAACTGAATTTTAAAAAAAACACAATTTAATCTATATCCGCATATTCCGCAACCAATGTATAGTTCAATTAGGAAGAAAACAATGCCGCAGTAGATGAGAATGGAGATAATCCAAAGTCCGATGTATAAAAATGTATCAAAAAGAAAAATACCAATAATTAGTTTGTTTTAAAAAAACCCTATCCAGAACAGACACTAATGTTGTTTCTATCTTTAGAATTTAGGTTACGAAGGCGATGACATGACAGCCTTTGACGCATTCATACAACTTGAGACGTTAGAGGAGTTAATTCCGACAACAACGGAACATCGACAGCAAACACCCCCGGGAAAGGGAAGAACATCGAAAAAACAATTATTCCAACTACTTCAGTAAAGCAGATTGAAAACCTTGTCGAAAAAACAATCGCGCCTACGTCAACACATTTAGCCAAACAGACAGCAAGGGCTCAGCCGATTCAACCGCGCATCTTAACTATGAATTAACTACTGGAACGGCAAAAATTTAGTGATGAAAAGACGAGAAGTACAAAACTCCTTGGACACCATAATTAGAGGACTGGGGACAAACACATTTCTACCCGAAGGGAACGTATAAGATTCAATCTCATATTTCAAAGCTGAAGACGTATCGTCTGAAAAATATGGCGTTGGACCAACAAAATTTGATAGTGCCCTATCAGTTTGCAACAGCTGATTTACACAATGAATGCACCACTCATACATTGGAACAGAACTTTCTCATAGAAAAACAGAAAACGCAATTTTAAAAAATCGAATGAATTTTTTTTTTACAAAAGGTGATCGATGAAATGGAGGGAAACCAAAACTGACAACTCATGAATTTCGTTCTGCCTTTAAATTTGACTCCTGCCCCTCACCAACATTGCAGTATATTAGTATCTACGAAAGATTTATTTACAAGAGTTATTTATTAAAGTTGCCTAAAATCATAAATCATGTATAAATTTTATGTCACTTGTTAGTCAAACTTGCAAAAACACTATTTGGTCAGTCACAATGAAAATACCTTAGCCGCGGGATGAGATGTACTAAGGCAAATAAATAATAAAAATGGAAACTTTTGTCTAAAAATAAAAATGGGAAAATGTGTCCTAAAATAAAAATGGGAGGTTTTACGCAAATTCAAAAGGGGAGGTTTTCTCCCACAATAGGATCTTTTATCCCACTTTTATGAAATGGGAAATTAATATCCCATTTTGACGCCTATAAACAACTATACACACATTGCTTCTCTTCAACTTGGTAATCTTCAAGATATCCATTTTATTGAAATCTTTTATTGTATAATCTTCACCTTTTTACTATAACAAAATCTCAAATTCCGCACCTTCTCTTATCTTTCAGAACATCAAGGCTAAACTCTCTTTCTATACTCCCAACTAGAGGGAGAATGTACATAGAAAGGGTGCAAAATAAATACTAATACTAAGTGTACGTTCGCGAAGGCTGTTTCCTATATAAATAAAGAATTGAATTAAATATTGAACTGAATGGCTTTTGAATCAAGGGAACTTAGCAGCTAAAGAAATCGGCTGAATTTTTATGCGAGAAATTATGCGTGTGTTTACACAACTTAACAAAGATCAGACTTAATGAATAAAGCAGAACTCATTACATGCGTTCTTGAGTAATTATATGCTTATACATTGCCGCCCCCGTTGATGTATGGCATCAAAAAGGCAAAAAATTACTTCAGATTATATGTCAGTTTTTGATAGCATAAACAGCGCTGGCTGTTTACTATGCAAATAAAGAATTGAATTAAATACTGAATTGAATGGCTTCTGAATCCAGAGAAAATAGCAGCTAAAGAAATCGACTGAATTTTTTATGCAGGAAATTATGCGTGTGTTTACACAACTTAACAAAGATCAGTCTTAACGAATAAATCAGAAGTCATTACATGCGTTGTTGAGTAATTATATGTGTATACATTGCCGCTCCCGTTGATGTATGGCATCGAAAAGGTAGAAGTTACTTCAGATCATATGTCAGTTTTTGAAAGCATCAACCGCTATTCAATCCTGTACCGTAAAAAAATCATATTTGGACCAAGTTTAAACCTTGCGAAGTGCGGCTTGTGGGAGTCCAACTGCCAGTGACCAAGGCTTCTCGTGTCCGTGTACACAGGTACCGGAAGTGTGTTCGTGGAAAGGACGGCAGGCGAGATCGAGATGGCTCCTTTCAGCAGGACCATTTTTCAGAGCTTCTGGATTGAGGTTAGCTTGTGTTGATTTGCATCTTTGAGTTTTACTAATGGTGTTTAGGAATTTGCCATTTACTGTTTGACTTTGGCTACTCCGACCAAATTGTCACTTCCTGTATATGTTTCGTGCACAATTCTCAGAGGAAATGACCAGGAAGGACTGTTGTCATCTGTAATGTAAACAAAAAGGGGAGGTTTTCTCCCACAATAGGATCTTATATCCCAACTTTATGAAATGGCAAAATATTACATTTTGACGCCTATAAACAACTATACACTCATTGCTTCTCTTCAACTTTTTAGTCTTCAAGGTATCAATTTCATGAAATCTTTTATGGTATGATTTACTTCGCCTTTTTACTATAACAAAAACTCAAATTCCGCACCTTCTCTTATCTTTCAGATTATCAGAGCTAAACTCTCTTTGTATACTCCCAACTAGACGGACAAAGGACATAGAAAGGGTGCAAAATAAATACTCTAATACAAGGTGTACGTTCGCGATGACTGTTTACTATGTAAATCAAGAAATAAATTAAATACTGAATTGAATGGCTTCTGAATAAAGAGAAATTAGCAGCTAAATATATCGACTAAATTTTTATGCGAGAAACTGTGCGTGTGTTTACACAACTTAACAAAGATCAGTCTTATTAAATCAGAAGTCATTACATAAGTTGTTGAGTAATTATATGTGTATACATTGCCGCCCCCGTTGATGTATGGCATCAAAAAGTAAAAATTACTTCAGTTAAATGTCAGTTTTTGATAGCATCAACCGCTAATCAATCCTGTACCATAAGAAAAATCATATTTGGACCAAGTTTAAACCTTGCGAAGTGCGGCTTGTGGGAGTCTAACTGCCAGTGACCAAGGCTTCTCGTGTCCGTGTACACAGGTACGGGAAGTGTGTTCGTGGAAAGGACGTCAGGCGAGATCGAGATGGCTCCTTTCAGCAGGACCATTTTTCAGAACTTCTGGATTGAGGTTCGCTTGTGTTGATTGGCATCTTTGAGTTTTACTAATGGTGTTTGGGAATTTGCCATTTACTGTTTGATTTTGGCTACTCCGACCAAATTGTCACTTCCTGTATACGTTTCATAAACAATTCTCAGAGGCCATGACAAGGGAGGACTGTTGTCATCTGTGATGTAAACTAAAAGGGGAGGTTTTCTCCCACAATAGGGTCTTATATCCCACTTCTATGAAACGGGAAAATAATATCCCATTTTGACGCCTATAAACAACTATACACACATTGCTTCTCTTCAACTTGTTAGTCTTCAAGGTATCAATTTTATGAAATCTTTTATGGTATGATTTACTTCGCCTTTTTACTATAACAAAAACTCAAATTCCGCACCTTCTCTTATCTTTCAGATTATCAGAGCTAAACTCTCTTTGTATACTCCCAACTAGACGGAGAATGGATATAGAAAGGGTGCAAAATAAATACTCTAACACAATGTGTACGTTCGCGATGACTGTTTACTATGTGAACAAAGAAATAAATTAAATACTGAATTGAATGGCTTCTGAATAAAGAAAAATTAGCAGCTAAAGATATCGACTGAATTTTTATGCGGGAAACTGTGCGTGTGTTTACACTACTTAACAAAGATCAGTCTTAATGAATAAATCAGAAGTCATTACATGCGTTGTTGAGTAATTATATGTGTATACATTGCCGCCCCCGTTGATGTATGGCATCAAAAAGGTAAAAATTACTTCAAATCATATGTCAGTTTTTGATAGCATCAACCGCTATTCAATCCTGTACCATAAGAAAAATCATATTTGGACCAAGTTTAGTCATTGCGACGTGCGGCTTGTGGGAGCCCAACTGCCAGTGGCCAGGGCTTCTCGTGTCCGTGTACACAGGTACCAGAAGTGTGTTCTTTGAAAGGATGGCAGGCGAGATCGAGTTGGCCTCTTCCAACAGGGCCATTTTCCAGAGCTTCTGGATTGAGGTTAGCTTGTGTTGATTGGCATCTTTGAGTTTTACTAATGGTGTTTGGAAATTTGCCATTTACTGTTTGACTTTGGCTACTCCGACCAAGTTGTCACTTCCTGTATATGTTTCATGCACAATTCTCAGAGGCCATGACAAGGGAGGACTGTTGTCATCTGTGATGTAAACTAAAAGGGGAGGTTTTCTCCCACAATAGGGTCTTATATCCCACTTCTATGAAATGGGAAAATAATATCCCATTTTGACGCCTATAAACAACTATACACACATTGCTTCTCTTCAACTTGTTAGTCTTCAAGGTATCAATTTTATGAAATCTTTTATGGTATGATTTACTTCGCCTTTTTACTATAACAAAAACTCAAATTCCGCACCTTCTCTTATCTTTCAGATTATCAGAGCTAAACTCTCTCTGTATACTCCCAACTAGACTGAGAATGGACATAGAAAGGGTGCAAAATAAATACTCTAATACAATGTGTACGCTCGCGATGACTGTTTACTATGTAGACAAAGAAATAAATTAAATACTGAATTGAATGGCTTCTGAATAAAGAGAAATTAGCAGCAAAAGATATCGACTGAATTTTTATGCGGGAAACTGTGCGTGTGTTTACACAACTTAACAAAGATCAGTCTTAATGAATAATTCAGAAGTCATTACATGCGTTGTTGAGTAAATATATGTGTATACATTGCCGCCCCCGTTGATGTATGGCATCAAAAAGGTAAAAATTACTTCAGATAATATGTCAGTTTTTGATAGCATCACCCGCTATTCAATCCTGTACCATAAGAAAAACCATATTTGGACCAAGTTTAAACCTTGCGAAGTGCGGCTTGTGGGAGTCCAACTGCCAGTGACCAAGGCTTCTCGTGTCCGTGTACACAGGTACCGGAAGTGTGTTCGTGGAAAGGACGGCAGGCGAGATCGAGATGGCTCCTTTCAGCAGGACCATTTTTCAGAGCTTCTGGATTGAGGTTAGCTTGTGTTGATTTGCATCTTTGAGTTTTACTAATGGTGTTTAGGAATTTGCCATTTACTGTTTGATTTTGGCTACTCCGACCAAACTGTCACTTCCTGTATATGTTTCATGCACAATTCTCAGAGGCCATGACAAGGGAGGACTGTTGTCATCTGTGATGTAAACTAAAAGGGGAGCTTTTCTCCCATAATAGGGTCTTATATCCCATTTCTATGAAACGGGAAAATAATATCCCATTTTGACGCCTATAAACAACTATACACACATTGCTTCTCTTCAACTTGTTAGTCTTCAAGGTATCAATTTTATGAAATCTTTTATGGTATGATTTACTTCGCCTTTTTACTATAACAAAAACTCAAATTCCGCACCTTCTCTTATCTTTCAGATTATCAGAGCTAAACTCTCTCTGTATACTCCTAACTAGACTGAGAATGGACATAGAAAGGGTGCAAAATAAATACTCTAATACAATGTGTACGCTCGCGATGACTGTTTACTATGTAGACAAAGAAATAAATTAAATACTGAATTGAATGGCTTCTGAATAAAGAAAAATTAGCAGCTAAAGATATCGACTGAATTTTTATGCGGGAAACTGTGCGTGTGTTTACACTACTTAACAAAGATCAGTCTTAATGAATAAATCAGAAGTCATTACATGCGTTGTTGAGTAATTATATGTGTATACATTGCCGACCCCGTTGATGTATGGCATCAAAAAGGTAGAAGTTACTTCAGATCATATGTCAGTTTTTGAAAGCATCAACCGCTATTCAATCCTGTACCGTAAAAAATCATATTTGGACCAAGTTTAAACCTTGCGAAGTGCGGCTTGTGGGAGTCCAACTGCCAGTGACCAAGGCTTCTCGTGTCCGTGTACACAGGTACCGGAAGTGTGTTCGTGGAAAGGACGGCAGGCGAGATCGAGATGGCTCCTTTCAGCAGGACCATTTTTCAGAGCTTCTGGATTGAGGTTAGCTTGTGTTGATTTGCATCTTTGAGTTTTACTAATGGTGTTTGGGAATTTGCCATTTACTGTTTGATTTTGGCTACTCCGACCAAATTGTCACTTCCTGTATATGTTTCATGCACAATTCTCAGAGGCCATGACAAGGGAGGACTGTTGTCATCTTTGATGTAAACTAAAAGGGGAGCTTTTCTCCCATAATAGGGTCTTATATCCCATTTCTATGAAACGGGAAAATAATATCCCATTTTGACGCCTATAAACAACTATACACACATTGCTTCTCTTCAACTTGTTAGTCTTCAAGGTATCAATTTTATGAAATCTTTTATGGTATGATTTACTTCGCCTTTTTACTATAACAAAAACTCAAATTCAGCACCTTCTCTTATCTTTCAGATTATCAGAGCTAAACTCTCTTTGTATCTCCCAACTAGACGGAGAATGGACATAAAGGGTGCAAAATAAATACTCTTATACAAGGTGTACGTTCGCGAAGACTGTTTACTATGTAAATAAAGAAATAAATTAAATACTGAATTGAATGGCTTCTGAATAAAGAGAAATTAGCAGCTTAAGATATCGACTGAATTTTTATGCGGGAAACTGTGCGTTTGTTTACACAACTTAACAAAGATCAGTCTTAATGAATAAATCAGAAGTCATTACATACGTTGTTGAGTAATTATATGTGTATACATTGCCGCCCCCGTTGATGTATGGCATCAAAAAGGTAAAAATTACTTCAGATAATATGTCAGTTTTTGATAGCATCAACCGCTATTCAATCCTGTACCATAAGAAAAACCATATTTGGACCAAGTTTAAACCTTGCGAAGTGCGGCTTGTGGGAGTCCAACTGCCAGTGACCAAGGCTTCTCGTGTCCGTGTACACAGGTACCGGAAGTGTGTTCGTGGAAAGGACGGCAGGCGAGATCGAGATGGCTCCTTTCAGCAGGACCATTTTTCAGAGCTTCTGGATTGAGGTTAGCTTGTGTTGATTTGCATCTTTGAGTTTTACTAATGGTGTTTGGGAATTTGCCATTTACTGTTTGATTTTGGCTACTCCGACCAAACTGTCACTTCCTGTATATGTTTCATGCACAATTCTCAGAGGCCATGACAAGGGAGGACTGTTGTCATCTGTGATGTAAACTAAAAGGGGAGCTTTTCTCCCATAATAGGGTCTTAAATCCCATTTCTATGAAACGGGAAAATAATATCCAATTTTGACGCCTATAAACAACTATACACACATTGCTTCTCTTCAACTTGTTAGTCTTCAAGGTATCAAATTTATGAAATCCTTTATGGTATGATTTACTTCGCCTTTTTACTATAACAAAAACTCAAATTCAGCACCTTCTCTTATCTTTCAGATTATCAGAGCTAAACTCTCTTTGTATCTCCCAACTAGACGGAGAATGGACATAAAGGGTGCAAAATAAATACTCTTATACAAGGTGTACGTTCGCGATGATTGTTTACTATGTAAATAAAGAAATAAATTAAATACTGAATTTAATGGCTTCTGAATAAAGAGAAATTAGCAGCTAAAGATATCGACTGAATTTTTATGCGGGAAACTGTGCGTGTGTTTACACAACTTAACAAAGATCAGTCTTAATGAATAAATCAGAAGTCATTACATACGTTGTTGAGTAATTATATGTGTATACATTGCCGCCCCCGTTGATGTATGGCATCAAAAATGTAAAAATTACTTCAGATAATATGTCAGTTTTTGATAGCATCAACCGCTATTCAATCCTGTACCATAAGAAAAATCATATTTGGACCAAGTTTATACCTTGCGAAGTGCGGCTTGTGGGAGTCCCTGCCAGTGACCAAGGCTTCTCGTGTCCCGGTACACAGGTACCGGAAGTGTGTTCGTGGAGAGGACGGCAGGAGAGATCGAGTTGCCTCATTTAAGCATGACCATTTTCCAGAGCTTCTGGATTCAGGTTAGCTTGTGTTGATTGGCATCTTTGAGTTTTACTAATGGTGTTTGGGAATTTGCCACTTACTGTTTGATTTTGGCTACTCTAACCAAATTGTCACTTCCTGCATATGTTTCATGCAAAATTCTCAGAGTTCATGACCAGGGAGGACTGTTGTCATCTGTGATGTAAAAAAAAGGGGAGATTTTCTCCCACAACAGGATCCTATATCCCAATTTTATGAAATGGGAAACTAATATCACATTTTGACGCCTACAAACAACAATACATATATTGCTTCTCTTCAACTTGGTAATTTTCAAGATATCCATTTTAATTAAATCTTTTATTGTATCTTATCATTGACCTTTTTAATATAACAAAAACTCAAATTCCGCACCTTTTCTTATCTTTCAGAACATCAAAGTTAGATTCTCTTTCTATACTCCCAACTAGACGGAGAATGTAAATAGAAAGAGTGCATAGGTGTACGTTCGCGATGGCTGTTTCCTGTGTAAATAAAAAAAATAATTAAATATTGAATTCAATGGCTTTTGAATCAAGAGAAAATAGCAGCTAAAGAAAGCGACTGAATTTTTATGCAAAAAAAGGCGTGTGTTTACACAAGTTAACAAAGATCAGTCTTAATGAATAAATCAGAAGTCATTACATGCGTTGTTGAGTAATTATATGTTTATACATTGCCACCCCCGCTGATGTATGGCATCAAAAAGGTAAAAATTACTTCAGATCATATGTCAGTTTTTGATAGCATCAACCGCTATTCAAACCTGTACCATAAGAAGAATCATATTTGGACCAAGTTTAAACCTTGCGAAGTGCGGCTTGTGGGAGTCCAACTGTCAGTGGCCAATGCTTCTCGTGTCCGGGTACACAGGTACCAGAAGTGTGTTCGTGGAGAGGACGGCAGGAGAGATCGAGTTGCCTCATTTAAGCAGGATCATTTTCCAGAGCTTCTGGATTGAAGTTAGCTTGTGTTGATTGGTAACTTTGAGTTTTACTAATGGTATTTGCCATTTACTGTTTGATTTTGGCTACTCTGACCAAATTGTCACTTCCTGTATATGTTTCGTGCACAATTCTCAGAGGACATGACCAGGGAGGACTGTTGTCATCTGTGATGTAAACAAAAAGGGGAGGTTTTCTCCCACAATAGGATCTTATATCCCAACTTTATGAAATGGCAAAAAATATTACATTTTGACGCCTATAAACAACTATACACACATTGCTTCTCTTCAACTTGGTAATCTTCAAGACATCCATTTTAGTAAAATCTTTTATTGTATTATATCCTTCATCCTTTTAATATAACAAAATCTCAAATTCTGCACCTTCTCTTATCTTTCAGAACATCAAAGTTAGATTCTCTTTCTATACTACCAACTAGACGGAGAATGTACATAGAAAGGGTGCAAAAGAAATACTCTAATACTAGGTGTACGTTCGAGATGGGTGTTTCCTGTGTAAATAAAGAAACGAAGTAAATATTGAAATCAATGGCTTTTGAATCAAGAGAAATTAGCAGCTAAAGAAAGCGACTGAATTTTTATGCAAAAAATATGCGTGTGTTTACACAAGTTAAGAAAGATCAGTCTTAATTAATAAATCAGAAGTCATTACATGCGTTGTTGAGTAGTTATATGTTTATACATTGCCGCCCCCGCTGATGTATGGCATCAAAAATGTAAAAATTACTTCAGATCATATCTCAGTTTTTGATAGCATCAACCGCTATTCAATCCTGTACGAGAAAAATCATAATTGGACCAAGTTTAAACCTTGCGAAGTGCGGCTTGTGGGAGTCCAACTGCCAGTGGCCAAGCCTTCTCGTGTCCGGGTACACAGGTACCGGAAGTGTGCTCGTGGAGAGGACGGCAGGAGAGATCAAGTTGGCTCATTTAAGCAGGACCAATTTTCGAAGCTTCTGGATGGAGGTTAGCTTGTGTTGATTGGCATCTTTGAGTTTTACTAATGGTGTTTGGGAATTTGCCATTTACTGTTTGGTTTTGGCTACTCTGACCAAAATGTCACTTCCTGTATATGTTTCATGCACAATTCTCAGATGCCATGACAAGGGAGGACTGTTGTCATCTGTGATGTAAACTAAAAGTGGAGGTTTTCTCTCACAATAGGATCTTATATCCCACTTTTATGAAATGGAAAAAAATATCCCAATTTGACGCCTTTAAACAACTATACATACATTAATTCTCTTCAACCTGGTAATCCTCAAGATATCAATTTTATGAAATCTTTCATTGTACATCCTTCATCTTTTTACTTTAAAAAAACTCAAATTCCGCAACTTCTCTGATCTTTCAGATTATCAGAGCTAAACTCTCTTTGTATACTCCCAACTCGACGGAGAATGGACATAGAAAGGGTGCAAAATAAATACTCTAATATAAGGTGTACGTTCGCGACGACTGTTTACTATGTAAACAAAGAAATAAATTAAATATTGAAATGAATGGCTTCTGAATCAACAGAAATTAGCAGCTAAAGAAATCGACTGAATTTTTATGGGGGAAATTGTGCGTGTGTTTACACAACTTAACAAAGATCAGTCTGAATAAATAAATCAGAAGTCATTACATGCGTTGTTGATTAATTATATGTGTATACATTGCCGCCCCCGTTGATGTATGGCATCAAAAAGGTAAAAATTACTTCAGATCATATGTCAGTTTTTGATAGCACCAACTAATATTCAATCCTGTGCCACAAGAAAAATCATATTTGGAACAAGTTTAAACCTTGCGAAGTGCGGCTTGTGGGAGTCCAACTGCCAGTGACCAAGGCTTCTCGTGTCCGTGTACACAGGTACCGGAAGTGTGTTCGTGGAGAGGACGGCAGGCGAGATCGAGTTGGCTCCTTTAAGCAGGACCATTTTCCAGAGCTTCTGGCTTGAGGTTAGCTCTTGTTGATTGGTACCTTTGAGTTTTACTAATTGTGTTTGGGAATTTGCAATTTACTGTTTGATTTTGGCTACTATGACCAAATTGTCACTTCCTGTATATGTTTCATGCACAATTCTCAGAGGCTATGACAAGGGAGGACTGTTGTCATCAGTGATGTTAACTAAAAGGGGACGTTTTCTCCCACAATAGGATCTTATATCCCACTTTTATGAAATGGGAAAATAATATCCTATTTTGACGCCTATAAACAACTATACAGACATTGCTTCTCTTCAACTTGGTAATTTTCAAGATATCCATTTTAATGAAATCTTTTATTGTATTTTATCATTGACCTTTTTAATATAACAAAAACTCAAATTCCGCACCTCCTCTTATCTTTCAGAACATCAAAGTTGGATTCTCTTTCTATACTCCCAACTAGACGGCGAATGTACATAGAAAGGGTGCAAAATAAATACTCTAAAACTAGGTGTACATTCGCGATGGCTGTTTCCTGTGTAAATAAAAAATTGAATTAAATATTCAATTCAATGGCTTTTTAATCAAGAAAAATTAGCAGCCAAAGAAAGCGACTAAATTTTTATGCGCGGAAAAATTGCGTGTGTTTACACAACTTAACAAAGATCAGTCTTAATGAATGAATCAAAAGTCATTACATGCGTTGTTGAGTAATTATATGTTTATACATTGCCGCCCCCGCTGAAGTATGGCATCAAAAATGTAAAAATTACTTCAGATCGTATCTCAGTTTTTGATAGCATCAGCCGCTATTCAATCCTGTAGCATAAGAAAACACATATTTGGACCAAGTTTAGTCCTTGAGAAGTGCGGCATGTGGGAGTCTAACTGCCAGTGGCCAAGGCTTCTCGTGTCCGGGTACACAGGTACCGGAAGTCGGTTCGTGGAAAGCACGCAGGCCAGATCGAACTGGCTTCTTTCAGCGGGACCAATTTTTAAAGCTTCTGGATTGAGGTTAGCTTGTGTTGATTGGTATCTTTCTGAGTTTTACTAATGGTCTGTTTGGAAATTTGCCATTTCCTGTTTGATTTTGGCTACTCTGACCAAATTGACATTTCCTGTATATGTTTCAAGCACAATTGTCAGAGGCCATGACAAGGGAGGACTGTTGTCATCTGTGATGTAAACTAAAAGGGGAGGTTTTCTCCCACAATAGGATCTTTACTCCGAGTTTTATGAAATGGGAAAACTTTATCCCACTTTGACGCCTATAAATAGAAATATACACTAATTACTTCTCTTCAACCTGTTAATCTTCAAGGTATCAATTTTATTGAAATCTTTTATTGTATCATATTCTTCACCTTTTTACTATAAAAACCTAAAACTCCGCAACTTCTTATCTTTCAGATTATCAGAGCTAAACTCTTTGTATACTCCCAACTAGACGGAGAATGGACAAAGAAAGGGTGGGAAAAATTACTCTAATACAAGGTGTACGTTCGCGATGGCTGCTTCCTGTGTAAATAAAGAAGTGAAGTAAATGTTGAATTCAATGGCTTTTGAATCAAGAGAAATAAGCAGCTAAAGAAATCGACTGAACTTTTATGCGGGAAACTGTGCGTGTGTTTACACAACTTAACAAAGATCAGTCTTAATGAATAAATCAGAAGTCATAACATGCGTTGTTGAGTAATTATATGTGTATACATTGCCGCCCCCGTTGATGTATAGCATCAAAAAGGTAAAAATTACTTCAGATCAAATGTCAGTTTTTGATAGCATCAACCGCTTTTCAATCCTGTACCATAAGAAAAATCATATTTGGACCAAGTTTAAACCTTGCGAAGTGCGGCTTGTGGGAGTCCAACTGCCAGTGACCAAGGCTTCTCGTGTCCGGGTACACAGGTACCGGACGTCGGTTCGTGGAAAGCACGCAGGCCAGATCGAACTGGCTTCTTTCAGCGGGACCAATTTTTAAAGCTTCTGGATTGAGGTTAGCTTGTGTTGATTGGTATCTTTCTGAGTTTTACTAATGGTCTGTTTGGAAATTTGCCATTTCCTGTTTGATTTTGGCTACTCTGACCAAATTGACATTTCCTGTATATGTTTCAAGCACAATTGTCAGAGGCCATGACAAGGGAGGACTGTTGTCATCTGTGATGTAAACTAAAAGGGGAGGTTTTCTCCCACAATAGGATCTTTACTCCGAGTTTTATGAAATGGGAAAACTTTATCCCACTTTGACGCCTATAAATAGAAATATACACTAATTACTTCTCTTCAACCTGTTAATCTTCAAGGTATCAATTTTATTGAAATCTTTTATTGTATCATATTCTTCACCTTTTTACTATAACAAAAACCTAAAACTCCGCAACTTCTCTTATCTTTCAGATTATCAGAGCTAAACTCTTTGTATACTCCCAACTAGACGGAGAATGGACAAAGAAAGGGTGGGAAAAATTACTCTAATACAAGGTGTACGTTCGCGATGGCTGCTTCCTGTGTAAATAAAAAAGTGAAGTAAATGTTGAATTCAATGGCTTTTGAATCAAGAGAAATAAGCAGCTAAAGAAATCGACTGAATTTTTATGCGGGAAACTGTGCGTGTGTTTACACAACTTTACAAAGATCAGTCTTAATGAATAAATCAGAAGTCATAACATGCGTTGTTGAGTAATTATATGTGTATACATTGCCGCCCCCGTTGATGTATAGCATCAAAAAGGTAAAAATTACTTCAGATCATATGTCAGTTTTTGATAGCATCAACCGCTATTCAATCCTGTACCATAAGAAAAATCATATTTGGACCAAGTTTAAACCTTGCGAAGTGCGGCTTGTGGGAGTCCAACTGCCAGTGACCAAGGCTTCTCGTGTCCGGGTACACAGGTACCGGAAGTGTATTCGTGGAGAGGACGGCAGGAGAGATCGAGTTGCCTCATTTAAGCATGACCAATTTCCAGAGCTTCTGGATTGAGGTTAGCTTGTGTTGATTGGTATTTTTCTTGAGTATTACTGATGGTCTGTTTGGGAATTTGCCATTTCCTGTTCGATTTTGGCTACTTCTGACCAAACTGTCATTTCATGTATATGTTTCATGCACAATTCTCAGAGGCCATGAAAAGGGACGACTGTTGTCATCTGTGATGTAAACTAAAAGGGGAGGTCTTCTCCCAAATTAGGATCTTCTATCCCACTTTTATGAAATGCGAAAAAAAATATCCCACTTTGACGCCTACAAATACCACTATACACCCATTACTTCTGTTCAACCTGGTAAACTTCAAGATTTCCATTTTATTGAAATCTTTATTGCGTTATATCCATCACCTTTTTACTATAACAAAATCTCAAATTCCGCACCTTCTCTTATCTTTCAGAACATCAAAGCAAAATTCTCTTTGTATACTCCGAACTAGAGGGAGAATGTTCATAGAAAGGGTGCAAAATAAATACTCTAATTTTAGGTTTACGTTCGCGATGGCCATTTACTATGTAAATAAAGAATTGAATTAAATATTGAATTGAGTGCCTTTTGAATCAAGAGAAATTAGCAGCTAAAGAAAGCGACTGAATTTTTAAGCGGGGAAATTATGCGTGTGTTTACACCACTTAACCAAGATCATTCTAGATGAATAAATCAGAAGTCATTACACACGTTCTTGAGTAATTATATGTTTATACATTGCAGCCCCCGTTGATGTATGGCAACAAAAATGTAAATATTACTTCAGTTCATATGTCAGTTTTTGATAGCATCAACCGCTTTTCAATCCTGTACCATAAGAAAAACCATATTTGGACCAAGTTTAAACCTTGGGAAGTGCGGCTTGTGGGAGTCCAACTGCCAGTGATCAAGGCTTCTCGTGTCGGGGTACACAGGTACCGGAAGTGTGTTCGTGGAGAGGACGGCAGGAGAGATCGAGTTGCCTCATTTAAGCATGACCAATTTCCAGAGCTTCTGGATTGAGATTAGCTTGTGTTGATTGGTATCTTTCTTGAGTTTTACTGATGGTCTGTTTGGGGATTTGCCATTTCCTGTTCGATTTTGGCTACTTCTGACCAAACTGTCATTTCATGTATATGTTTCATGCACAATTCTCAGAGGCCATGAAAAGGGACGACTGTTGTCATCTGTGATGTAAACTAAAAGGGGAGGTCTTCTCCCAAATTAGGATCTTTTATCCCACTTTTATGAAATGCGAAAAAATATCCCACTTTGACGCCTATAAATACCACTATACACCCATTACTTCTGTTCAACCTGGTAAACTTCAAGATTTCCATTTTATTGAAATCTTGTGTTATAACCCTCACCTTTTTACTAAAACAAAATCTCAAATTCCGCACCTTCTCTTATCTTTCAGAACATCAAAGCTAAACTCTCTTTGTATACTCCGAACTAGAGGGAGAATGTACATAGAAAGGGTGCAAAATAAATACTCTAATTTTAGGTGTACGCTCGCGATGGCCGTTTACTATTTAAATAAAGAATTGAATTAAATATTGAATTGAGTGCCTTTTGAATCAAGAGAAATTAGCAGCTAAAGAAATCGACTGAATTTTTATGCGGGAAATTGTGCGTGTGTTTACACAACTTAACAAAGATCAGTCTGAATAAATAAATCAGAAGTCATTACATGCGTTGTTGATTAATTATATGTGTATACATTGCCGCCCCGTTGATTTATAGCATCAAAAAGGTAAAAATTACTTCAGATCATATGTCAGTTTTTGATAGCATCAACCGCTTTTCAATCCTGAACAATAAGAAAAGTCATATTTGGACCAAGTTTAAACCTTGCGAAGTGCGGCTTGTGGGAGTCCAACTGCCAGTGACCAAGGCTTCTCGTGTCCGGGTACACAGGTACCGGAAGTGTGTTCGTGGAGAGGACGGCAGGAGAGATCGAGTTGCCTCATTTAAGCATGACCAATTTCCAGAGCTTCTGGATTGAGATTAGCTTGTGTTGATTGGTATCTTTCTTGAGTTTTACTGATGGTCTGTTTGGGGATTTGCCATTTCCTGTTCGATTTTGGCTACTTCTGACCAAACTGTCATTTCATGTATATGTTTCATGCACAATTCTCAGAGGCCATGAAAAGGGACGACTGTTGTCATCTGTGATGTAAACTAAAAGGGGAGGTCTTCTCCCAAATTAGGATCTTTTATCCCACTTTTATGAAATGCGAAAAAATATCCCACTTTGACGCCTATAGATACCACTATACACCCATTACTTCTGTTCAACCTGGTAAACTTCAAGATTTCCATTTTATTGAAATCTTTATTGTGTTATATCCTTCACCTTTTTACAATAACAAAATCTCAAATTCCGCACCTTCTCTTATCTTTCAGAACATCAAAGCTCAGCTCTCTTTGTATACTCCGAACTAGAGGGAGAATGTACATAGAAAGGGTCCAAAATAAATACTCTAATTTTAGGTGTACGTTCGCGATGGCCGTTTACTATGTAAATAAAGAATTGAATTAAATATTGAATTGAGTGCCTTTTGAGTCAAGAGAAATTAGCAGCTAAAGAAATCGACTGAATTTTTATGCGGGAAATTGTGCGTGTGTTTACACAACTTAACAAAGATCAGTCTGAATAAATAAATCAGAAGTCATTACATGCGTTGTTGATTAATTATATGTGTATACATTGCAGCCCCCGTTGATGTATGGCAACAAAAATGTAAATATTACTTCAGTTCATATGTCAGTTTTTGATAGCATCAACCATTACTCAATCCTGTACCATAAGAAAAAATTATATTTCGACCAAGTTTAGTCCTTGCGAAGTGCGGCTTGCGGGAGTCCAACTGCTAGTGGCCAAGACTTCCCGTGTCCGGGTACACAGGAACCGGAAGTGTGTTCGTGGAAAGGACGGCAGGCGCGATCGAGTTGGCTCCTTTCAGCAGGACAATTTCCCAGAGCTTCTTGATTGAGGTTAGCTTGTGTTGATTGGTATCTTTCTGAGTTTTACTAATGGTCTGTTTAGGAATTTGCCATTTCCTGTTTGATTTTGGCTATTTCTGGCCAAACTGTCAATTCATGTATATGTTTCATGCACAATTCTCAGAGGCCATGACAAGGGACGACTGTTGTCATCTGTGATGCTCCCAAATTAGGATCTTTTATCCCACTTTTATGAAATGGGAAAATAATATCTCACTCTGAAGCCTATAAATAGAACTACACACCCATCACTTCTCTTCAACCTGTAAACTTCAAGATTTCCATTTTATTGAAATCTTTATTGTGTTATATCCTTCACCTTTTTACTATAACAAAATCTCAAATTCTGCACCTTCTCTTATCTTTCAGAACATCAAAGCTAAACTCTTTGTATACTCCGAACTAGAGGGAGAATGTACATAGAAAGGGCGAGAAATAAACTAATTTTAGCTGTACGTTCGCGATGGCCGTTTACTATGTATAAAAAGAATTGAATTAAATATTGAATTGAATGGCTTTTGAATCAAGAGAAATTAGCAGCTAAAGAAAGCGACTGAATTTTTATAAGGGGAAATTATGCGTGTGTTTACACAACTTAAACAAGATCAGTCTTAATGAATAAATCAGAAGTCATAACATGCGTTGTTGAGTAATTATATGTGTATACATTGCCGCCCCCGTTGATGTATAGCATCAAAAAGGTAAAAATTACTTCAGATCAAATGTCAGTTTTTGATAGCATCAACCGCTTTTCAATCCTATACCATAAAAAAAATCATATTTGGACCAAGTTTAGTCATTGCGACGTGCGGCTTGTGGGAGCCCAACTGCCAGTGGCCAGGGCTTCTCGTGTCCGAGCACACAGGTACCGGAAGTGTGTTCGTGGAAAGAACGGCAGGCGAGATCGAGTTGGCTCCTTCCAGCAGGACTATTTTCCGGAGCTTCTGGATTGAGGTTAGCTTGTGTTGATTGCTATCTTTCTTGAGTTTTTCTAACGGTCTGTTTGGGAATTTCCTATTTCCTGTTTGATTTTGGCTACTCTGATCAAATTGTCATTTCCTGTATACGTTTCATGCACAATTCGCAGAGGCCATGACAAGGGAGGACTCTTGTCATCTGTGATTTAAACTAAATCTGTTTTCAGGTTCTGCTTTTCGTCCATTTTCTTTGACCTGGTCTGTAATAGGGATAAATATTCAGTTGTCCATTTCTTCCATATTTCTGGGGAACAACCAAACGCCCTATTTTTTTGGACTGGGGAACAACCAAACGCACTTGATGATTATGAAAGCCGGTAAATAGCATAGCAGCGTTTAAGGGATGACTCTCTTTCGCATCATCTGAGATAATGTGAGCGGTCTCGAGTTAAGTATAACTTCGGCTTGGCATAGCATGGTAGTATAGCTTGATCCAAATAGAGGTTAGCTGTAGTTCCGATTGTTCTGAACAGCAGTAGCTTCATCGATGACTCCTGCTTCCCATAGTCCACTAAAATGTGAAGCATTGGCTGGAACTTTTGACCAGTTAATGCCTAAGTCTAGCAAAACTTGAGGTAAACAGTTAGTTCCGTATTTCTCTTTCAAGATCCTTTTCGAGTTTCATAATGTCATGCAATGATCCTTTAAAGTTTGCACCATTGTCCGAAAACATGTGAGCTGGGCATCCTCGTCGCAAAATGACTCGTCTAATAGCTTTCATGCATTCTTGTGTATCTAAAGCATTAGTGACATCCAAAAGAAAGGTTTTTGTAACAAAAGACACGAAAACTACCAAATATTATTTGGCTTCAGTCTTGTCACATCTCTAAGGTATTTGACCGGCGAAGTCTATGCCCACGTTACTGAATGGTGGAGCAGGGTTGACTCGTTTTTGTGGCAGGTCGCCTAAGAGTTGAGAAAGGTTACGGCCATTAAAAAAAACTAATGTGATGCAGTTTCCAACTATAGACCTTGTCAACGTTTTCACTCAAACTATCCAAACTCAAACTATC
The DNA here is from genome assembly GCF_964194025.1 of Convolutriloba macropyga. NCBI lineage: Eukaryota > Metazoa > Xenacoelomorpha > Acoela > Convolutidae > Convolutriloba > Convolutriloba macropyga. Next base: position 39,067,023 of record NC_134474.1, read on the forward strand.
TCACTCTGACGCGTATGAAAAACTGTTGCGTTTATGCCTGAATTTAACACTCGCTGATGGCTGTCAAGTACAATTAACTTCGCAAGGTGATTTTTGTAACACAAAATTGATAAAAAACAATTGGCAGATTCCTTCAAGCAATCTGCTGGTACTAGTCATCCATCAACCTTTCAAACTTTTTCCTCATCTATGAATGGGTAAAGTTGAAGGACTCTCGATTTTCGACATATGCTTGGGCTTTTCTGCAATTTTTTTTTCATTAAAATAGTTTTGCTTCTGCACATCTCTAACAAGCATATTTCATGCTTGTCGCGTGAATTCTTTTCTCTCGATTGGCTTTTTATGCAAAATGTAAGCAAACTTTAGAACCTGCTTTGCTGCTCTTATTGCTTTGTCGAGACTTCCGTAACGTTCAATAGGGAGTAATTGGTCGATTTGGTGATTCCACTGCAGTGTTTTGATCATTGAGCGGCTTGTTTTCCTCCCCATGAGGTTTGGGAAAAGTGCCCAAATCTAGTGATATTTCGCTCCATTTTATTTCTTTCTTTACTTCTGTTGACTGAACAATTTCTGATTGTTTCAGGCGATTCAGGTTTCCATCAGAGAGCCATTGTGGGCCTCCCCACCACATTGTAAGGGATGAAATCTGTTCTGGTACTGGGTGGGTAGTATGATTGGCTGGATTCTCTTCTGTTGTCATGTATTTCCATTTTCTGGTTGAATTATTTGTTGGACTTTGGCCCCACGGTTAGCTACGAATGTTGAGAATCTACTAGGGGTAGAAGCAAAGCCAACTGTTGAATCGCTCCATTCATATATTTCAGTTGCATATCAATTTTGGATTACGGTTTTCTGAACTATTTGTATCATCTGCGCTCCAAGAACCATTGAGCACAGTTTTAGTCTCGGTATGCTAAGGGTTCTTCTGGGCGCCAATTTCGACTTGGAAGGTAGCAATGTAGACTTGGTCTGAGAAGCTCCTAGTGATCGGGCATATATAGTACGCTTTTTCAGAAGCGTCGCCAAATAAGTGAAGTTGTATTTTTTCATTAGAGAAGTTGGCCAAAAAGAGTGGTATACGTAGCTCAGATAGATGAGGTAATCCCCTCATCCAGGCTTAATATTGGTTGGTTATGCTTGCTCCAATATCATCATCCCATCCAATTTCCTGTTCCAAAGTTCTTTGGAAAAGAATTTTGCATTGAAGCGTTACTGGTGTTAGGAGACCGATAGGGTCCTTACCCATATTGCTAGGTATTGCTCTTCAAGTGCTTATATTGACGTTTTCAGGATGGGACAAGTTGCTCTTAACTTAATCTATCAACATTTTTTTGTTAGATGAAGTAAAAGTTGATTTTTTAGCTTCTTAATTTTGACCAGCTTTTGGGTTCGGTTGTGGCTTCGGCGTTCTTTTGTAGAACATATCTCTGTTGCACCTCGAATCTTTTTGACCAAAAATCATCGGGCAGGGTTCACTTTTCGAATGGTATAGTTTTTTTGCTACCAAATTTTTCGAAAAATTTTCCCAAAAACTTGACCACTAATTTTTGTTTTTCGGACTTTAGTTCTCTGTGTTGGAGTAGTTATTTTCAGGTTCTGAAAAATCTGATCACTTCGGGTAGCTATCAGTGACTGGGACAGCATCTCGGATGTCGCCAATGGGCGTTTTTTGCAGATTTTCGTCGACATCAGTTCTGACCGTTTTTCGCCTTTTTGCGTGATTTTCTTGCCTAAACCCTGTTAAAAATTGAATTGAATTAATCAAGCAAACACGAGGAGTAGCATGATTACAAGCTTGGAAGTCCAGTAACTGGATTTCACTTAGTTTTTCACAGTCAAAGTTGACCGCTAATTGTGGAAAATCCAATTTTTGAAACTGATTGAACTCAATAACTGTTTCTTCGTGTTCGGGCACACTCGTAGTAACTACGTTGCACTGACTTTGGGGTCTATTGAAGTTGCAAATGTCTGTTCTGGGCTGCCAGTTGAGACCAAGAGTTTTGATGGTGTGGTCATTTTCACCGATGAAAATATCTTAGTTTTCTAGTAGTTCCGGGGAAAATGCTTCCAGAACCTTGCTTGCCCACTTGCAAATAGACATCCCAAAGAGTTCTAGAGTAGCTGTAATGTCTTTGAACAGGCCAACGACTTTCTGTTATGTGTCACCACCACCAAGAAAGTCGTCAACATATGAGTTGAGTAATGAATTTTTGCAATGAATTGATGGAGCATACCTTGGCGTATCACGTAGTGCCCTGATGGCGTGGTATGAACTATAAGAAACCACGTACATGACTCGTGTCATACGGTAATTCTCTATTGGTTGCTTCTGGCTACCTCGCCAAAACATCTGATGAAAGTTACGCTCCTTTTCGTTCAGTTCAATTTGACGGTGCATCTTTGTGATATCACCTGATAGAGAAATGCGATGAAGACGAAACTGAATCAGTATCTCAAAAAGGTCAGGCTGTTGTTTTGGACCAACCAGGAGGAGACAATCGTTGAGACTTTTTACGTTTGTTGTTTTTGCTGGTGCAATACAAACCTCTGAATTTTGTAGTCGTAGAGCTTGATTCCATAGTGCGTGATGTGGCATCACAAGTGCTTTATGGATGGCAGATTATGGTCGCTTTCAGGCACTGGTACTAAATGTCATGTCTCAATTATCTCTTGAAAGAATTCTGCCTATTTAGTTTGGGCATCTGGCAAGCTTGTTTTTATTGCCCAAAAAGATGCCTGACGGCAATGTCGGGCAACCATTCCTGATCGTCTGAAAAAAAAATGGCCTCATGTTGGTCAATTGGAAGTCGAATTTGAGGCCTCCCATTCTGACCGAATGATTAACGCTTGCCAATTTTTTGGGAGTGAACATGCTGGAGGAAGTGCTGGAACATCTTCGATTTCCCAAAATTTGGAAAAAGTCTTGATTTCGTTGTCAAGGAGGCATATTGCATTCGAATTTGCATTACGTTTATCTGCTGATTCTGGGTTAGCCAATTCTGAAATTGTCCAGCCTAGCGTAGTTTCCGTGAGGCATAAAGAACTGTTTCAGCATCCGTCCCTTTATTATCTGTGTGTATACAGAAATACCGAGTAGTATATATATTTCGCGAGGTTGCCAAAATTGATCATCAGCCAAATTGTAATTGACCAAATCTGCGTAGTCAGTCTCTGAAATGGGCTGATTTGGATTTTCGGTGCCTGTAATTGTCTTCAGCACTACGCAGTTGAGAGTATGCTTTTCCACTGTTTTAGGGATAATTTCAAGTTTGAGTGAACCCTCGACTGGCATTGAGTCTTTCTGATTGACTCCTATGATTCTCTCATTTGAAAGTTTTGGTTCAAATCCCAGTTTTCTGAAGGCTTTTGCTGTATCTGCATTGATATGGGCTCAAGTGTCTAACAATGCTCTTAAATTGTGTATTCGTTTGTTCCTCCGACTTGAACGTGAGCAGTTGGTAAGATAGTCATTTGGTAAGATTTTGGAGTCAAACTACAAGCATGTGTGCTTGGTGTAGCATTGAAAGCCTCATGTAGAAATGTATGATGCTTACCCTCACATATTTTGCATCTAGATGGCGACGAACATTGATAGCTTTTGAGATTGAGCTCAAAAAATTTTGACATGACTTAGTGGAGGCGACGCTAGACTGCTTCTCTCGCCGAAAAGTCCTTGAAATTTGAGCAAGCCCATGGAGCATGTCGTTCTCTGCATTGAGTCACCACATTAGGACGTTCGAAGCCTTACTTCGATGGCTCATCCCATCCAGTGACGTTCAGTTGTTTGGGGGAAATGGGATCGTTCAGCATTTCCATAAATCTTACTCTGTTGTCTAAAAAGGCCATCAGTTCGTCAAATTTAAGACATTCAGTGCCTTCATTTTTGAGTTCCCATGTTTTCTGAGATTCGACATTCAATTTCGAGAAAAGAAGGAAAAGCCACATGTTATCAAGTTGTTGGCCAAGTGAGTTATTCGACTGAGTTACTTCATTTAAATCATGTTGCTCACAGGCTCGGAGTCACCTGCCCTAGCTTGCAATGTGCGTAGAATTATGAGAGCATTTTGTATCGCTGCTCGAGTAGATTTCTTGCCGTCTCGTAGTTGCTGTCAGTTGATGATAGGCCTTTTATAGTTTTTAAGGGGGACCAGATAGTCAACTCTTTAAATAGACAAGTGACTGGCTGTTTGACAATTTCGTGTTGAGGTGCACGGCTGTATCGAATTTATCGATAAAGGCTATCCATTCAGTGAATATGCCGTCGAATTCGGGTAGCTGTATCTGTGATAGCGTTGTAACTTGCGGCTGTTGCTCTGTTGCATCTCCGAAAGACGTATTCATAGTCTCATTTTCTGCCACCTTTTCCAGTAACTTTGTCTATGGCTTTTCCAATTTGAAATAGCTTCTTTCGGACTACTACGTGCTCGTCTTGAATCAGATCGAATTCTGTATCGTACTGATCATCCTGAACTGTTTTCAAATAGGGTTCGTCTAGTTGATGTTGAATTTTGAAGCATTCAGTAGCTTCGGAGAGGGTCAAACTGAGCTGGTCTTCGTTAAATGGCTCGCTAAGTCTATCCCATTCATCAAAGATCTTGTTGAGCTGCCGTAAATTGGAACGCCTCCAGGGACTTGTCTCTTTAGACGCTGCTCGGGTCATTTTGTCGGCAGAGCCGAATAATGTACGTTCGCGATAGCTGTTTACTATGTAAATAATTGATTTAAATATTGAATTCAATGGCTTTTGAATCAAGAGCAATTAGCAGCTAAACAAAGCGACCAAAATTTTATGCGGGAAATTATGTGTGTGCTTACACAACTGAACAAAGATCACCTTTAGGGAACAAATCAAAAGTCATTAGATACGCGATGTTGAGTAATTATATGTTTATACACTAGGAAAGACCCACTAAACAATTTTGAAAATGCTTTCATGTATCACTATCAAAGAAATTTGTTTGTTGTTCTTAATTCATTTAAATAACTGCTATATCTTGTACTCAATTGTTTAATTTCATTAACTTTGTTTTCTTTATATAAAAAATGGTTGAGATAGATTGATATATATTACACCTAAGACTCAATTTTCAAAAAGAAATATGAGTAAAAGAGGGAAGTAGCCTGATATCTTTAGCATAACATGTTGCTGCTTTCAGCATTTAGATTATTCAAGTATATTTTAAAAAACGCTAAATCAATTAAGCTTAATACTTTTATTCAAAAGAGTGGGCATTGAGAAACTAAGTGCAAGCTTCGAATTAAAAAGAATAAGGTTACAAGAAGATTTGTTTGTTTCTGAGATCTAAAAAGGCAATCACAATCAGTTTTTGATGAGAACGAACGTTGGCTAGGGTTAGTTTATACTGTCCACCAATATAGTCGTCGTAAACAACTTCATAGAAACAAAAATGAACCCCTTCTGTATGGCATACCACCATGCTACAGCCAGTAACGAAGAATATTTCAACGATGATAGCTAACCAATTAAAAAAGCTGCCCTCTAAAATTACGCAATCCAATTTTAACTACCATAAAAATGGGAACTTTTCTGAGTGATAAAACGATTCACGTTGAAGTGGAATAATTGTTTATAGTAATCTGTATCTATACATTTTCAGTTTGACTGACTGGAATTGTAACATGGGAGCTTCCAGTGTTCGATCTGCTTCGCCCATACGTAATAGATCTTCTGAATGACGACAGCCGGCGAATGTTAGCACTAAAGGACACACTATGTGTAGTGTCGTGAATGCCTGGATTGGGATCTGCTCCTGGTATATTTGACTCGATAATATTAGAAACTCTAAATCTGATGAAATAAACCAGTTTATATATACACAAGGCTAACGCGATAGCAAACATTGCTCCAAAGATACCTAGTAGGCCTCTTTGCTGTCTCAAATGGTAAAACACGACAAAGCAAACGAAGGTTAAGATGCCAAAAATGATACACAATAGCAGATAGATAAGTAACTTCCTCTTCCGATATAGAGGTCCAATCGAAGACTGTTGTCTGCAGTGAGGACACCTTCCGATTCCAGCCTCGCGTAAGATGTCCATCACGAATGTCTCTGTACAGTGTCCACACACCAATCTATGTCCAGTAGTAGTTTCTCTCCCCGTAGGCGGACGATTGGCGTGTAAATTGATAATCTGAAGAGAACATGGCTGCTCAACTTCAAGTTTTGTGGCTGATTGAAAAGATTAAACATAGCCAGCAGATTGCCGGAATAGCTGCGAAAGAATAGACTTGCGTGACGTATAAGAGATAGAAACAGATACAGATCTAAATTGAAAAAAATTTGACGCCGCTCAAAAAGCTAGCTAAAAAACATTCAGCGATAAATTAATAAAGCTTGATAACATTCATTCCACAGAAGCCTTTTATTAAGGACCTTTAGTGCACATATAAGTTCCTTTGACCTTAAACTAAGTCAAATTAAACTTAAGTTTTAAAAGTCAAAAGTCATTTTATTGAGTGAGTAAGTCACGCATGATCAAAATCTAATCACGCAAACGCCGTTAGTGAGAGGAAGAGGTCATTCAGAACATTTGTCTTTTCAGCTTTGCTGTGTGAACATATGTAAAACGAAAAAAGAGACGACGAAACAAAAAACATAGCAGGACAAGTCCTGAAATACAATTCAAAGCTTTTATTTTTTGAGAAGACAGGATCAACATCAAAAAACAACTGCTATGAACTCAAACTGCTAACTATATTTTTCTATTTCTCATTAGCAACCTATCATTAAATGTCGACGAGTCCACTCACTAATAATATAAACGATAAGCCAAAAATAATCAAAAATCGCAATAAAACTTGCTGAAACTTTTTGAAAATACTTAGTATAAAAGTCACAGAACGCAACAGCTACAGAAGGATACAATTACCAATTAATTGAGTCCTCAATGACCACCGTTGACACCTGTCATCAATGAGATTAAGTGATAAGACAGCAACAAGTAAAACAATAGCAAAACTAAAAAACCAAAAATTTTTAAAAAAAACAAACAAGCGAATAAGTCACAAAAAGTAATAACTATGAACGCAAATGACTTGCTTTTATTGAAGCCTTTTTAGCAACCAATGAGAAGTGTCAATAATGCGACTAAGAGTTAGGACTACAAAATTAAGAAAAACTCACAAAACTAAAAAAAAATTTGAGAATTATTGAAAACAATTAGTGTCAAAGTCATAGAAAGTACTAGCTTTGAACAAAAACGATTAAATCGATAAACTCAACCCCTTTCAGCAGCATAAGAGTCCTGTCCCCAATGAGATTAAATGATAAAACATCAAGAAGTACAATAAATACTTGCAGAAATTTTTGAGAAAAAGTAATGTCAAAGTAATGAAAATCACTAGCTATTACCTGGAGCCATTAATTAAGCTCTTTTATGCCTCATTAGCAACCAATCAGACCTTTCATTGATTATACTAAGCTAAAAGACAACAGATAATTTTAAAAAAAGGGGCAAAATCTAAAATTCACTTAAACTTTATGACAACAAATAGTGGCAAAGTCAAAAAAAGTTTTAGCTGCGCCTTAAAGAACTTAAGCAAAGACAAATAAGCACAATTAGAACACATGTGTACTGTCTTCAAAGCACTGAAGGAGAGGAAACTCGGAAAACATAAGTCAAATTGACGCACCTGAAAAAAAATCATCTAAAAAACCGCCAAATTGTTCAAACACCATTTTCTCACTCCACTTTAAAGGTATTTTCAAAAAAGTCACGCCTCAAACCTACTCGATTTTTCGCTACCTTTACTATTTCAGTGTAACCAAAATCACCACTTTAATTTGACTTCTCACTGACGCGAAAAAGCCGAAAAAAGCGTGAACAGATCTTAGACAGCGCACCAATACAATTCAAATTCCTTGAATTGTAAAAAACCAAGAGCACCGCAATATAGCTCCGCTCAGCTTACAGCTTCGCAGCTATAATTAGTTAATTACCATTTTCTTGTTCAGAATGAACAACATCTTAGTTAATCACGGCAACCAATAAAATGAAATCAAATAATTATTTGATTAGTTGTTCTTTTCATGACCATCAGCTTTCAAATTCAGACAGTTATTTTGAGCTAATTTAAGCTAAATGATTTTTAAATTAGATAAAAACTAACGAGCATCTAAAGTGTAGAAAATCAATAGATCTCATAAATTTCTCAGCAATTGACTTCTTTTAGAGCAAATGAAACAATCGTTGCAAAAAGCGTCACAGAAGTTGGGGCTGTGCACAAAATTAAAATTTTGCTTCTCAAAGCTTTGCATGGGTTTACAAAAAGTTCCACGATCAACTGTTAAGCACTGAAGATTTATAACAATTGTTTGGTTGTCAAGATTTATAAGACCACATATGACTTAGTATGATTACTAAGATGCTTTTTGTTAATAAGGGCATCGTTTTGTCGTTTGTTCACTTTTTGACTAAAAGTATGGTAAGATTTGTTGGTTTGATCTATTCTGCTCTATTTTGAAGCATCAATAATTTTTTTTTCTGATCTTAGTATGATTGCCAAGATTTCATACAAGTCATATATGACTTAATATGGTTTCTAAGAATCATAAATGACTTTGTATGATTGCTAAGAAACAATTATGGTGAGCAACACGGGTCTATTTCTTCAAACTCACTTTTTTGCACTCAGGCCTGGGGCATGCGATTCGCATTGCAGATTGCTTCGCCACGAGTAGGCAATTGCAAGGGCATCTGACAAACTTTTTCCCTGCCGGTGGATCTTTTATTGGTGTTGCCTCTCCGCAGTAAGGGCATTTAACTACGCTTTGATTCAGACGCCCCGTGACCTTGAAATTCTCGAGACAAACTTTGCACATCGTAAAGGAGTCAAATTGCACAGTTTCTTTTGTAAAACGCGGAGGCTTCTCCGCTGGCACAGCCTCAATTGATGGAACCCGGTTGCGAAATCGGGATGAACGCGAGCTGTCTGTTCCAAGCAGGCATACATCGTCATCGAAGTCACTATGTGACGGACATTGTATTCCTAAACAGCTGTAGCTTAAATATTTTTAAACATCGAACTAGGGTATCAAGACTTGGTTCTTTTTCCTCCGATTCAAACATGAACGACGAAGTGGGAAAACTTGGTAGTCTAAATTATAGTTCAGTTCCGACAAACCTAAAACATAGATCGACTAACGTCGGACAACAGGCGGGGCTATTTAATTCAGAGGTTTAGCACACACTTTTGCAATAATTGCTTCAAACTTCTTTCGTGACTAGATTCATTAAGCGGGGCTTAAAATGACACCATTAGAAGTTATTATACACCACACCACTAATGAAATTTGAAGTGATAAAAATTACACCAATTTCGCCGCGCTTTGCATTTGACTTTGAGATCACGCAAAACAAACAGTCAAACAAAAATTTTCCTTGCCGGTTCAATACTGGAAACGACCCGAAGAGTCATGCAACAAATACTCTTAACGAACCCTATCTATTTTAGATATTTCCGAAAAGAAAAACAAAAAAGCAATATACAGTTAGAAACAACCAATTTTTATTGTGGAATGTGAGCAGGTGTGAGGGGGTGTATGTAGGCGGGGGATGAAGGAGGTGGTAAGGCAGGGGGGTAGGTAGGAGGGAATTAGGTAGTTAGAAGAGGTAGGTTTGGGGTGGGCGGCACTGGGGTAGAGTGCAGGTAGGTGGTGGGTGAGGGAATGTAGGCAGTGGGGTTTGATAGATAGGTGGCTGCTCTATAGCTTGGAAAGGTAGGTGCCACTTAAAGGGGATCAAAAATTCTCAAAATGCCATTCCGACTTTGAATATTACAAGCAGTTTCTAATTACTTTACATTGAAACTAAGATACTGTTAAAGTCCAATATTAGCGCAAAGAGAATTCAGCCTTCTAAAACATGACAATGCTCGAAAACAAAAGTAGAAAAGATGACGTCACGAACAAACTTACTTTAGCTGCTCTTTGAGTCGTAAAAAGCCTATGTCTCTACTCGCACAAAAAGAGAACTGGTCGGAAAATAGCCTCCATTGATTCCCATAATTCAATTGGAATTGAAAAAAACTAACTAATTTTACAAAATATTTTTTAAAAGTGCAAGCAATTTTGACTGCATTTTGTAGTTAGATATACTCCTGCTTCTTAATAAAAATAAGTTTGGTTCCTGCGTAATCGCAGTGGAACAGCATTAGGCTACTGCGGCCTGTTCTCAGCTGCCCTTTTTCTTATTATTCCCCACATTTCAGACTGTTCTTTTTGAGCAGCAATGCTCTGTTTTTTTGGTGACTATGAAATGATATGAGGATTGGTATCCATACCCATAAGCATAAGACATTTACCTTGCCTGTTCAAATGGTGCATCTAAAACTGGGCTTTACAGTTTCATCACATTTTGTACAATTTAGGTTGGTCTGCTGAGCAACTTCTTTTAAAAGAACTTTCAGCCGAATGAGAGAAATTTGAAAGTAGCCTAGAACAGAAACAAAGATTTCGTTCACAATCGAAGCGGAAAATTGAGGCAGAGGGAAACAACTTCTTGTCTAGCGAAGAAAAAAATAATCAGAGCACTATAATAGTCCACTGAGAAGATGAGAATGTCTATAAAACAAAAAAAAATGAAAACACAAACTCGAGATATGCATTCACGCACCATAACATGTGAATCTATTTAATGTCTTTGGTAACAAAATCAAGGGAAATAACAAACGAGTAACATCGGACAAACTGCTCTCAAACGGCTGGCGTGGGGCTAACTTTGGTTTTGGTAGCTACCCTAACCTTCAGCAGGCTGGCCTCAAGGGGTGCAGAGTGAGGACCAGGTAATGAGAGGAGTGTCCAAGCCATTAAAAATGGTCTTTTACAGCGTGAAATTACGTCTAATCGGCAGAATAAGTGGGACGAGGTATATAGGGGTGTCTAAGTATGCAAAAAATCACATCACTTCATTAATTTCAGTCTCCATAGCAGTTTCGGTGAATTTTGAATATTTAGAAACTGGTAAGGGTATTAGAGAATTGCTCAGCAGCGTAATGCCCACAAGCTTTACCAGTTATTCCTTTCTTTAAAGTTAAGAATTCGATGGTCGAGGAAACAAACGAGAGCACGAAACATTGCATCAAAAGAAAAACAGGACTAATATCATAGCTACAAACTTCCTTTGACCGCAATTATACAAAAACAATACTCAACCAACAAAACAAAAACGCAAATCATTCCTCTAATATTACTTCTCACTACCATCAAAATATCGAAAGATCCATGAAAAAGACGGCTCTCCAATAAAAAATCGAACTCTCTTAAATGCATAAAACGTTAATCTGATTTATAATAGCCTCCAGCAATTACTTCCGGCAATTAAATTTAGAAGATAGCATTTTTTTGTTACTAAAGACGAGTGCACTTAAGTTCCGAGAAAACTAACATTATTTTTTTAAAAAAAACTTTTTCAAATGAAACTATTAACGAACCAGAAATTAAATTTTCAGAACATTGCAAAAACAATGCTTTGATGTTCGTGAGCTGAATCCTAATAACCTATTGTAACCTTGCACATTTCTTTTGTGGGCTACAACTGATGGGAGTGGGGCCATAGATCCGCACCTAACTTTTTTTGATCAACATGTTGGTGCCCGAAATCTTACTTAAATTCTGGGGGAACTTATACAAGCCTATAGCAAGGACCAGTTCCGCAACCTCCACGTGGGGCCCCCTGGGTAACTACCGCTAACTCAGAGGAAATTAGCGACGCGGACAGTCTGAGCCCTGAACAAGCTACCTTGGATTTATAACAAACTAGTTCAACAATTCCTTGCCAGTCCGATTAACATCATTGCCAAAGCTAGCACTGTAAATCTGTCGTGAAGGCTCACACCCGTTGAAAACGTACCAAGGCAACTACAATACGGAGGAACTTATTTGACCGTACCGCTCGAAGGAAAATGAGCTCAAGAGGATGCCGAAATATATTTTCATCGCAGTTCAGTGGTGAACCAAGCGAAATCCTGAAAGGCACCGGTCATCTCATAAGTGTTCTCATCGGTGACAGCCACTACCTGCGAACCGGCTGGAAAATTAAAGAAGGCGAGGATACTCAGTTAATCAACAGGGCAAAGACAGAAGGGGCTAACACCGAAACCATACTCGTGATTTCATGAACACGCTAGTATACCTAGAGCAGAGCTATTGATCCCGTCGTCCTCACAAGAATCGTCATCTTCATCTCCAAGTAACCATGATTTACAGGCTTGTTCGTAATCAGGTGGCGGTTCCGGTGAAGCTGAGGTTCGTGATGATTGACGTGTTACAGTTAGTTCTGCGTTCGATTGCAGAGGGTCTGTTAAATTTGGTTCATGATCCGGCTCCATGGCCACTCTGATTTTCTACCCAGTCATTCTAAAAATACAAGGCAACGCTCTAGAAAGATAACTTTTACTTTTCGGGTGCTTAATTATTCACAAAGGAAACAACAATTCAGTAAATGTTGGCTGTCATCAACTGATGCCCAGTTGATTATTTGCCATGAATATTTTATGTGTACTATTTTGCATCTCTGCTAATTTGACATGGTTAACAAAAATTCAAGCAATTAAGCATCAAAAACAACATCAGAAATTATCAAGAACTGTCGATCTCATGAAAACTCGAAACTGATTAATTTTTTTATAACAAAATAAAGGGGGGTTTGCTCTTAAGCCGCGTAAGACAATCCAATGGATGAGAAGTGCCCCCCACTATAGGACATCACTGCATCGTATATAATTATAACGACAAGGCACTATAGCTCTTTTAGAGCTGCGTCAAAAGAATTTCTATTTAAGCTAATTCGTTATGAATCTAGTCTCCCCTCCCGCACTATGGCACTGCAGGAACTTCTAATAAACCATTGTACTCCATTATAAGGCGGTCAATGTAACATTGGCTATGACAAAAGTTGAGAGACAATTATCTTTTTAAAAACTACTGACACAAGCAATGTTAGGTCCCCACATCGTGGCCGAGCAGTTGTTTAGTAGCCCTAATACTCAAATAATGAGTTATATAGCAAATAACTGGGGAAAGGTTTGGAAATAATTGGTTTTGCAATAATTGGCAATCAATTGATTACAATTATTGAGTGGTGACTCTAATTTTAAAACTAATATTGATTGGAAAACACAATTAATGGCCCATCAATGGGAAAGAGAAAAATATAACTCTCCTAGGTTAAAAACTGGAACTAGACAAAAAAAATCCCGGATTGAGAGCTGCTGTCAGAGATCTTTTAAAAAAAAACAACCAACGTCGGGCGAAATGCTCTCGAACGACCCGTGCACGATTGGCTAAGTCAGTAGCTAGCCACGGTTTAATGAGGCTACCCTAATTTGAAGAGCGTCAGCTGAGCGCAACGGGTAGGGTGGCTGTGTGACCACAACGCGGGATGAATTGGGGGCAGAGTGGATTTAATTTCTGAGAACCGCCCTTCACACCATAAGTATAAGTCTCCGAAACAGTTTCTGTAAATCGCACAATTGGCGACTAGTGAGCTGAAAGGCTTTAAGAGAACTGAATGCCCACTGGGTGGTACCTCTTTATCGCATTTCTGATGGCGAAAACTCAAATGGTTCCGTTGAAAAATCGGTCATGCGAAAAATGGCATTAAAAAGCACTAAAATAATTGCTAAGAACTTTTTGAGAGCAATTAATAATGGTTTCCGAAACAGTGCTAGCTAAGTCATTTATGATACGACATTTCAACTATAATTCAGCGTTAAGGAGTGCAATATAAAACGACACCATGCCACATAACCGCAGCTGGAGTGCGGCATCAACAAAAAACTTAACGAAAGAGCGAGTGAGAGGGAGAGAATAAAGAGGGAGCGAAATAGAACTGAACAACAGAAGGCAAGAAACCACAATCGACAGAGAGAGAGAGAGAGCGAGAGCGAGAGAACTGAATTTCCAGTTTGAGATTTGACTCTACAACTTCTAGTTTTCTAGCCTTGTTAGTAACAAAATCATATAAAGTGAAAAGTGTAAAATTAAAAAAATTCTGGATTTTGCAGTGATAAAAAGTTCGAAACCATTTGTTGTCTTTCGAACTTGTTGTGTCATGTAGTCCATCTGCCAAATCCGTTGAACAGCAATGATTGTTAAACTAAGTGAAGGACAACATTTTTCAAAATTATTCAAAAACAACCGCAATTTATAAAAAGGAAACGCAATCAACTGCCCAAAAAATGGAGAAAACTGAAAAAAATTATCTTTTTCAGTGCTCTCAAACGATCGATGCGCGGTTGGCTCCGTCAGTTGCTAGCTACGGTTTATGGAGATTAGCTTTATTTGAGGAGCGTCAACTGAGCTCAACGAGTATTGTGGCTGCGTGACCACAACGTGGGGTGGGTCTGGGGCAACGTTTGTAGGTGTTCTATGAATGCTCGGGTCGCCTACGGCCTGAGCCTTGGGGCCTGGTGTGCGGAAGTTTAGTGTCTATTTGGTGGTGGTGTGGATGGAGATCAGTTTTTAAGAACTCTCCTTCACACCATAATTATATGTCTCCAGAACAGTTTCTGTTAATCACATACTTGGCGACTAACGACCTGAAAAGATTTAGGAGAACTTAATACAAACTGGACGCTACTTCTTCACCTTTTTTTTGAGTTTGAAAGCTCAAATGGGTCCCTAAAAAAATTGGCCATGCGGAAAATGGCATAGAAAAACAACAGGATGATTATAATTGCTAAGAACATCTTGTGAGAGCAGTTAACAATGACTTTCTAAAAAGCGCTAGTTAAATCATATATGATAAAAGATTTGAACTATAAAATACCATATAAGAACTTATAATGAACCTTTGTACCCCATTACTAAGTTCAATAATCAAATCAATCTCTGAAATTTTCTTAAGGCGGCCCATGTAACATTGGCTATGACAAAAATTGAGAGACAATTATCTTTTTAAAAAACTACTGACACAAGCTATGTTAGGTTCCCACATTATCCTGGCCGAGCAGTTGTTTAGTAGCTCTAATGCTCAAATAATGAGTTATATAGCAAATAACTGGGGAAAGGTTCGGAAATAATTGGTTTTGCAATAATTGCCAATCAATTGATTGTAATTTTTGAGTGTCGACTTTAATTTAAAAACTAAAATTGATTGCATAAACACATTTAATGCTCCATCAATCGGAAAGAGAAAAATATAACTCTCTAAGGTTAAAAACTGGAACTGGACAAAAAAATTCCGGATTGAGAGTTGCTGTCAGAGATCTTTTAAAAATAAACCACCAACGTCGGGCGAAATGCTCTCGAACGACCCGTGCACGATTGGCTATGTCAGTAGCTAGCCACGGTTTAATGAGGCTACCCTAATTTGAAGAGCGTCAGTTGAGCGCAACGGGTAGGGTTGCTGTGTGACCACAACGTGGGGTGGGTTGGGGGCAACGGTGGAAGGCCATATTTGATTGAACTGGGCCCCTACGGCCTGAAAGATGTTCAAGGGTGGGGTTTTGTGGGGTTCAATTTAGGGGAAGGGTGGATAGGGGATCAATTTCTGAGAACCACCCATCACACCATAAGTATAAGTCTCCGAAACAGTTTCTGTGAATCGCACAATTGTCGCAACTAGTGATCTGAAAAGATTTAAGAGAATTTAATAACCACTGGTCGCTACCTCTTTCTCGCATTTCTGAAGGCGGAAATTAAACTGAATTCATCGACAAAATGGTCA
Source organism: Convolutriloba macropyga (assembly GCF_964194025.1). Taxonomy (NCBI): domain Eukaryota; kingdom Metazoa; phylum Xenacoelomorpha; order Acoela; family Convolutidae; genus Convolutriloba; species Convolutriloba macropyga. The sequence goes on from NC_134474.1 coordinate 39,082,713, forward strand.
ACTGAAAAATGGTATAAAAACAAACAGGACTAAAATAATTGCTCAGAACTGTTTGAGAGCAATTAATAACGATTTCCGAAACAGTGCTAGTTAAGTCATTTAGGATAGGACATTTCAAACTATAATTCAACGTTGAAGAGTGTATTATATAACAACATTATGCCACATAACAGCATCCGGAGTGCAGCATCAACAAAAAATTTAACGAAAAAGAGAGTGAGAGGGAGAATAGAGAGTGAGCGAGGTAAAACTTGAACAAGTGAACGATAAAAACCACAATCGACAGAGAGCGAAAGAGAGAAAGAGAGAGAGAGAGAGAGAGCGCGCTAAGAAATTTCCCGTATGAGATTGGATTCTACAATTTATAGTTTTCTAGCCTTGTTTTTAGCGAAATTATATAATACGAAAAGTGTTAAATAAAAAAAGTTCTAGATTTCGCAGTGAAAAAACGTTCGTAACCATTTGATCTCTCTTGAACTGTGTCATATAATCCATCTGCAAACTCCATTGGTCAGTAATAATTTTTTTGAACTCAGTAAGGGACGAAAATGTTCAAAATTATACAAAAACGACTGCAAATTGTATCAAAACTTTGCAATCAACCTCCCAAAAATTGTAAAAAATTGGAAAAATAATCTCTTCTTTAGTTCTCTCAAACGATCGGCGCGCAGTTGGCTCCGTCAGTAGCTAGCTGCGGTTTATGGAGGCTAGCTTTATTTGAAGAGCATTAGCTGAGCGCAACGAATATTGTGGCAGTTTGACCACAACGTGGTGTGGGTTGGGGCAGCGGTGGAAGGGGATCTTTGACTGCTCGGGTCGCCTACGGCCTGAACAATTAGGAGCCATGGGGCCTGGTGTGCTGAAGTTTAGTGTCTATTTGGGGGAAAAGTGGATGGGGTATCAGTTTTTAAGAACTTTCTTCACATCATAAGTATAAGTCTCCAGAACAGTTTCTGTTAATAGCATACTTGGCGACTAACAACCTGAAAGGATTTAGGAGAACTTAATACAAACTGGACGCTACTTCTTCACCTTTTTTTTGAGTTTGAAAGCTCAAATGGGTCCGTATAAAAAATGGTCATGCCGAAAATGGCATAGAAAAACAACAGGATGATTATAATTGCTAAGAACATCTTCTGAGAGCAATTAACAATGACTTTCTAAAAAGCGCTAGTGAAATCATATATGATAACAGATTTGAACTATAATAAACAATATAAGAACTTATAATAAACCATTGTACTCCATCATTAGGTTCAATATTCAAATCAACCTCTGAAAATTTCTTGAGGCGGCCGAGCAGTTGTTTAGTAGCCCTTATGCTGAAATAATGAGTTATATAGCGAATAACTGGGGAAAGGTTTGGAATTATTTGGTTTTGCAATAATTGGCAATCAATTGATTACAATTATTGAGTGGTAACTCTAATCTAAAAACTAAAATTGATTGGAAAAACACCATTAATGTCCCATCAATGGGAAAGAGAAAAAAATAACTCTCCTAGGTTAAGACTCGAACTAGACAAAAAGTTCCCGGATTGAGAGGTGCTGTCAGAGATCTTTTAAGAATAACCAACCAACGTCGGCGAAATGCTCTCAAACGACCCGTGCACGATTGGCTAAGTCAGTAGCTAGCCACGGTTTAATGAGGCTACTCTAATTTGAAGAGAGTCAGCTGAGCGCAACGGGTAGGGTGGCTGTGTGACCACAACGTGAGTTGGGTTGGGGGCAACGGTGGAAGGCGATATTTGACCGCACGGGGCCCCTACGGCCTGAAAGATGTTCAAGGGTGGGGTTTTGTGGGGTTTGATTTAGGGGCAGGGTGGATAGGGGATCAATTTTTGAGAACAACCCGTCACACCATAAGCATTAGTCTCCGAAACAGTTTCTGTAAATCGCACAATTGGCGACTAGTGATCTGAAAATTTTAAAGAGAATTTGATGCCCACTGGTCGCTACCTCTTTCTCGCATTTCTGAGGGCGGAAATTAAACTGAATTTGTCGACAAAATGGTCAACTGAAAAATGGTATATAAACAAAAAGGACTAAAATAATTGCTCAGAACTGTTTGACAGCAATTAATAACGATTTCCGAAACAGTGCTAGTCAAGTCATTTAGGATAGGACTTTTCAAACTATAATTCAGCGTTGAAGAGTGTAATATATAACGGCATTATGCCACATAACAGCATCTGGAGTGCAGCATCAACAAAAAATTTAACGAAAAAGAGAGTGAGAGAGAGAATAGAGACTGAGCGAGATAAAACTTGAACGAGAGAAGGAAAGAAACCACAATCGACAGAGAGCGAGAGGGAGAGAGAGAGAGAGCGCTAAGAAATTTCCAGTATGAGATGCGACTCTACAACCTATAGTTTTCTAGCCTTGTTATTAACAAAATCATAGGATACAAAAAGTGTTAAATAAAAAACTCAGTAAGGGTCAAAATTGTTCAAAATTAAACAAAAACAACTGCAAAGTTTAACAAAACATTGCAATCAACTGCCCAAAAATTGTAAAAAAATGGAAAAATAATCTCTTCATAAGTTCTCTCAAACAATCGGCGCGCGGTTGGCTCCGTCAGTAGCTAGCTGCGGTTTATGGAGGCTAGCTTTATTTGAAGAGCGTCAGCTGAGCGGGACGAGTATTGTGGCAGTGTGACCACAACGTGGGTTGGGTTGGGGCCAGCGGTGGGAGGGAATCTTTGACTGCTAGGATCGCCTGAGCCTGAACGATGTGCAGCAGTGGGATTTGGTGTGAGGAAGAAGGGGGGTTAGTGTCTACTTGGGGGCGGTGTGGATGGGGGATCAATTTTTATAGAACTGTCTTTCACACCATAAGTATAAGTCTCTAGAACAGTTTCTGTTAATCGCATACCTGGCGACTAGTGAGATGAAATGCTTTAAGAGAACTTATTTCCCACTGGACGCTACTTCTTCATCCTGTTTATGAGGATGAAAATTCAAATGGGTCCAAACAAATTGATCATGCGGAAAGTGGCATAAAAAACCAACAGGATGATTATAATTGCTGAGAACTTTCTTCGAGAGCAATTAAAAAATGATTTCCTTAAAAGCGCTAGTAAAGTCATTTATGATAAAAGATTTATGCTATATTTCAGCGTTAGTGTGTGTAATAGATGATGACATCACGCCACATATCAGCAGCTGAAGTGCGGCATCAACAAAAAAATTAACGACTGAGAGTGAGAGAGATATAAATAGAGAATGAGAGAAAAAAAATCTTGAACGAAAATGAGAAGGAAAGGAACAACAATCGACAGAAAAAGAGAAAGAGGGGAGGGGGGGAAAGCAAGCAAAGTTTCTGCAATTGTTTTTATATCTACAACTTCTAGTTTTCTGGCCCTTTTAGTTATAAAAACATTAAAAAGAAGAAAAGTGTAAAAACTAAAAATGTTTTTCCAGATTTTACAGTGAAAAAAAATTAAAACCAACTTTTGTCTCTGGAATTGTGTAGTGTAATCCAACTGCAAACTTAAAAGATTTCAGTGACTAATAATGATCGTTAAAATCAAAAAAGGATAAAATATTGTTAAAATTTTAAAAATAACTGCAAAATATAACAAAATCTTGCAATTGAGGGCCCAATAATTGGAGGAAATTCAAACAAAACTCTCTGCTAAAAACCAAAACTAATTGAAAAATTGTCAGATTGTGAACTGATGCCACAGATCTTTTAGCCAATGGGTAGGTTGGCTGGGTGCACCGCAACGTGGGGTGGTTTAGGGGCAACGGTGGAGGGGTATTTGATTGCATGGGTCCCCATACGGACTGAACGATGTGCAGCGGTGGGGCTTGGTGGGGGGTTGTGTTGACTTGGGGGCGATATGGATGGGGATCAATTTCTCAGAACTATCCATCACATCATAAAAATAAATCTCCAAAAATGTTTCTGTGAATCGCATAGTTGGCGAATATTGAGCTGAAATGCTTTAAGAAAACTGAAGGCCCAGTGGACGCTACCTCTTCATCTTTTTTCTGAGGATAAAAATTCAAATGGGTCTGAATATAAATTGGTAACGCGGAAAATGGCATAAAATCCAAAAGGATGATTAAAATTGCTTAGAACTTTCTTTGAGAGCAATTAACAATGATTTCCCAAAAAGCGCTAGATAGATCATATATGATAAAAGATTTATGCTACCTTTCAACCTTAATGTGTGTAATAGATGATGACATCACAACACATAACAGCAGTTGAAGTGCGGCATCAAAAAAGACTTAACGAAAGAGAGTGAGAGAGATATATTGAGTACCGGAGAAAAAAAATTGAACGAAAAAGAGAAGGACAGAAACCACAATCGACAGTGAAGGATAAAGAGGGAAAGAGCTACGAAGATTTCCAGGATGGCGTTTGAGTCTAATTTTCTAATTTTTCAATCTCTACAATTTCTAATTTTCTAGCTTTGTAAGTATTAAACTCATTTAAAAAACTGAAAAAGGTAAAAATTAAAAACAGTATTCCAGATTTTTGCAGTGAACAAAAAATCATAAACCAATTCTTATCTGTTGAATTGTGTCATGTTCTCCATCTGCAAACTTGAAAGATTTCGTTGACTATTAATGATCGTTAAACTCAGAAAAGATAGAAATATTCAAAAATAATTAAAAAACTGAAATTTATAACAAATTCTTGCAATTAAGGGACCAATTAATGGCGAAAAATTAAAAAAACTCTCTGCTAGGTTGGAAATCAAAAAAAGACAAATAGCTCTCAGATTGAGAACTGTTGTCAGAGATCTTTTAAACAAAACCAATCAACGTCGGGCGAAATCTTCTCATAAGAGTGGGTGGCAAGCGGTTGTCTACATCATTAGCTAGCAACGGTTTAATGAGCTAGCCTAATTTGAGGAGCGTCAGCTGAGCGCAATTGGTGGGGTGGTTGTTTGCACCGCAACGGGGAGTAGGGTTGGGATCACTTTTCGAAGGCGATCTTTGACTGCACGAGGCCCCTACGGCTTCAACGATGTGCAGTTTTGGGGCTTGTTGGTGGTGTTCATTTGGGGGCGGTTCGAGTAGGGGATCAATTTCTCAGAGCCGCCCTTCACACCATAAGTATAAGCCTCCAAAACAGTTTCTATTAATCGCCTACTTGGCAACTGATGAGCTGATATAATTTAAGAGAACTTAATGCCCCCTGGACGCTACTTCTTCATCCTGTTTCTGATGATGAAAATTCAATTGGGTACGAATAAAAATCTGTCATGCGGAAAAAGGCATAAAGAACCAACAGGAAGATTATAATGGCTAAGAACTTTCTTTGAGAACAATTAACAATGATTTCCTAAAAAGCACTAGTTATATCATATATGCTAGAAAATTTTATTATACTTCAGCGTCAATTTGTGTAACAGATGGTGACATCACGCCACGTAACAGCAGCTGATGTGCGGCATCAATGAAAAAGTTAACCGAACAGAGAGGGATATCGAGTATGAGAGATAAATTGTGAACAAGAAAGACAAGGAAAGAAGCCAGAATCGACAGAGAGAGAGAGAGAGAGAGAGAGAGACAAAGAAAATTGGAAAAAAATTTAGAATGAAAAATTTGATTCTGCAACTTCTGGTTTTCTAGACTTGTTAATAATAAAATTATTTAATAAAACTGATAAAATCAAAATTTAAACGAAGAGTGTTTCCAGATTTGCAGTGAAAAAAAGCAAAAAAATGTTGCAAACAGTTTTCTTTCCTTCTTTCTCTTGAATTCTGTCATATAATCCAATTGGAAACTTGAAAATTTTTTTGGCCAGTAATGATTGTTAAACTCAGAAAAAGAAATACATATTCAAAAATAATCAAAAACAATTGCAATTACAACAGGAACGTGATATCAATATCTTGGGAACCATTTCTTTGAGACTATCCAGTATCTCAATCTTAGGGTACCCCAGTATTTCTACTTCAAGCCATAGACATTTTCACTGGCTGATAAAGAACGATACACTTGGAAAATGATTTTAATTTTCCGAAAATTGGAAAAAAAATAATATTTTAAGCAAAAAATTAAGGAAACCCGAGTCATCAAAATATTGATAACCATTCTATTAACCATTTATCTATAGAAGCTAAGCCACAGCTTATCAAACCTTGGAGGAGGTCTCTGGGCCTCTGTTGTGGGCAAAAAACTCAAAATTGTTCAGAGAACTTGAAAAAATGGCTTCAATTCGTGATATTTTCGAAAAGTTTTCAAAAAACTTGAAAAAAATGTTAAAATTAGTATAATTTGCGTATTTATGTTTCCAGCACAAAAAGATATAGCTCATAAAATGGTCAAAAAAACTACTTTTACTAGCAAACGACATCAATTTTGCAAGCCTCAATTTAAGACAGGTCCAATAAAAAGTCGAAAAAGACAAAAAACGCGAAAAAACGCAACATTTTGGGCTCAAAACTCCTAAAAATTAACAATTAGCTTTAAAATACGGCCTTCACCAAAAGTCACCACTCTAAGCACTTGAACGCCAAGATCGTTTCGATCACCTGCATGAGTAAACAGAAACTCTAAATATCAGGTATGATGGTCTGTTCCATGTGATGAAGCTTAACAGACTCAATAGGAAGTTTCGCTATTGAGTAGATTGTCTCTACATGTGAATCCAGTAATTTTTTTGGATATTAAAAACTTGGCTAAATTAGGTTTTTTTGCAGTTATTTGAAGATATAGACAATGTCAGTGGGAAAAAGTTTTCCTCTATTTGATCTATGATTTTATGTTTCCACCACTTGTGCGCCACTATTTTTAAATTGCAGTTATACTTTCACTATTTGTCCTTCTCTCAACATTTTAACAAACTTTTAAAACCGTTTAACCAACAGTTACAATGATAATGCCTGTTATAATGTGGATTTGCCAGAATTGAAAGCTATTTGGAGTCTTTTCTCATTTTCATTATCTTTATTCATTTTTCTCAACGCAAAACTTTTATTGAAGACTACTTCGAGTATATATCTTCATAGTAAGCAATCCCATTCGTCGATCACAAGCAGTTCACTGAAAAAAAATTGAGTAGAACTTTAGTGTTAATAAAATTTTGCACACTTTTTACCCAGAATTGCAGCCTGTCTCCGATATCTTAGCAAGTTTTCGTCTTGTGCCAAAAAGTGTTTCATTAAATATTTCCTACGCCGGGGTGCTTAGATCGAATGACAGAACTGCCGGACATAAACAAACTGAGGAAATATCCTGCCGTTCAGAAATTCTTTCAATTATTATCGTCGTTTGCCTTTTCGATTGATTATGTTTGAGTTTTCTTTTTGCGTTTGCCATAGCATGTGTTTTGGCATTTTTTAGTGAGTTCAGATCCCCAACTCGCAATGCTTTTGGGAACAAGATGGTAGAATTACAATGTGCATCTCACAAAACTGTTGATATGTTTTTTTTTAATTGAAAAAAAACCCTTTTTTAAGATTTTTTTTCAATTCGTTTAATGCTTTCACTTGCAACAAAATTGTTTTTGGTTGCTTAGATGAAAAAACAGTGATGGCTGGATTCTAACATCAGGTACTGATTGCGTTGTCTCCTATCAGCATTGAATCTATTGTCTAGGGTTGAGGAAAAAACTAAAATTTATCAAGTGTTCATTCTTTAGTGTGACAGTTTGCCGAAGTTGAGTTCTTTGCCTTTCACCGTTGACGATAATGGTTAGTAGAAAAGAAGATTTTCTTCGGCTTTCTACATGCCTTACGACCTTTTTAATGTCCTGAAACTGCTGGTCATTTTTTCTCCCGACATAGCTTAGATTTTGGGAGGAAATTTTCAATGGGCTGATTTTTTTCGTGCAGTCAATTGTGGCTTATCACTATGATTTTCGCAGAGTTGCGATTGGTGTCATTGGAAAACCCGTCAAGTGTAGACGGTTTCTTTCGAAAAGCTATCGGGGTCTAAATTTTATAGAACATTGGTTGATTTTAAGTACAACTGTTCACTTCATGTACTGTGCACTTCTTAGTTTATAAGAAATTATCGGCATCAATAAAGGCCTGATCAAACCTTTAAAATGATATTTTAAAGTGTAATAAATATCATATTTTAATTTTTTTTCAGAGTGCCTTATTTGTTAAATCCCAAATAACATTAATTTTTGTGATTTGAAACAATTTTAAGGGTTTTTTTCAGTTCGTTTAAAGCTTTCACTTGCAACAAAATAGTTTTTGGTTGCTTAGAGGAAAAAAAACAGTGATGGCTGGGTTCAATTATCAGGTAGTGATTGCGTGAAAGAATTATGTTATATGGCTACGGAATATTTTTTTTGGTGATCATTCAGGATCTGCGTTAATACTTTTATAGCCAAAAGGAGCTGAAAATTATTGTCGAAAAATGAAATTCAGATGTTGAAATTTAGTTTTAATTGGAATTTCTCTATTTTTCGATATCAAAAGGAGTCAACACGTAATGACTTTTTTTTATCAGTATGGACTCAAATGGAGAAAGAGAGGGGAGATTTGGTTAGTTAAATTCGTGTTCCACCCCAATGTCAAATGTTAACCAACTGTTTGAGTTTTGCCTCTTTTAAAGTCAAAACTTTTTGTAAAAACTTTGTGTTATTAACAACACCTCGCATTGACAGCAAAGGCATAGATACGTCTTTTCATTGCTTGCAGTGGCATTACCTTTTATGATTTTGCCGCTTTGCAGTTTTAAAAACGGAGTGCCATTTTTTGGAGTTTTGCCTTTTCTGTTGTTTTTCGTTTCGTCTGAATATTGACATTTGGCAATGGATTTCAAATAAGACATAAACAAATTTCTTAGGTGCTCCTTTAAACTTTTTTTCAGTTATAAGACAAATTTCTTTTAGTTTTTAAAAATTAGGAGCCCTTCCGACTTTTTTATGGCTGGACTATGGGCTATGTAGCGTTTTCCAGAGAGAAATTTTTGTCAGCTTTTCATTAAAATTTTATAATTGTTTTTAAAGTCTTTTGAAAATGTTTGTCGTTTTCCAAATTGTTTGATCTTCAGGGTCCAGTTAAACATATTGAGGTAACCAATAAGTTACCATGGTTTCCAGTTACCCAAGTCAGCATGGTTTCCAGTTACCATAGAGTTGCTTCCAAGACCTTGTCATTATTAATTACTTTTTTTAAAAAAATCTAGTTGTTTACGTAGAAAAGATTGTTTTACGTTAATGATATGGAGATTTGTAGCAATTTTCGATAAAAGATTTTACACTTTTTTTCAAGTTTTCCAAAATGTAAGGATTTTAATCCTTAGGAGCAAAGAAGTGTAAAAGAATGGACGATGGGTTAGTGGTTTTTTGTAACGTAATTAAATAAAATTTTATAAAAAGGATTCGTTAACTTTCTTATTAGTCTTTAGTCAACATATTTGGTATCTAAAAGTAGACCAAACGCTAGTGAATCAGATTTGACAAATTTTTTAGATTAATTGCTAAAAATTTTTTATCATTCTTTATTTTGGTTTATGCTGTGCTTACAAAATCTAACAATTGAATTGAGTTGGTGCTCTGTCTGTTTATTTTTTACGTAATCGCAACGTATATCACGAATTTTGGGAAATTTTTTGATGATGTTTGCTATTTTTTTAAGATTTTTGACAAATGTTGTTTCATTTTCAACTATTTGTCCGGTTTCAGGTGACATGTAAATTCCTACAGAGTTTATTAAAAGATTTTCAACATTTCAATATATTGAATTTTGCGATTTTTTGATAGATTTTGCAATCTTTTTCCTATTTTTTTTTATAATTAGTCTCATTTTCCGAATTTAGTGATCTCTCCTGGCCAGTGAAACATTTCTACGATTGAAATTGGCATACTCGATTGTTTCAGGAGACAACTGAATGGTTATTAAGCCAATATCACCATTTTGGCAATATTGCAAAAACAATTACGATTGTTTTCAAATTTTTTGAGAATTTTGGTCATTTTTAGAGTTCATCAATCGTTAAGGTCCATTGAAAATGCTTTAGGTCTTGCAGACAAGTTTCGGGACAACTTCAACAGAACAAAACATTTGTTTTCTATATAATAGTAATGCAAATTTTAGAAATTTTCGAAAATTTTTGCATATTTTCAATTTCTATAAAATATTTGTAACATTTTTTGAGTTTTTCTAGCTTTAGTGGCCAATAAAGCTCTCTCTGGGCTTGTGCGCGGTTTAAATTTAGAAGTCAGGTTAACAGCTTTAAGAGTTATAGCAAATTTTCTATTTTTTGAACTTTGTTTGATTATTTTATTTTTTTCTGAATTTTTGAGACGCTCTGTAAATTGGTTTGTTCAATTGATCTGCTGTCTCATACAGTAACTTTAAATGATTCTTTCAAGTACTTGGATTGTTGCTCAAGATTTGTCTTTCTATGTTTCACCTTAAATTTTCCAAGGAAGAACGTGGTTTTCAACGCACTGAACTTAAAGGTATATACAAATTGAAATTTTGATGTTGATTTAAACTCTACATTCTCAACTCTGTTTAGGTAGGCATTGATCAATTTTTCTGCTGGTTAGGTAGTTTTTTTTTAATTTTTCAATTAAGACCTGGAGTTGTTCTTCGGGAATTGTCTTGCTATGCTTTATCTTAAATTTTTGAAGAAAAACCGTGGTTTTCAACGCACTAATCTTAAATGATACAAATTTATTTTTTTATTTTCTCTAAAATTGTTCTTCTGATTTGGCAGGTAGTCTTCTATTTTTCTGCTTTAGCATTTATAAATTTTTCAAATAAGTCCTAGGTATGTATTTCAGGACTTGTCCTGCTTTGTTTTTCAATTCGTCACAAGAATCGAATTTTCTTTATGGATTCTGGTAAGCTGCCAAAAAGTCAATTGCTGATCCTTTAGATTACAGTTTTGCACAGAAGCGGATTCAGTTTGTTAAATTTTTTTGCTTGCAAAATCAGTTTGTTTTTGATAAAAACGATTTGATGCAATGAAAAATCACCAACCAAACGTTTGTATGAAATGAAAACAATAACTTCACTAAGGTATTGAAATATGATTTTGCCGCTTTGCAGTTTTAAAAACGGAGTGCCATTTTTTGGAGTTTTGACTTTTCTGCTGTTTTTTGTTTCGTCTGAATATTGACATTTGGCAATGGAGTTCAAATAAGACATAATCAAATTTTTTAGGTGCTCCTTTAAACTTTTTTTCAGTTATAAGACAAATTCCTTTTAGTTTTTAAAAATTAGGAGCCCTTCCGACTTTTTTATGGCTGGACTATGGGCTATGTAGCGTTTTCCAGAGAGAAATTTTTGTCAGCTTTTCATTAAAATTTTAAAATTGTTTTTAAAGTCTTTTGAAAATGTTTGTCGTTTTCCAAATTGTTTGATCTTCAGGGTCCAGTTAAACATATTGACCAATAAGTTACCATAGTTAGCATGGTTTCCAGTTATCATAGAATTGCTTCCAAGTCCTTATCATTATTAGTTTATTTTTAGTAAGAAAAGAATCTAGTTGTTTACGTAGAAAAGATTGTTTTATTTTAATGATATGGAGATTTGTAGCAATTTTCGATAAAAGATTTTACACTTTTTTTCAAGTTTTCCAAAATGTGTGGATTTAAATCCTTGGGAGCAAAGAAATGTAAAAGAATGGACGATGGGTTAGTGGTTTTTTTGTAACGTAATTCAATAAAAAATTTATAAAAAGGACTCGTTAACTTTCTTATTAGTCTTTAGTCAACATATTTGGTATCTAAAAGTAGACCAGACGCTAGTGAATCAGATTTGAAAAATTTTTTAGATTAATTGCTAAAAATTTTTATCATTCTTTATTTTGAATTATGCTGTGCTCACAAAATCTAACAAATGAATTGAGTTGGTGCTCTGTCTGTTTATTTTCTACGTAATCGCAACGCATATCACGAATTTTGGGAATTTTGCAATTTTTTTCCTGTTTTTTTTATGATTAGTTTCATTTTCCAAATTTAGTGATCTCTCCTGGCCAGTGAATCATTTTTACGATTGAAATTGGCATACTGGATTGTTTCAGAAGACAACTGAATGTTTATTAAGCCAATATCACCATTTTGGCAATATTGCAAAAACAATTACGAAAGTTTTCAAATTTTTTGAGAATTTTAGTCATTTTTAGAGTTCATCAATCGTTAAGGTCCATTGAAAATGCTTTAAGTCTCGCAGACAAGTTTTTGGACAACTTTAACAGAACAAAACAATTGTTCTCTATATAATAAGTATGCAAATTTTAGAAACTTTCGAAAATTTTTGCTTATTTTCAATTTCTATAAAATATTTGAAATGTTTTTTGAGTTTTTCTAGCTTTAGTGGCCAGAAAAGCTCTCTCTAGGCTTGTGCACGGTTTAAGTTGAGACGTCACGTTAACAGTTTTAAAAGTTTTAGCAAAATTTCTATTTTTTGCACTTTGTTTAATTATTTTATTTTTTTCTGAATTTTTGAGACGCTCTGTAAATTGATTTGTTCAATTGATCTGCTGTTTCATACAGTAACTTTAAATGACTCCTTCAAGTCCTTGGATTGTTTCTCAGGATTTGTCTTTCTCTGTTTTACCCTAATTTTTCCGAGAGAGAACGTGGTTTTCAACGCACTGATCTTAAATGTTACACATTTATTTTTTTATTTTCTCTAGATTTGTTTTTCTGATTTGGCAGGTAGTCTTCAATTTTTCTACTTGGATGGTAGCATTTGTAAATCTTTCAAATAAGTCTTAGGTATGTATTTCAGGACTTGTCCTGCTTTGTTTTTCAATTCGTCACAAGCATCGAGTTTTCTTTATGGATTCTTGTAAGCTGCCAAAAAGTCAATTGCTGATCCTTTAGATTACAGTTTTGCTCAGAAGCGGATTCAGTTTGTTAAAATTTTTTGCTCACAAAATCAATTTGCTTTTGAAAAAAACGATTTATTGCAATGAAAAATCACCAACCAAACGTTTGTATGAAATGAAAACAATAACTTCACTTAGGTATTGAAATCACTGGAGTACATATCTGTCCGATTTTCAGATTCAATCTAGTGTTTGTTTGAAATAATATATACTAACTTCAAAATCTCCCAACTCTTTTTCATTTGTTTACACAAATAGGTCGAATTTAAAGTGAAGGGCTTTGGAATAGTTGCCAAAATATATAACCGCACCTTGTTCCCTCATTTAGTTCAATGGACAGTGTGTTGCAATTTCTACAATTGACACCTGTTAGATTTAATAGATTGATTTCAGTACTCCGAGTTGCGCGGTCATGGTTATTCAATTTGTTGCGTCGTTGTCATGGTTAAATAATCATCCGGGATTTCTTCTTTCATGAAGTCGATATGGCAAACTGTAAAACAAAAAACGGATATAGTTGAAAAATCCGGGCTAAACAAAAGGTGCATGCAATTTTTCGTTTCATAAGGGGAGCGCAAATTGAGGTTTTCTAGTGAAATTTTCCTTTCACAATTTATGTGAGCGTTTTAAGACAATTCCATATTTGCCGTGACTAAAAAAAATAAAGGTGAAATTTTTCAAAGCTGGCGTTTTATCATTTCTCGATAAATCATTTTCCTGGTTTGATTTTTTGGTAACCATACGAGTGTCAAAGTAAATTTAAAAGGATGCTTAAATAGCAGCATTTACGCTCATTTGTCCTTAAAAATTTTGGACAAATATATCAATTTAAATTCCCCCAAATTAAACCAGCAAGAACAAAAAAAGCGTACAGCAATAGTAGAAATTCCGAGCCATTGTCTCATATCAAATATAAATCAAGCAGAAATTTCATTTGCTTATCTATCTGATTTTATGTTGGATTTGTCCCTCTACAACTTATCTTATTTTTTTCAAGAAAAACCGTTGTTTTCGACGCATTAATCTTAAATGATACAAATTTTTATTTTTAATTTTCTCTAAATTTGTTTTTCTGTTTTGGTAGGCACTCTTCATTTTTTTTGCTGGTTAGACAGCATTTTTAAGTTTTTCAAATGATTCCTAGGATTGCATTTCAGGTTTTGTCTTGCTATTTTTTTCAATTCATCACCTTCATCGACAATTTTACGGATTTTGGTAAGCTGCCAAAAAGTCAATTGTTGATAGTTTCGGTGACAATTTTGCCCAGAGGCGGATTTTGTTTGTTAACTTTTTGTGCTCAATAAATCAGGTTGCGTTTGATAAAATTTATTGCAAAAAGGATTTAAAAACCAAAATTTTTTTTGATAGGAAAACAATAACTTGAATAACGTATTGTCATCACTGGAGTAAATATCTGTCCATCTTACAGAATCAATGAAGTTTTATTTAAAATAATAAATAGTGATTACAAAATTTTCTAATTCTGTTTTATTTGGTACACAGTGAGGTCAAAATTAAAGTGAAGTGGGTCGGAACATTAGTTGCCAACCTACATTACCGAACGTTGTTAACCTATTTTGTTCAATGAACAGTGTTTTAAAAATTCTAAAATTATACCTGTTATATTTAACAGATTGATTTTAGTGATCCGATTTGCGCGGTCATAGTTAAATATTTTCTTGCGTCAATGTCTTGGCTAATGAATCAGCATGGATTTTGTCTTTCATGGAGTCTAGATGGTTTTCATAAAGGGCCGCAAATTGTTTTCCACTGTAAAAATTGTGCAACAAAACATGAATATATTTGAAAAAACCGGGCTAGACAAACAGAACTTGCGATGTATTTTTTGTACAGGGAGCGCAACTGACATTTTTCAGAGAAATGTACCTTTCACAATTTTTTTGAGCATTTTAAGACAGTACCGCATTTACCGCGATCTAAAAAATAGAGGCAAAGTCTTTCAAAAATGGCGTTTTATCTTTTGGCGAAAACTCATTTTCCTGTTAGAATTTTTTGGTAATCATACAAATCTCGCAGAAATATTTCAAAGGTTGCCTGAACAGCTCATTTGACCCAAAAGTTGCATAAAGATATCAATTAAAACCTTTCTCAAACATAATGTCTATAATGCAAGGTCATATACAACTTGTATGATTATCCTCTAATCATGCAACGTTTATTAAATCCATGATTAATGATGTACTAGCCAAAACTGAAATCACCGTCTATCATATTGTTTACGGATTTGGGTAATAACCAAAAGTTCAATTGTTGATACTTTCGATGACAGTTTTGCTCATCAGCGGATTTTGTTTGTCAACATTTTGTGCTCGCAAAATCAGGTTGCATTTGATGAAAAATTATTCATTGCATTGGAAAATTACTAATCAAACGTTCGTATAAAATGAAAACAAAAACTTCAATAACGTAATGACATCACTGGAGTCCATATCTGTCCTATTTTCAGAATCAATCACGTTTTAGTATAAAATAAAATTTCCTAGTTTCAAAATCTCCTAATTCTATTTCATTTGGTACACAAATAGGTCAAACTTAAAGTGAAGTGGGTTGGAACAATAGTTGCAAACGTACATTATCGAACCTTGTTCCCTTATTTATTTCAATAGACAGTGTGTTGCAATTTTTACAATTAACACCTGTTAGATGTAACAGTTTGATTTTAGTTCGCGGATTTGCGCAGCTTTGGGTAATTATTTGTCAGCAGTGATTTTGTATTTTTTGGATTTGAAATGGCTGTCATAGTGGGCCGCAAATTGTTTTGCGCTGTAAAAACTGCACAACAAAACATGATTATATTTAAAAATGTCCGGAATGAAGAAAAAGACATGCGATTTTTTTTGTATGAAATGAAAACAATAACTTCACTAAGGTATTGAAATCACTGGAGTACATATCTGTCCGATTTTCAGATTCAATCTAGTTTTTGTTTGAAATAATATATACTAACTTCAAAATCTCCCAACTTTTTTTCATTTGTTTACACAAATAGGTCGAATTTAAAGTGAAGGGCTTTGGAATAGTTGCCAAAATATATAACCGCACCTTGTTCCCTCATTTAGTTCAATGGACAGTGTGTTGCAATTTCTACAATTGACACCTGTTAGATTTAATAGATTGATTTCAGTACTCCGAGTTGCGCGGTCATGGTTATTCAATTTGTTGCGTCGTTGTCATGGTTAAATAATTATCCGGGATTTCTTCTTTCATGAAGTCGATATGGCAAACTGTAAAACAAAAAACGGATATAGTTGAAAAATCCGGGCTAAACAAAAGGTGCATGCAATTTTTCGTTTCATAAGGGGAGCGCAAATTGAAGTTTTCTAGTGAAATTTTCCTTTCACAATTTATGTGAGCGTTTTAAGACAATTCCATATTTGCCGTGACTAAAAAAAATAAAGGTGAAATTTTTCAAAGCTGGCGTTTTATCATTTCGCGATAAATCATTTTCCTGGTTTGATTTTTTGGTAACCATACGAGTGTCAAAGTAAATTTAAAAGGATGCTTAAATAGCAGCATTTACGCTCATTTGTCCTTAAAAATTTTGGACAAATTTATCAATTTAAATTCCCCCAAATTAAACCAGCAAGAACAAAAAAAGCGTACAGCAATAGTAGAAATTCCGAGCCATTGTCTCATATCAAATATAAATCAAGCAGAAATTTCATTTGCTTATCTATCTGATTTTATGTTGGATTTGTCCCTCTACAACTTATCTTATTTTTTTCAAGAAAAACCGTTTTTTTCGACGGATTAATCTTAAATGATACAAATTTTTATTTTTAATTTTCTCTAAATTTGTTTTTCTGTTTTGGTAGGCACTCTTCAATTTTTTTTGCTGGTTAGGCAGCATTTTTAAGTTTTTCAAATGATTCCTAGGATTGCATTTCAGGTTTTGTCTTGCTATTTTTTTCAATTCATCACCTTCATCGACATTTTTACGGATTTTGGTAAGCTGCCAAAAAGTCTATTGTTGATAGTTTCGATGACAATTTTGCCCAGAGGCGGATTTTGTTTGTTAACTTTTTGTGCTCAATAAATCAGGTTGCGTTTGATAAAATTTATTGCAAAAAGGATTTAAAAACCAAAGTTTTTTTTGATAGGAAAACAATAACTTGAATAACGTATTGTCATCACTGGAGTACATATCTGTCCATCTTACAGAATCAATGAAGTTTTATTTAAAATAATAAATAGTGATTACAAAATTTTCTAATTCTGTTTTATTTGGTACACAGTGAGGTCAAAATTAAAGTGAAGTGGGTCGGAACATTAGTTGCCGACCTACATTACCGAACGTTGTTAACCTATTTTGTTCAATGAACAGTGTTTTAAAATTTCTAAAATTATACCTGTTATATTTAACAGTTTGATTTTAGTGATCCGATTTGCGCGGTCATAGTTAAATATTTTCTTGCGTCAATGTCTTGGCTAATGAATCAGCATGGATTTTGTCTTTCATGGAGTCTAGATGGTTTTCATAATGGGCCGCAAATTTTTTTCCACTGTAAAAATTGTGCAACAAAACATGAATATATTTGAAAAAACCGGGCTAGACAAACAGAACTTGCGATGTATTTTTTGTACAGGGAGCGCAACTGAAATTTTTCAGAGACATGTTCCTTTCACAATTTTTTTGAGCCTTTTAAGACAGTACCGCATTTACCGCGATCTAAAAAAATAGAGGCAAAGTCTTTCAAAAATGGCGTTTTATCTTTTGGCGAAAACTCATTTTCCAGTTAGAATTTTCTGGTAATCATAAAAAACTCGCAGAAATATTTCAAAGGTTGCCTGAACAGCTCATTTGACCCAAAAGTTGCATAAAGATATCAATTAAAACCTTTCTCAAACATATGTTTCTTGTCTATAATGCAAGGTCATATACAACTTGTATGATTATCCTCTAATCATGCAACGTTTATTAAATCCATGATTATTGATGTACTAGCCAAAACTGAAATCACCGTCTATCATATTGTTTACGGATTTGGGTAATAACCAAAAGTTCAATTGTTGATACTTTCGATGACAGTTTTGCTCATCAGCGGATTTTGTTTGTCAACATTTTGTGCTCGCAAAATCAGGTTGCATTTGATGAAAAATTATTCATTGCATTGGAAAATTACTAATCAAACGTTCGTATAAAATGAAAACAAAAACTTCAATAACGTAATGACATCACTGGAGTCCATATCTGTCCTATTTTCAGAATCAATCACGTTTTAGTATAAAATAAAATTTCCTAATTTCAAAATCTCCTAATTCTATTTCATTTGGTACACAAATAGGTTAAACTTAAAGTGAAGTGGGTTGGAACAATAGTCGCAAACGTACATTATCGAACCTTGTTCCCTTACTTATTTCAATAGACAGTGTGTTGCAATTTTTACAATTAACACCTGTTAGATGTAACAGTTTGATTTTAGTTCGCGGATTTGCGCAGCTTTGGGTAATTATTTGTCAGCAGTGATTTTGTATTTTTTGGATTTGAAATGGCTGTCATAGTGGGCCGCAAATTGTTTTGCGCTGTAAGAACTGCACAACAAAACATGATTATATTTAAAAATGTCCGGGATGGAGAAAAAGACATGCGATTTTTTTTCGTACGGAAAGCGCAAAATGAGGTTTTTCAGAGAAATCTTCCTTTCAAAAACTTTTTGAGCATTTTAACTCAGTGCCCATTTACCGTGACATAAAAACAGAGGTCAAGTTTTTCAAAACTGTCGTTTTATCATTTCGCGAAAAATCATTTTCCTGGTAGAATTTTCTGATAATTGTTCAATTGTTCCATAAGTTGAAGAGGAAGCTTAAACAGTAGCATTTATGCTCATTTGTCCTGAAATAAATTGGATAATGATATCAATTCAAACTACCCCAAACATGAAAGTGAGTTTTTCTTGCTTTTCTTTCAACGTCAGAAAGGACAGAAAGGAGATTTTATTTTCTTGTTTAACATACGAAGTAAAAACTGAAATTGATTTTTTAAATGGAAATAATTAAAACGAAAAGTTTTCCCGCAGAATTCTTTCTGAATTTAGGAGAACTTTAAATGTTTCCTTGTTTATAATGAAATGTCATATACGACTGTATGATTACCCAGTGATCATGCAACTTTGATTAAATCATCAATTACTGATTTAGTCAACAAAATTGAAATCACCGTCTATCAAATTGTTCACCTAAGTAAACCCCTAAACCAATCCAGCAAAAACAAAAAAGCGGACAGCGCGAGTAAAAACTCCGAGCCATTTTCTGATATTATATTTAAATCAAGCAGAAGTTTTTTTGGCCATTTATCTGACTTTATGTTGAACTTGTCCTTTGATACTTTATCCTAAGTTTTTCAAGAAAAAGCGTCGTTTTCGACGCACTGATCCTAATTGATAAAAATTTATATTTTTAATTTTCTCTAAGTTTGTTTTTCTGTTTTGGCAGGCACTCCTCAATTTTTCTGCTGGTTAGGTAGCATTTTGAAATTTTTCAAATCAGTCCTAGTATTGTATTTTAGGACTTGTCTCGCTTTGTTTTTCAATTCGTCACATTCATAGAATTTTATTTATGGATTCTGTTAAGCTGCCAAAAAGTCAATTGCTGATCCTTTAGATTACAGTTTTGCACAGAAGCGGATTCTCTTTGTTAAAATTTTGTGCTCGCAAAATCAGGCTGCTTTTGATAAAAACGATTTGTTGCAATGAAAAATCACCAATCAAACGTTTGTATGAAATGAAAACAATAACTTCAATAAGATATAGAAATCACTGGAGTACATATCTGTCCTATTTTCAGATTCAATCAAGTTTTTATTTGAGATAATATTTACTAACTTCAAAATCTCCCAACTCTTTTTCATTTGGTTACACAAATAGGTCAAATTTAGATTGAAGGGTGTTGGAACAGTTGTCAAAATCCATTACCGAACCTTGTTCCCTCATTTAGTTCAATGGACATTGTGTTGCACTTTCTACAATTAAAACCTGTTTGGTTTAACAGGTTGATTTTAAAACTACGAGTTGCACGGTCTTGGTTACTTATTTGATATTGTCTTTCATGGAGTCGAAATGGCTGTCATAAAGGGCCGTAAATTGTTTTGCGCTGTAAAAACTGTACAACAAAACATGAATATTTTTGAAAAAATCCGTGTTAAACAGAAAGAACATACGATGTTTCTTTTCGTACGGGGAGCGCAAATTAAGTGTTTTCAGAAAAATATCTTTTCTCAATTTGTGTGAGCATTTTAAGACAGTACCCGGGAACTGAAAAAAATTTAGGTGAAGTTTTTCAAAGTGGCGTTTTATCATTTCTCTCTGAGGGGGGAGGAACTATATACTCAATTGGGTTTTTTGTTCACACAATTTTGACCGATCGATATATTCATTCTAAAGAGTTAAGACTGGTGTCATTTGAAAACTCGTCCAGCTTAGAATATGGAATTAAAAAAACCTTTTAGATTTTTGTTTAGGGAGTAGTCGAGGTTTAAACGTTTGAGAAAATAGAGTGAATTCCGTTGTCTTTAACCACATTTTTCGGAATTTCTGACCAAAATTTCCTCAATTTTGCTAAAAATTCTCAAATTGCTCTAAAAAAGTGTTGTTGATTTTGTTTTTGAAGACAAAAAGATCATTGTCCACTATATTTTTATTCAATTTTTCTGTCAAAAATTCTGGCTATATAATTCAAAATTCATCAAAAACAGCACGAAAAAGTTTCTTCCGTCCACTTTGATCTTACTTGCAGGAAGTACAGACCCAAACTTCACTAACAAAATCTTTGTAGACTCAAAAACGAAGCCATTTCTACTTCAACTTCCGTCGAAAGTGCTCTGTAATTAAAACTTTGCCGTATCTATAAAAATCAATAAAATTTGTGTTCCTATTGGACGAACAGCATTAGCAGGGCTAGTTTTGGACCAGTTTTGGTCCAATCTTGTACGAATTTTGGACTAATCTTGGACTGAATTAGTCGACCTTTATATAGCAGTTAAAGAAAAGAACAATTAAAATCAAAGCTCAGTAGTGATAGGTCCAATTCGCTTCCTCGGCAGCTCCAAATAATGCATATAGTTTTTTACTTGAAAACTTTTGGTCGTTTTGACTTTTCAAAATATTTGGTTTGAAACTAAATAATGGCTTATTGAAGTTTGACTATTTTTATCTAAATTTTGTCAACTTGTAGCTGAGTGTCAACAAAGAAAGAACGCTTTTTCATTCTACTTATTTAATATTTAATTGGGGTTTGATGCTTTAGCTTATGGGTTTCTGGCTTTAATACTACTAAAATTCACATTTTTTATTTTAGGTTGTTTGCACCTATTTCACGTTTTATAGTTTTGTCAGATTGTCCGTTTATTGAAAGTTCACATATCATAATATTATTGGGCGTTCATTAAAAAGCTCAATTGATAATATTAAAGTCCTTAAAATTAAAGATTATGATTTTAACAGCTTCGACACTACATTTTCGAAGAATTTAATTGAAATTTTTTAATTTGTCGTTAACTGTCGTTTTTACTTTATTTTTTTTAGTCGTATGAAATTTCCCATACAATGAACCGGTTTTATTGGTTTTTCATGAAAAATAGGTGAGCCAATATTCTGATTTTATTGGATAGCTGATGGTTTGCATGGCATTGAAAACATTTTTTTTCCTAAATTTTTAACTTCCCAACTTTGTTCTTTTTGTCTGTTTTTTAAGCAGTCTCGTTATTTACATGACAAATATGACATTCATCGTATCAAAGTAAGATTTCAGAGGGATTGATGACAATATCTAATACTTTTAAAGGAATCGTTATGATTTTACTGATTTCGAAAAAGTTTTTCCACAAAAAAAAAGAAATTAGTTTTTTTTTTATTTTTGTCGTATTTTACTTTTTTTTTGTAGACTTAGGACTTATTGTGGATAATTGCAGGTCTCTAATTGCACGAACGTTTTTAACAGTTTTCTTTTGTAATTATTGGCTTTCATGACTTTGGAAGTATTTTTTTTCGAAAAAAAACAAGTATTACCTAACCTTGCCTTTTTCTTCCTTGTATCTACTTTTTACCTAATTTCATTAGCGAGAGGTCACGTAATACAAAATTGGCGTTCTCAAAAGGTGCAATCAAACATATTATAAGGGTCAAAATATGGCTTCACGGCTTTGAAAGCGTTTTCTGGCAAGTTTTTTTTTAATTAATTTTTCGTTTGTTGTCTATTTGTTGTTTTTTTTGTTACCGCATAAAAAATTGAATACCAACAGTTCTGATATAACTTCTATGGAAGCATCGGTAATCGTAAACCTATGGGATATTTTAGTTGATTTCTAATGGTTTTCATTACACTAAAATTAATTGTTTGCAAAAAAAGAAGAAAATTCTTCTACTTTACTGTTTTTGTTCTTTGTTGTCTAATTGTTATGAAGCCTTATTAAGGACTGGTCCCATATCCTTTCTGGTGAATTACAAGTTATTTTGTTTATTTTCAATTTTATCTGACGCTATATTGATTTTCTTATCAAGTTTTTTTTCGTAACAGACATAAAGTTTTTGATGTAATTAATGTTTGTTCTTGTTGTTTGTTATTGCTGTTCGACTTGATTCGCTTTCTTAATATTGGCATATATCATCAGTTTAAGGAATCTTTTTTTCCTCCACTGAGTTATTAGCTATGGAGGCCATCTTTTTGTTCACACACCAATATTTTTTGAAAAATACTTGAATTTTTGGCCTTTTCTGTCTGTTCCTCATTTGCTAGACAATTATACCAAAATTGTGGTTGAATGGGGTCGCAACTTTATGTGTGATTGCACATTACCGAGCCTTCTCGTTGATTTAGTAAACAAGACCGAAATCACCGTCTATCAAATTGTTCACCTCACTAGACCCCTAAACCAATTCAGCAAAAACAAAAAATAAAAATCGGACGGCGATAGTCAAAACTCCGAGTCATTGTCTTATTTCAAATTTAAATTAGGCAGAAAGTTTATTTGCCTATTTATCTGATGGTAAAAAATTCACTTGCCAAATTATTACTTGTTTTTCATTAAATAAAATGAGGCTAATGACGTACATTTTCCAATGAGATAATAAAACGTGTGTGTAATTATTACAAAAAAGCGTTTATTAAAATTCGTGTCAGTAAATCATGCTTTCAGCAAAATGCCGTCATAATGTCTTTTGTAAGCATTTGCATTTAAGGACCCCTCTTGAGTGATGCAAAAACTTGGCTTTACTCACGAGCTTAGTTTATAACTTGTTTAGTAGATTATTAGATGTTTCTCGAGGTGCTGCTTATCGTTTCATTAGTGATTTACCTTGAATGATCACCCCGCTATCTCAAAAAGAATATATATGATTTTTTGGTTGTCATACAAAAGCATATATGATCTCTTGGTGATCATGTTTTAGTCATACATGATTCCCCTGTAGGCATACGTCGGCCATAAATGGTTTTGCAATTTGTATTCATTATAGTGCCATAATATATTGGTTGTCGTTCAAGGTTCTTATATGATGTCCTGGTAATCATACAGAATCCTTGAGGACTCCTTGATCATACATCGAGCCAAAGACTAATAGATTAGGATGTGTATGACATCATATTTGATCCTTGTATGACTGCTATGAAGTGTCAAACCGGGCTCTAACAGAGAGGAAACAATAACGTTTCCTGTGTAAGAGAACTCTCTTTGGCATGTCATAAGAGTCTTCCGTCGCTGTTAGGACATGAAGAATGAGCTTTGCAATTTTTTAAATGCCAAGAACACTCGCACAGCACGCAAGCCTGCTACTCCTTGACACAGTCCTATTAAAATTTTTCGTGTTCATCAAAATCAACTTGAGTTGAATGCACGATATAAGTTTGAGCCGCTCAGAAGAAAAACTTTTTTCTTCGTTTTCTTCTTACTATTGAATATTTTCTACGCGGAATTTTTGCGTCACTCAGTTATATAAATTGCTCTGAGGCTTGTGGTCTGCAGTTTTTATCACAATGCTTGTTCAAACCACCCATAAGTGCTTAGGTTGGTGTAATTTAGCACAGCAGTTTCCTGCCATTTTGCGCCCGGAAGAAGCGCATTTCTAAGAAATTAAGAACATATTTAGAATAGTTGATAAAATAGCATAAAGTACAATTTTTCACTTTGGATAACATATATTGCATACTTAGAATACTTAGAACAGCTTTCAAAAGAAATGACGAATTATTTGATATCTATTCTTGCCCGATGAAGCGCATTAATTGTTAGAATTCATTTAACATATAGCAGATATACCATCATTGATCAGCCAAAAGAGTTCAGTATACTAAACAAACCCTGTCCTGTCTTTCAACTAAATCGCGTACATTAAATGATTTAAAAATTACTATCGTATCATTCTTCTAAAAATCTAATTTGATCGACCGAATTTTATCCAAAGAAAAAAAGAGAAAGAGGTCAACCCTTCCTTTTATAAGCTCTATTATTTTTTCATGTCTACGTGCTTATTTATAACATGCTATTTATTAGAACATTTTTGTTTGCATTAATTTGAAATGGCTTAGAAATTTTAAAAAAGCTCTGCTGAAATAATGAAACTTCGATTATTGTGATGATGTATAAATTTTAACAAAGTGTGTATTTCATCGTCAAATTTGCGCAATTTCAGTGAAATCGTATCACTGATATTTGTTTCTTTGGAGCAGTTGAAAATTTGTACTTCCTCTGCTTGGTTAAATTGAGCGTTTCCCATAATGTTGAATTAGTCGGCTCTTCAAAAAAAGCTGTCCACATTGCTCAATTGCATGCTCGGGTCGAATTCGAATGGTTAAATTGCAAGAACTTGCAAGTTTCTTGCCAGTTCTTACAAGGTTCATACAAGTTAACCATTCGACTTAAAAGGCTCCTGAATGTTAACCATTCGACTCACGGTGTTCTTGCAAGTTAAACATTCGAGATAAATTATATGTTCTTACATAAGTTCTTGAATATAAGTTGTTACAAGATAACAATTCTGCCTCTATTGTAGCGAAAAAAATATAAAAGTTGCAAGATATGATTGGAAACAGATGTTTAAGAAATATAGAAAGTGAAACAGTGTGAATTGAAATTACGAACTCACAAGAAACTTTCAAGATGGCCATTCGACTTTCAAGTTCTTACAAGTTAACCGTTCGACTTGCAAGTTCGAAAAAGTTAACCATTCGTCTGGCTAGTTCTTACTAGTTAACCATTTTTTGCACGAATTTTCAAGTTCTTACAAGTTAATCATGTGGTCTCAACCCGGGTGCACAATTGCTTGTTTTGGGGTTTCCCGAACGCTCGATTTTGTTCAACTGTATGGGACACAGCTAAAATTTTTATTGCTGAAATCTATAAAACAATGTTCCGATGTAAAATAAAGAGCAAATGCTTGTGAAACTCTTTAAATGATTAGCATTTGCATTAAAAAAGGCATTTGCATTAAAGAAGAAATTGACTGGGGAAAGCTAAAACGAGAAATATTTTAGCTAACAATGGCTGTAATACCTAGTTCCCTACTTTTCGTTGTGTAATGTTAAAGTTTTTCAGAAACTGTAGTTGTCATCCATTTTTTAAACGTGGTAGGCTTTCGTAATGCTCTGGATTACGTGGCTTGCGTTTATTTTGTTTTTTTTTTAAAATAATGAGTTCGACTTTTATTGAAAAAACTTGTTTGGCTATGTGATTAAATGTGCTATATAAAAATATATATGATAAAATTTTCTCATTCCCCTCTTTTCGTTAAGAGTTTTTCAAAAAAAATTTTTTATAAATGATCAGAAATTAGTTCTGTTTTCATTACATTATATGGTAACAATCTAAAATTTATGCAGAGAAATTGCGCATTTATTGAGTGCCTTTGACTCAAAAAGTATCAACTTTTCATCAAATTAAGTCTCTAAGCGCGTGCGAGTTTCAGCAATAAGATCATTTTCATTTGATAATTTTTATTGTACTTTTCCAGACATTGGCAATTTATTTGGCTTACTCTTTAACTTTTAATTATAGTTGGAATCATAACTCAATTTCACAAAAATTCCTCCCGTTTTAAATAATTTTTTACCAAACGTCCTTTTCACTTACTTTTTGTATGATCTTAAAATATACAAAATTTTGAGCGTGCGTTTGTAGAGGGCTTTGCAGAAATCTTTATTGACAAAATTAAACTCTGCTTGTGATTTATATTATTTATTAGAATTATCTAAGTCTCTAATTACTACTCAACTTCTTTGGACGAATTCAAAATGTACCGCTGAAATATTTGCCGGCAAAATTGAAAACGTTGATTTGAGAACTTGACGCCACTTCTGGTGCAGTTTTTATCCGAGTTTCAATGGTAAACTAGTGCTTTTCGAGTTAGGTTCTCAAAATTGTGGAAGAGAACAGCTGAGATCCCGCAGAATTCCAAAAGTAAAGAAGTCAAACCAAAATCTGACCGAAATTCGGCTTTAAAATGAAACCAGTAGATATCTGGAAACAACTCGAACACTCTATAACAGACAATACCCGTGACAAAAGAAAAAGACAAATCAATATGTGAAAAGAAAAAACAATGCACTCCATAATTGGGCCGCGGTAGGTTTGTCATCCGTAAAAGGAGAAATTTTAGTTGAGATATCAGTTACTTAGGAGTACTATTACAAAAGCACTTAGATTTTTATCTATAATCTTTAAGCCAATGCGAACATCACAAAAGTTTTTTCTCTATTGAGTGTGATTTTTAGATACATAATAAATCTGGGTAACGGGAAAAGTTTTTCGACCATCATTTTGCTTCCATTCCTACAATTTAGGGTGCTATCAAAAATATATAGAAAAAATTTTCGTCAGTTTTTACAAAAAAAAAATCAAAACAAATTTCTTTGAGAAAAGTTGAAAAAACATATCAACTTCAGATTATTTGGCTAGAGAAAAGATATTTCAATTTTGTTGCTACTGTAGTTTACTGGCTCATTTTTCCGGACAATTGAATGCAACTAAACATTTTTTAACCCCGTTGGAATTCAACTGGTGACTGTTCGGTTTTCAGATATTTTCCTTTTGAAAACCTGACTTTTAATTGGGAAATGTGGCACAAATAACAATTGCAAAACGTGACTCCTTTGCTTTTATCTCCTAAACTTATTACGAAAATATGGTCCTCCTAGCGCTAGAAATGTGCAGTTTTTGGAAAAAGCTTGGATGCTGAAAAATAAAGAAGCTAGCATTTTGCAAATAAAAAGTACGCTCTACTTCATTCCGCGACCTTTTAAACGGTAATTGAAATAACCATATGTGAAAATGAAGATGACAGAGAACAGATTCTTACGTTATCTTAAAAAAATTTGATTAAGGCAAAATAAAATTTTTGTAGGAAATGGAGTTCTTAAATTCTTTTCATTTGCCTGACAATGTGAGAGTTGCTTACGCTATCATTGGAATTGGCTGTCGAAAATACTTGTGTAGTCAGGGTAGTCAGAAGTTTTTGCAAGAAAAACTAGCTCAATGGGACAAAGCGTACAAAGATACGGTCACTTTTCCGTTAAATCTGCAGCAAAGAAATTTGGTGTGCCTGTGGAGTCAGATCAAAAACATTTCCGGAGGGATCTATCTCCATGTGATACTCAAACCTGAAAACAGGTGTTAATTATAATTTTGGTGGTTTGAAGATTTTTGTCGATTAATGATCTTTCCTATATTCATTTTGAATGGAAAGGTTGTGCCGTCTGTGGCTAACAATTGAAACGTTTTTAATTCAATCCAACCAGTTCTGCAGTTGAGGACAATTTTCAATGGAATGATTTTTTTCTGAACAAATAACTTTTATGGGAAAAGAATGGTGAGATTCGAAGATCCAATCAATGATCGGGAACATTTTCCAAAACTACTACAAAATGAACTTACCAGCTACTCATATGAAAATTTCTTCTTCGATGTAAAAAATTGGCAAACTAGCTTTTTCTTTTTCCATAACCATTCTTTTTCTTTTTCCATAAAAGGTCATAGACTTTTTCATCAAAACCAATATTCAGCTCAAGAAATGGCAATCATAAGATTTCAAATCTGTACATTAGCCGGAAAATAACTGCAGAACTTTTGCTGAGCATTGATGAATTTTTTTCTAAATTATGTCAAATTAACGCTGCAGTCAATTGAAAATCAGAGTTGAATTCTGAACATGAACGCGCGAAAATCTGGTCATCAACACACAAAAGTCAGGAGAAGGCAGGAGTTTCTGGACAAACGGACCCTTGAGCAAAAAATAATCATTCCAAACTATTTTAAAAAATTGATGAAAACATAGTTGATAGAGCACTCCTGCACAAGTGCTCACTCAACTGGAAGCTTTCTACGAAGGAAACTTTATCTCACTTTATTTCAAAAATGCCACAATGTCGTATGCAGAAAGCGTTGCAACCAAATTTTTGCGTTCTATTGGAAAATTGTTTACTTCTGGAATTATATATCATTGCTGAAGTTTCGAAAAGGAACACATTTAACAGAATGAAGGACACTTCATTAAGCTTACAATTTTATTGACCACGTTTTATTTCAATTCAAAGAGTTTGAATTGTATTGGGGCGCTGTGTTTTTAGATGTTTTCACACATTTTTCGATGACTTTTACCTTTCAAACTGGGATAAACAGGTAAAACCCAGCGGGCATTATATTTTATTAGAGACCCAAAATGAACTTTAGTAGTCCCTCAAGTGCTTAGAGAGGTGCAGCTGCTGGGATGACCTTCATTTTGGATTTAAATGTCATTTTTAGGAGTTTTTTTTGGGTTGAAAATGGTGAAATTTTTCAAGTTTTTTTTGTAATTTTATTGAGTTTTGTTTGATTAGTCTTAGTTAGAAGTTTTAAAAAGTTTATGAAGGTCAAGGTCTATTGCGAGTACTGAATATGAACGCATTAAGGTCTGGTAAACACACAAAAGTCTGGACATGAACGTACAAAAGTGTGAACATGAGCGCACTAACATCTTATCAGCGCGCGAAAGTCTGAACATGAACGCATTAAAGTCTGGTAAACACACAAAGTCTGGACATGAACATACAAAGGTGTGGACATAAACGTACCAAAGTATGATCAGCGCGCGAAACTCTGATGAACGCAAAAAAGTCTGGCGAATGGACTGAAGTCTGAACATAAACGCATTAAAGTCTGGTTAGCGCACGAAATTCTGGACATGAACTCACGAAAGTCTGGTGAACGCACGAAAGTCTGGACATGAAATCTTTCCATCTGGGACTGTCTGGACATACTTGCATCTGTTTGGCACCTCAAC
Organism: Convolutriloba macropyga; assembly: GCF_964194025.1. Taxonomy (NCBI): domain Eukaryota; kingdom Metazoa; phylum Xenacoelomorpha; order Acoela; family Convolutidae; genus Convolutriloba; species Convolutriloba macropyga. Next base: position 39,111,741 of record NC_134474.1, read on the forward strand.
CTGCGTATGAATGAACTGACACAGAAAATATTCTCAATAAAATTTACTATTTGAAACGTAATGATAGAAGCTCATAAACCAAAAAGGGAGTTAGAGATATAGGGTCCAGAAAAGATTAAGAAAAGATTTTATTTTTAGCCAAAGGTCTGTAAAATTTTAAAAGCAAGTTCACCTCACATGACAATATTGAAGTATGAATTTTAATAGAAGGTTAATGCTGAATTTAATTTGAAGTTATGGTTCACGCCATTATTTGCAGAGTTTTATTGTTCACGGCATTGTATGATTCATAAATTTTGGATAGAAATAACTAGTATGTAAAAAAAATCGGGTCTTTCCCATTATAGACCTCCCATGAAATTATAGCCCCCATTATGCTATAATTACCATGTTTGAGGGGGCTATAGGTTATCTGACCACTAAGCTGGGGGGGGGGGGGGGGGGGGGTGGGGGCTATAATGGGAAAGACCAAAAAATCAAAGTTTGAGGGTTGGGTAAATGGGACTCAAGTCTCTACACTGATTTCGCTGTCATTTTCGAACCTTTTTGATTATCCCAAAAATTTTAACTCAAATATGGGACAATTTTTAACACAGTTGTGAATTGAGAACCAAAGTAAGCAGTTGGAGAGAGAAGACGAGGAATATAGACAATGCAAGAGGGCCTCCAGCTCCGTCATCATAACTGGGTTGAATCACTAAAACACAGCAAATGAAAATGTTGTGAAGACTTTGTCAAGACTGGTTAAAGTAAATTTTCCACATGTCAAAATCATGCCCTGAGGCTACTAAGAATACTTTGTTTTACTTTTTTTTTCATTTGAGTAGGTTAAATAAAATTCTCAAAGTTAACTGATATTTTATTTAGGTACAATATATAATATGCTCTATATTCTCTGGAACTTTTTTCACTAAAATTAACTTGGGCAAGCTTAAGGAAATCAAACGTTCTGTACACACAATTCTGTAAATAGTAAATTGATGAAACTTCCCAGGTTTGGGTTCAGACCCAAATTCTAATCTGATCAGACCCGTTCGTGTGCACACCCGTGTGTTTCCAGCGAGAAATTACAGTGTCTAGACGTCAGTTCGAGCGCACCGCAGTCTCGACCATGGTCTGGAGATGGTCTGATCAGAGGTCACTTTAGCCTGGAAAGTCTGATCATAGGAGGTTTCGGGCGCACTTGGGTCTGACCATAACCGCTTCGAGCGCACTTTAGTCTGATCATGGCCTGATTCGAGCGCACTTGGGTCTGATCAGAGGCGGCTTCGAGCGCAAGAATGTCTGACCAGATGTCAATTTCTGCATTTTTTCCCTATGTCCCAATGAGTAGGTGATGATGGCTTTGTCACGAGCCATGAAAAGATATCTTACCAGAGACTCATTGGGAGTCCCTTGCCTTCGATCAGAACAATCATGACAAAACCACTATCAATTGGTCGGTACCTTTATAATAAGAAAAGCAGCTGTAAATGTTTCTTATAAACAGCAGACGTTTCTTATAAACAGCTGTCTGAGTTCAACTATGGTGCCGGAAAACTTTGGGAATAGCATGTAAAGGTTTCTTAATAAGATTCCGAAAAACTTTTATTTCACAAAAACTTTTTAATTTGATTTTACTTGACCTCATTTTCTGCTGGAGACATCAGTTTTTATGAAATGCATATATTACAACGATGCTTAAAGTCCCGTGGGTGTTTAATTCTGTTTAATTCTAGTTTCTGATCAGAGGTCACTTGGGTTTGAAAGGTCTGATCTCATTCTGATTATGGGCGATGGCCTGAAATTGATTCTGGATATTGGTCTGCAGATGGTCTGATCAGAACTCCTTCGGTTTGGAAAGTCTGATCATAGACCCTCTCAGTCTGACAAGTCTGATCAGAGATAATATTGCTCTGGAAAATCTGATCAGGGGTAGTTTCGGTCTGGAAAGTCTGATCAGAGGAAAGTTTGGGTCTGGACTTCAACCTGGGTTGGATTTTGCGGATAATCTGCCAAGAATTAAATTGACGAAAATGAAGACCTTTCAGACATGAGACACTGTAATAAAATGACGGTTTATTTTTGATATATGAAGGATAAAAGCAATTTTCCTATGGAACTAGGGTCCGGATTTCATTGCAACCATACTGCGCGTTGAACTACAATAAGAACAAAGATGGCGCCTCGAGGGGATACCAAAAGTCAAACTTTTAAAATTGCAGAGTATTATTGAGGTTCTTTTGAACAGAATTGATCTTGCGAGATCCTGTCACCAGATAGAACTGATCTTCAAAGAATCTTGCAAGAAAAAAAATTCTCCTAAGAATCTTATAGGAATTTTACAGGATCTCACAAGATTAGCTTTTGTTTTCGACTCGGAAAATGGAACCCAGTAGCTACCTGGTTTGTAGACTGTCTGGACATACTTGCATCTGTTTGGCACCTCTACCTGCGTATGAATGAACTGACACAGAAAATATTCTCAATAAAATTTACTATTTGAAACATAATGATAGAAGCTCATAAACCAAAAAGTGATTTAGAGATATAGGGACCAGAAAAGATTAAGAAAAGATTTTATTTTTAGCCAAAGGTCTGTAAAATTTTAAAAGCAAATTCACCTCACATGACAATATTGAAGTATGAATTTTAATAGAAGGTTAATGCTGAATTTAATTTGAAGTTATGGTTCACGCCATTATTTGCAGAGTTTTATTGTTCACGGCATTGTTTGATTCATAAATTTTGGATAGATTTAACTAGTATGTAAAAAAAATCGGGTATTTCCCATTATAGACCTCCCATGAAATTAAAGCCCCATTATGCTATAATTACCATGTTTGAGGGGACTATACGTTATCTGACCACTAAGCTGGGGGGTGGAGGACTATAATGGGAAAGTCCAAAAAATCAAAGTTTGAGGGTTGGGTAAATGGGACTCAAGTCTCTACACTGATTTCGCTATCATCTTCTAACCTTTTTGATTATCCCAAAAATTTTAACTCAAATATGGGACAATTTTTAATACAGTTGTGAAATGGGAACCAAAGTAAGCAGTTGGAGAGAGAAGACGAGGAATATAGACAATGCAAGAGGGCCTCCAGCTTCATCATCATAACTGGGTTGAACCACTAAAACACAGCAAATGAAAATGTTGTGAAGACTTTGTCAAGACTGGTTAAAGTAAATTTTCCACATGTCAAAATCATGCCCTGAGGCTACTAAAAATACTTTGTTTTACTTTTTTTTTCATTTGAGTAGGTAAAATAAAATTCTCAAAGTTAACTGATATTTTATTTAGGTACAATATATAAAATGCTCTATCTTCTCTGGAATTTTTTTCACTAAAATTAACTTGGGCAAGCTTAAGAAAATCAAACGTTCTGTACACACAATTCTGTAAATAGTAAATTGATGAAACTTCCCAGGTTTGGGTTCAGACCCAAATTCTAATCTGATCAGACCCGTTCGTGTGCACACCCGTGTGTTTCCAGCGAGAAATTAGAGTGTCTAGACGTCAGTTCGAGCGCACCGCAGTCTCGACCTTGGTCTGGAGATGGTCTGATCAGAGGGCACTTTAGCCTGGAAAGTCTGATCATAGGAGGTTTCGGGCGCACTTGGGTCTGACCATAACCGCTTCGAGCGCACTTTAGTCTGATCATGGCCTGATTCGAGCGCACTTGGGTCTGATCAGAGGCGGCTTCGAGCGCAAGAATGTCTGACCAGATGTCAATTTCTGCATTTTTTCCCTATGTCCCAATGAGTAGGTGATGATGGCTTTGTCACGAGCCATGAAAAGATATCTTACCAGAGACTCATTGGGAGTCCCTTGCCTTTGATCAGAACAATCATGACAAAACCACTATCAATAGGTCGGTCCCTTTATAATAAGAATAGCAGCTGTAAATGTTTCTTATAAACAGCAGACGTTTCTTATAAACAGCTGTCTGAGTTCAACTATGGTGCCGGAAAATTTTGGGAATAGCATGTAAAGGTTTCTTAATAAGTTTCCGAAAAACTTTTATTTCACAAAAACTTTTTAATTTGATTTCACTTGACCTCATTTTCTGCTGCAGACATCAGTTTTTATGAAATGCATATATTACAACGATGCTTAATGTCCCGTGGGTGTTTAATTCTGTTTAATTCTAGTTTCTGATCAGAGGTCACTTGGGTTTGAAAGGTCTGATCTCATTCTGATTATGGGCGATGGCCTGAAATTGATTCTGGATATTGGTCTGCAGATGGTCTGATCAGAACTCCTTCGGTTTGGAAAGTCTGATCATAGACCCTCTCAGTCTGACAAGTCTGATCAGAGATAATATTGCTCTGGAAAATCTGATCAGGGGTAGTTTCGGTCTGGAAAGTCTGATCAGAGGAAAGTTTGGGTCTGGACTTCAACCTGGGTTGGATTTTGCGGATAATCTGCCAAGAATTAAATTGACGAAAATGAAGACCTTTCAGACATGAGACACTGTAATAAAATGACGGTTTATTTTTGATATATGAAGGATAAAAACAATTTTCCTATGGAACTAGGGTCCGGATTTCATTGCAACCATACTGCGCGTTGATCTACAATAAGAACAAAGATGGCGCCTCGAGGGGATACCAAAAGTCAAACTTTTAAAATTGCAGAGTATTATTGAGGTTCTTTTGAACAGAATTGATCTTGCGAGATCCTGTCACCAGATAGAACTGATCTTCAAAGAATCTTGCAAGAAAAAAAAATCTCCTAAGAATCTTATAGGAATTTTACAGGATCTCACAAGATTAGCTTTTGTTTTCGACTCGGAAAATGGAACCCAGTAGCTACCTGGTTTGTAGACTGTCTGGACATACTTGCATCTGTTTGGCACCTCTACCTGCGTATGAATGAACTGACACAGAAAATATTCTCAATAAAATTTACTATTTGAAACATAATGATAGAAGCTCATAAACCAAAAAGTGATTTAGAGATATAGGGACCAGAAAAGATTAAGAAAAGATTTTATTTTTAGCCAAAGGTCTGTAAAATTTCAAAAGCAAATTCACATCACATGACAATATTGAAGTATGAATTTTAATAGAAGGTTAATGCTGAATTTAATTTGAAGTTATGGTTCACGCCATTATTTGCAGAGTTTTATTGTTCACGGCATTGTATGATTCATAAATTTTGGATAGAAATAACTAGTATGTAAAAAAAATCGGGTATTTCCCATTATAGACCTCCCATGAAATTATAGCCCCCATTATGCTATAATTACCATGTTTGAGGGGGCTATACGTTATCTGACCACTAAGCTGGGGGGGGGGGGGGGGTGGGGGACTATAATGGGAAAGACCAAAAAATCAAAGTTTGAGGGTTGGGTAAATGGGACTCAAGTCTCTACACTGATTTCGCTGTCATCTTCAAACCTTTTTGATTATCCCAAAAATTTTAACTCAAATATGGGACAATTTTTAATACAGTTGTGAAATGAGAACCAAGGTAAGCAGTTGGAGAGAGAAGACAAGGAATATAGACAATGCAAGAGGGCCTCCAGCTTCATCATCATAACTGGGTTGAATCACTAAAACACAGCAAATGAAAATGTTGTGAAGACTTTGTCAAGACTGGTTAAAGTAAATTTTCCACATGTCAAAATCATGCCCTGAGGCTACTAAAAATACTTTGTTTTAATTTTTTTTTCATTTGAGTAGGCAAAATAAAATTCTCAAAGTTAACTGATATTTTATTTAGGTACAATATATAATATGCTCTATCTTCTCTGGAACTTTTTTCACTAAAATTAACTTGGGCAAGCTTAAGAAAATCAAACGTTCTGTACACACAATTCTGTAAATAGTAAATTGATGAAACTTCCCAGGTTTGGGTTCAGACCCAAATTCTAATCTGATCAGACCCGTTCGTGTGCACACCCGTGTGTTTCCAGCGAGAAATTAGAGTGTCTAGACGTCAGTTCGAGCGCACCGCAGTCTCGACCATGGTCTGGAGATGGTCTGATCAGAGGTCACTTTAGCCTGGAAAGTCTGATCATAGGAGGTTTCGGGCGCACTTGGGTCTGACCATAACCGCTTCGAGCGCACTTTAGTCTGATCATGGCCTGATTCGAGCGCACTTGGGTCTGATCAGAGGCGGCTTCGAGCGCAAGAATGTCTGACCAGATGTCAATTTCTGCATTTTTTCCCTATGTCCCAATGAGTAGGTGATGATGGCTTTGTCACGAGCCATGAAAAGATATCTTACCAGAGACTCATTGGGAGTCCCTTGCCTTCGATCAGAACAATCATGACAAAACCACTATCAATTGGTCGGTACCTTTATAATAAGAAAAGCAGCTGTAAATGTTTCTTATAAACAGCAGACGTTTCTTATAAACAGCTGTCTGAGTTCAACTATGGTGCCGGAAAACTTTGGGAATAGCATGTAAAGGGATCTTAATAAGTTTCCGAAAAACTTTTATTTCACAAAAACTTTTTAATTTGATTTCACTTGACCTCATTTTCTGCTGCAGACATCAGTTTTGATGAAATGCATATATTACAACGATGCTTAAAGTCCCGTGGGTGTTTAATTCTGTTTAATTCTAGTTTCTGATCAGAGGTCACTTGGGTTTGAAAGGTCTGATCTCATTCTGATTATGGGCGATGGCCTGAAATTGATTCTGGATATTTGTCTGCAGATGGTCTGATCAGAACTCCTTCGGTTTGGAAAGTCTGATCATAGACCCTCTCAGTCTGACAAGTCTGATCAGAGATAATATTGCTCTGGAAAATCTGATCAGGGGTAGTTTCGGTCTGGAGAGTCTGATCAGAGGAAAGTTTGGGTCTGGACTTCAACCTGGGTTGGATTTTGCGGATAATCTGCCAAGAATTAAATTGACGAAAATGAAGACCTTTCAGACATGAGACACTGTAATAAAATGACGGTTTATTTTTGATATATGAAGGATAAAAACTATTTTCCTATGGAACTAAGGTCCGGATTTCATTGCAACCATACTGCGCGTTGATCTACAATAAGAACAAAGATGGCGCCTCGAGGGGATACCAAAAGTCAAACTTTTAAAATTGCAGAGTATTATTGAGGTTCTTTTGAACAGAATTGATCTTGCGAGATCCTGTCACCAGATAGAACTGATCTTCAAAGAATCTTGCAAGAAAAAAAGTTCTCCTAAGAATCTTGTAGGAATTTTACAGGATCTCACAAGATTAGCTTTTGTTTTCGACTCGGAAAATGGAACCCAGTAGCTACCTGGTTTGTAGACTCAAAAAAAATTCTTGAGACAATCGCGGGTCGAGGTTTCCACACTTATAATTTCGAAAAGGTAATTTCGAAAAGAATGAGTCGAAAAGGTGGAAAACATTTTTCCAATGTTAGCTCACCAACTTGTAGGGGTGGAAACAGCGGAATAATGGCGAACCGCTTATAAGTTAAAGATGGAATATAAAGTGGCTATTTAAGTTAACAGTGAAAATTATTTACTGCGATGTAAAAATTCCTGGTCTTCTGCAAATTCTAACGCTCTTCCTCGAAAGCTCATCCAACCCTAGGCCATCTTTTTTCCACTAAATTACATTTGACGTTACATTTATAGTGGATTTGAAGTAGGATTTAGGTGGAATTCCGCGTTGTCCACTCTTCCATGCCTATTCCCAATTTTTCACGTTCGAAAATCGTGTCCACTCTTATCGCTAACAATTCGCAGTGGAATAGAACCGAAACTTCTATCTCATGTATTAAGTCTCACAGTCATCAAATGGAGACTCAAATCGAATAGGCGCTTTTTTAGAGGAAGTTCAGATCTGATGGAGAAAACGTTAGAGATCTGTGAAATTTTGACTTACAGTCTTTTGGATCTAAAGTGAAGAATTCTTCGACGCTGCTGACAATAACTCCGTTGCCACAATCGACCACAGTTCCAACGGAGAACTGGAATCGTATTTGGATATTATCAAGGGTAGTAATATTGGGCAGGTCGTGTATCTGGAAGGGGAAGTCGGCCCTGGCAAAGCTCTTTTCTTCCAGCACAGTTCCGTTGGTATCCGTAACTGTTACAGTTCCATTGTCAAAGTTTTCAGCATTTGAGGTCAGATCGATTGAGATTGACGTGGAATTTAGCAACTCTCCGTTAAATGAGGAATTACCAACTAGAGGAACTGAAATGGACAGTTTCAACCAAGATTTAAGTTCATATTCAGCGCCAAAACGATTCCGACAAACAGCAAGCCCAGATAGCTTATAAACGGCATAAGCGGAATAATTAGAATCTGAACTAGATTTCGGGATACAAATTTTCATATTACGTTTTCTATTAAACTCCAGCATATCAATCAGTCCCGAGAATGTCTCTCTTAAAAAATAATTTTCTCTGAAAACAGAGCTTCTCTGTATTTGACGCATAGAGATCAAGGAATTGTATATCTTTTTTGGATTTTTTGGTTTTGAGCGCATTTCGTACATATATAACAATTTCTCATACGGACATTTAGCTGTCAGTTGTTTTTCACAAATATGAGACTTTGTTGTCTATTTTTAAAATTTTGTTTGCTATGCTTAGAAAATTCTTTCTAATAAATTTGGTTGTTGCATTTCTTTTTTTCCTAAATTCGCAACAACAAGGTTAAAGTTTTTAGTCACAAAATCTATAATAAACAGCTACAATAGCATTAAAGTTTCCCACCTGTGCAAAATATGACCGAATTCTTCAGCGGTGTAGCCGACACCCCATTAAGAGTGGAGCCGGTCACTGTAATTGTGTATGATGTTCCAGGTTTCAGGTCGCGAACTTGTATCCATCCATTAATACTCGACACATTGTTGGCTTCATAAGCAAATGAGTTGCAAGCATCAGAATCTGGAGACTGGCAGGATGCTATTATATCTTGGATTGTTGCCGATCCATCAGAAACAATGACGGAAAGGTTTGCAGTGGTGGAAGTGGATTCCAGCAACGTGATATTAGCCTGATATACAACAAAAGGAATAGCCGATACCGAACTTTGGTCAATACCAGCTGTGACAGTAATTCCGGATGAAACTCCACTTCCTATACCAAATGTCACTCCACCTCCACTTGCAGCAGTTGTTCCACCTCTGGAACCAACTGTCACTCCACCTCCACTTGGAGCAGTTGTTACACCTCTGGAACCAACTGTCACTCCACCTCCACTTGCAGCAGTTGTTCCACCTCTGGAACCAACTGTCACTCCACCTCCACTTGCAGCAGTTGTTCCACCTCTGGAACCAACTGTCACTCCACCTCCACTTGCAGCAGTTGTTCCACCTCTGGAACCAACTGTCACTCCACCTCCACTTGCAGCAGTTGTTCCACCTCTGGAACCAACTGTCACTCCACCTCCACTTGCAGCAGTTGTTCCACCTCTGGAACCAACTGTCACTCCACCTCCACTTGCAGCAGTTGTTCCACCTCTGGAACCAACTGTCACTCCACCTCCACTTGCAGCAGTTGTTCCACCTCTGGAACCAACTGTCACTCCACCTCCACTTGCAGCAGTTGTTCCATCTCCAACTGCGACTTGTGTTCCACCTCCGGCGCCATCTGACACTCCACCTCCACTTGCAGCAGTTGTTCCACCTCCGGCACTATCTGTCGCTCCACCTCCACTTGCAGCAGTTGTTCCACCTCCGGCGCCATCTGTCACTCCACCTCCGCTTGCAGCAGTTGTTCCACCTCCGGCGCTATCTGTCGCTCCACCTCCACTTGCAGCAGTTGTTCCACCTCCAAATGATGCCGTTGCTCGGCCTTCGCCACCTATTGAGATGGTGGGTGCTGAAGTAGTCGGTGGTGGGGTGGTGGGTGCTGCAGTAGTCGGTGGTGGGGTGGTGGGTGCTGCAGTAGTCGGTGGTGGGGTGGTGGGTGCTGAAGTAGTCGGTGGTGGGGTGGTGGGTGCTGCAGTAGTCAGTGGTGGGGTGGTGGGTGCTGCAGTAGTCGGTGGTTGGGTGGTGGGTGCTGCAGTAGTCGGCGGTGGGGTGGTGGGTGCTGCAGTAGTGGGTGGTGGGGTGGTGGGTGCTGCAGTAGTCGCTGGTGGGGTGGTGGGTGCTGCAGTAGTTGCTGGTGGGGTGGTTGGCAGCTGGGTTGACGGGCATGGTGATCCATCTGCTATGGGGGTGTAATTGAGCATAAGAGCTGCACAGCCGCTCTGATCCAACTCAAACAACCACAATCCAGGAGATCCGGTGTTATCGTTTGTTATCAAGTCAGAGACATCCACAGTTCCCGACCCTGGAAGCTCGACTCCAACTGAAACAACCAGTCATTTGGTACAAAGATACAAATGGAGAAGATACGGTATAGGATCTTTCGAACGGACACGAGAAAGAACCAACTGGAGGTTCCGGTTCTTCTTACTAGGATCAGGTTCCGCTGTCTGAAGTTCAATATTTTGCTTACAGAGTCCAATTGTCCTTGCAGTTTTACTCTTACTTTTTATGTGGTTGCCGATCCAACTAATACTTTGTTTTTGTTTCACTTCTGAATTTGGAAAATAATAAGAATGAACTTTTTTGCTGAATCATAGTTTTTTGGAGCTTGGGTTGGTTTATATCTTCATTCCATTCATCAACTTAGACAACTTGTGCCTCAAGACAAAATTCATTTAGTTTTGGAGATGAACTATTTACAGTTTTGCCAGCTTCTTAGTATTGGTTCATCAACCTTGTTCAACGTTGATCAACGTTGTAAAATTTTAAGACAATTTTAACAAATAATTGAGTTTGGATCTGAAATACAAATGGCGACAACGTTTGAGCTTAAGGCGTAATTGCAGAAAAAAATGCAGGAAAGAGCAAAGAATTGATTTGATGTATTCGTTCCTCTAGTTATGGAGTTTATGCAAATTTATTCTGATTGATTTAGTCAAAACTGACTCTAACTGTTTTCCTTTGGAAACATTTTCCGTCTTCAAGAGACTAATGTTGAAATCTCGCAGACATCTTTGCGTTGGTATTAGGATTTTTGACTTTTGTATATAAAATGGGTTCAATTTTTTAATTGTGCTTTTTCTTAGTTTAAGTGCATATATATGCAGTTAATATACATTATCTTTGATTTTTAAAATTTTCCTTACCGTTATAGAAAATCGTTATGATTACATTGACAACCATTTTGAAATCTTCTTTGACGAAAACTCCCACACCACCCTTATCGTAAGAACTCTGTTGGATTTGATTATTAGTTGATAGTAGTGATGTGTCTTTCTGGGCAAACTACGGGGGGGGGACATAAGTGTCTTCCCGTGAACACTACGGGGGGACACAAGTGTCTTCCTGGGCAAACTACAGGGTGGGACACTTTGAAATTATTTCTCCTTATTTCCCCTGCCATGCATGAAACTAATCTTAGGAAACCATTTTCCCTCCACTTGCGTGACTGGTTTGCCGCTTTGGGCTTGAAGCCATTTTAACTACCACCGCTTTTGCTTTGAAAGTTAATTCGTCATATGTCTGCGCCAGGGTACTTTAATCTTGTTTTGGTCTGGGCCCATTTCAACATTATACCCACAGTTATACAGAACCTACACACCCAATACCGGAATACGAATTCCAAATGCCACCAAGGCGAAAACGTTGCTTGTTGGACTGCTTTCTGTGTCGCTCCAAATTTTTAAATTCTAAAGATCTTTTTACTCATTTTGAAGAAATACACCCCAACAATTTTAGATATCAATGTGAAAACTGCAATCAGAAAATTTGGCGTTTAATTGACACACGATACCACCAGTGTGAAAATTCAGCAGTTGTTGCGCCCCCTCTAATTATCCAAAACCCTGTTTTAAGGTGTAAAATTTGTTTCAAAGTTTTTACCCAGCAAAATGGTTTGACTAACCATGTTAAAAGTCATTCCCCCATGTAAATTATCCTTAGTCGTCGTGGAATCCCGATAAAACGGCCTTAGAGAAACCTTTTATTTGTCTTCTTTTTATAATAAAGTTTCAATTTTTACATTAATTTGTATTTAGTTTATATGAATGCTTTTTATGATTACATTGTTATGATTACATTGACAACCATTGATTATAAAGACACATCGTTATGATTACATTGACAACCATTTTGAAATCTTCTTTGACGAAAACTCCCACACCACCCTTATCGTAAGAACTCTGTTGGATTTGATTTTTAGTTGATAGTAGTGATGTGTCTTTCTGGGCAAACTACGGGGGGGGACATAAGTATCTTCCCGTGAACACTACGGTGGGACACAAGTGTCTTCCTGGGCAAACTACAGGGTGGGACACTTTGAAATTATTTCTCCTTATTTCCCCTGCCATGCATGAAACTAATCTTAGGAAACCATTTTCCCTCCACTTGCGTGACTGGTTTGCCGCTTTGGGCTTGAAGCCATTTTAACTACCACCGCTTTTGCTTTGAAAGTTAATTCGTCATATGTCTGCGCCAGGGTACTTTAATCTTGTTTTGGTCTGGGCCCATTTCAACATTATACCCACAGTTATACAGAACCTACACACCCAATACCGGAATACGAATTCCAAATGCCACCAAGGCGAAAACGTTGCTTGTTGGACTGCTTTCTGTGTCGCTCCAAATTTTTAAATTCTAAAGATCTTTTTACTCATTTTGAAGAAATACACCCCAACAATTTTAGATATCAATGTGAAAACTGCAATCAGAAAATTTGGCGTTTAATTGACACACGATACCACCAGTGTGAAAATTCAGCAGTTATTGCGCCCCCTCTAATTATCCAAAGTCCTGTTTTAAGGTGTAAAATTTAATTCAAAGTTTTTACCCAGCAAAATGGTTTGACTAACCATGTTAAAAGTCATTCCCCCATGAAAATTATCCTTAGTCGTCTTGGAATCCCGATAAAACGGCCTTAGAGAAACCTTTTATTTGTCTTCTTTTTATAAAAAAGTTTCAATTTTTACATTAATTTGTATTTAGTTTATATGAATGCTTTTTATAATTTATCCATGCACTTCAACTACAACTAAATGTAAGTTATCAGTTATCTTCACTGCTTGAATTGTATAAAACTAGACGTCTGCGTTTTGGTGTTGGTTCTATTATAAGACTATTACTTGAAGATAAATCAGACATATCACTATTATTGCTTGCTTCGCTTTCAACTGCTTCCAATTCTAGAAAAGAATTGTCAAGGGCTGGCGGGGAAATTGCGTAGGGTTCATTCCAGTCAACAATATCTTGATCAAGCTCACTTTCTGAATAATCGGGCTGATTGAATCCTGGATTGGGGGGAGAAAAACTATTGTTTTCAGATATCACATTTTCCGGGGTTGGCTGTGAAATTGAATCCAAGTCGCTTTCGCTTTCTGACTCCCAATCATTTAAAATAACATTGTGAAATGCAAATTCTCTAATAATTTTATGTCCAAATGGTAGGGAGTTTATTGGGCCAAGGTAAAACCGCTTGTCACGGTAGGCCGAAAGCGCAACTCTGTTTTGTTCCAGTGTCATCAACTCATGTTTCTCTGATTTGATGGTCACATTTTTGACGCGGACAATTTCCCCGCTGTTCAATACTCTCTTGAAGACCTCGTGCTTTAGTTGCTTTTGCCCCTCATGTGTTATTCCCTTTGCACTTTTCTTCTGACAGTCTGAAAGAACGTTACAATCAATCCATTTTCTATTTTAATCTATGTGCTTTCCTAATCTAGGTTTCAATGTTCCTGTTATATTAAAAAGACGCTTCCATGAATTTGGTTAGTTTCAAAACAGGAATTTGTTTTAATAAAATATAATGTTACACATACCCTTCGTTTGTATTGAATACATTTTGGGTTTCAAGCCACAGAACTCTTCCATTACCACCCCTGCCAGTTCCTCTTTGAATTTGAGAGTTACCATATGATTTTTTGTGTTGTACAATGCGTTATCAGAAGGGTAGTTGGAGAAATCGAATTCTGTGTTGACTTCTGCTCGTGCTAGCTCCTCATACAAGTCATCACAATCAACAGCATAGGTAAGTGAGTCCGTATCAGAGTATAAAAGTTCACACTTGAACCACTGTTTCATATTCTCGTAGTGAAATCGAAACATGAATGCTTTTGAAAGATCCAGAATGGATGCACCAACTATTGTACGTTTCACCCAGTTTACTTTCGTTTTTCTTGTAGTCACGACTGCCATGTTTTCATCAGAAATTTTAAAGGATTTCATGTTAAACATATCTGTGTGGTTGAGGAGAGCTCGTTCACCTCGGACCAGGAAAGCGTTAACTCGATTTCGCATGCTTTCACAGCACTTTCCAAAAGCAGAGTTGTTCATGAGTTTGAAGAAGTTTTCAGCAATTTTGCTGGTTGCTGCTTGCCGCAATCTTGTGTTCGGTTCGATATAATTTGCCATCCACTTTGATTGTCTGAACTTGAGCCCCTTGTGCAGTTTTGAAACTTTAAGGCCGTTTCGTTCATAAATCTTCAACGTTACATAGTGTAGTGTATAGTCCTTCTTATCATAGAGTGTTTGAAGCAGTTTGTTGCACTTTGAAACTTTTGGGAGATTATATTCTTCCAAAAGGTCCAACTGGTAACTACTCAACCACATGCTGTCTACAAGTTCTCGGGTGGGTGCCATTGGAAAATCTTGGTGAGCATCGTGAATTGAGTCGCGGTAGTCCAAGTCAACGCAGACGATATATCCAAATTCAGCGTCGTCTGGAGTTTGCAAAATTTGTTCAATCGTCACTTCTGTGTCCGTCTGGAAGGAATTGAGTGGCAAGCAGAAATCCTTCATGATCCCACCATAGAGGTTATTAGCATCTATGGTGAGACCATATGTTGATTTTTGCGTGTCATCAAAACGTTCCAGATATTTGTTGTTTGGCGTGAACAGTCTTTTTGTGTATACCGAGGACATACCCCCTCGCAACAATTCTTCTGCTATATCAAGATGGTTGCGATCTGTGAGAAGTTCCAGTTCGGGTTGACATATCTTCAGAAAGGCATCGCACGCTAAGTGTGGTGCTGATAGATATTGAGCACAGTCCAAGCTGTACGAGTCCAGACAGAGTGCTCGTAGCCGCTCAAACCAGCAGGCGAGCTGTAGGGTGTCGACTGTCAAGTACAGATCGTGATATTCACCCATGTTTCTACAATCAAATTTTTCGAAGACCAGCTTTGCTTTTTCGTAGTCAGCTTCGGTTATTGTCACTTTTCCTGATTTGAGTTTGTCGACCCAGCACTTCTCAGGCGGCAGTTTTTTTAACTTGAATTTTCTGAAGGTGTCCATGTAGGAGTAGGGGTAGAATCCTTTACTGTGCAGTAGTTTCACATCATTTTGGTCACAGTATTCAAAATGGTTATCGAGTATATCGAAACTGTCTTCAGGCAAAGACTGAACTAGTTTATCTAAAGACGACTGCATGAAGCGAAGAGAATCGATAAAGCGAAGTTCTTCGTATATGGCTATGACGTTTTCATTTTTGTTCACAATATCTTTGATCCAAACTTTAAAGCTAAAACTGATATAATTCTCATCAGTTTGAGGTATTATTGAAAATTTATTGTTAGGTTTGCAGTGATGAAGACTCTTTACAACATGATGCAAGTCATATCCTGACAAGTTGTGTGCGATTATGGGGACGAAGCTCTGTGTTCTGCGCTGTAGGTTACACTTTGAGTGAGCCTAGCCAAGAAACTGATTTGAGAAATGGCAGTAATCCAAGACTTTTTCGTTGTCCGCAGAAAAACTAGTTTCACATATCCAACAGTGAGTCGCAACCTCTTTTGCTTGTCCAACTGCTCCTGTGAAGTACCTGTGTTTTTGCTTTTTCTCGTAGATATCTTTTGCCAGTGTCTCCATTTGCTTCACAAATACTTGCATGCAAACTTTACCTCTGTACAGATGTAAGAACTCCAAATTTGGACTTCCATGTGAAATGGCTACCTAACAGTAACCGCTCGGAAAGTGTTTGTCCAACACACGAGTCCCTGAAGTCTGTGGGTTTTGTTCAACTGATGATACTGGAACAATGATTGACTCTAGGTCAAAATAGACATCCAGTGGAAGAGCTGTTTTTGCTTGAAATTTTTTGAAAGCGAGACTGTTGCTGTCCGGCTCAAGTAGCAGAACTTGACAAGTTTCGAAGTGATAGCAAAGTTTTTCGTGTTTTTGAAGCGTTTCGTTGTTCGAGCAAACATGAAAACAGTTGCGACAGATTTTTGCGCGTGCATCAATCTGTCGCCCTTGCACTTTTCGAACTAAGTTTACCAGGTCCGTTATCAGCACGTAGTGATAACGTTCACCATCAGTTATCAGCAGGAGATCAACGAGAAAATCAGAGTTGTGCTTTGAAATACGGAAAGGATACAAACTTTTCTTTTCGTATCGAAAAACGTTCACTTTTACTTCATTACATCTTTCAAACGCGCTTATTTTTTTTTAAATTGGCATTGGCATCGGGAAATCTCCTACCGCTTGATGAGTTAAAGGGTTTGAGCTAGCGTATGCTGCGGGGTTTGTTTTTTTGCTGTACCAAACCCCAGGTTGCGTGAGGGGGCAATCTTTCCCCTGCAAATGGTAGGCAGCCGTGAAACAAAACAAGAAACAGTTTGGATCGTTAAAGTTTCGGATATTGAGCAGGCATTTTAGAGCGCTAAGTTCAGTTGGAAGTGCTATATAGGTTGATTCCTGAATAGGGTTGAATTTTGCAAATCGAATTTCGAGTTTTTCTACCTTTTCAATAATCCAACCACTTCCACTTGTGGCATACATTGAAACCACGTTGACAATATGCTGCACGGACTCAAAGAACTGCTCTTCGGAGAGAGCATCCGTGTACACAATTTGCACTTCAGCGTTAGCGTAAATTTTTACGTGTTTTTCTTCTTCATTAATCCCCTTAGTGAGTGTAATGCTTAGAGAAAGTTGAACCTTCTGAGGACCTTCGAGGGTCTTTTGACGTATAAGTTCATTGATGTGATACCTCGATGTGTTCATGAAAGACAAAACGTCAGTTTGATCATTACCTTCAATCTCGTAGATCTCCAGAGCACCTCGAATTGCCGACTGTACTGGTACTGCTTGATTATTGCTTTGGCCTCTGTTCCAAACAGGCAATCCTTGAGCATTCTTCAGATGTTGATGGAAGTTACTCTGGTTGTTGAAAACCAGAGTGCAGTAGGCACACTAATTTTGAACTTCTCCACCGTGCTCCCGTCGGGTGTGTTGGTTCATTATCAGAATGTTGTGAGTCTTAAAACCACAAGTGCTACACTCCAAGGCTGGGAATTCCGGTTGAACTCCATGAACGCGCTGTTTGTGTCTTCGAAGGCTTCTTTTGTCGGCCAGTTCCTTTGCGCCAATTTCACACGGTTGGGTCAGTTTTGAGTTTTTCAATTTTTTTCTTTCGAAAATTCAACTGACTGCTTTACTGAGAAAACGACTGAGCAAATGAAGTCAAATTGTAACAACAGTTAACTGGTACAATTAGAGGGAGTGTTAGTTGGTTGAAAGTTGTGTTCTACACGAGAAAAATTTCCCTATTAGGGTGTGCTTGCACTTTGACACAATTTGCCGGGTTTGGAAGGCAAATATTGGTAGGAGTGTAGGTCAACTTTAACCCATGTTAACTTTTGACCAATAAGCGGTGTGTTCATGTTTCAGAACTACTCATTTCCATTATTTCCATGCAAGGTAAAAGTTTATTGTGTAGTTTTAGTTATATCTGTTATCTACCACAACTGAAACATAGCTAACGCAGTATACTTACAATATACTCTTTTCTGTCGGGAAACAGTTCAAGTGTTCAAAATACTCTTCTACAAAAGTTGTTTTAGACTTTCTCTACTCTTCGAGGGTTGTATCGAAATTCCGTTCTATTTTCAACCTTATTATCAGTTTTCACTTTTAGGTTTCTAGAATACTTGGCAGTATTCTTATACTATTGACTAAAATTGTTCTAAACTGCTATTATCAGCGTGTTTCATGTGAACATAAAGTAATTCCATGAAAGACACTCTATCTTATCATTGTGCAAAAGTAAATTGTAGCTATATATAAGACAAAGTTAGGTCGAAAGCAATTGAAATTAAGGATTTGATATTTACCACTAGTACTGATAACAAATTTACCAAATTTCATTTGGTGAAAACCATAAACGTGGTTGTGGAATAACTAAATGCATTCTATTTACAGAAAATGAACTTCTTTAGTGCTTAAAAACCTTTTTCTACTATATGATGAATAAATTAAAAGTTTTTTGTAACTACTTAAGTAGTGAGATTTTTGCACTTTTACAGAATTCTTACATATGAAAATTGACTTTTTAACATTTAAAAACCTTTTTTTACCCTATGGTTAGCAAAATAAAAGTTTTTTGTAACTACTTAAGTAGTGAGATTTTTGCACTTTTACAGAATTCCTACATATGAAAATTGACTTTTTACCATTTAAAAACCTTTTTTTATCCTATGGTTAGTAAAATAAAAAGTTTTTTGTAACTACTTATATAGTGAGGATTTTGCACTTTTACAGAATTCCTACATATGAAAATTGACTTTTTACCATTTAAAAACCTTTTTTTACCCTATGGTTAGTAAAATAAAAGTTTTTTGTAACTACTTATGTAGTGAGAATTTTGCTTTTTAACAGAATTCCTACATATGAAAATAGACTTTTTACCATTTAAAAACCTTTGTTTACCCTATGGTTAGTAAAATAAAAGTTTTTTGTAACTACTTATGTAGTGAGAATTTTGCACTTTTACAGAATTCCTTCATATGAAAATTGACCTTTTACCGTTTCAAAATCTTTCATTCTTCAATATGTGTTTTAAACAGAACTTTGCTTGCTTGCTGTATTTTTATGTTATAACATGTGAGATTTTCTTCCAACGTTCACTAACTAACAATTTGACGGAATACTTTTTGATTCTGCCTTCTCTTTCCCGTTTTGTTCTCTAAACAAAAAAGAGATATTATGATGTTCAATTAAAATTAGAAATGCAAATTGATTTTTTTTTTACATTTTTACACCAAAAAAATATTATTAAAGCACACAATTTATTTAGAGGTTCATAAAAATGGTGACTGTTTGGAAAAGTTTCAGTTTTCCGAGTTCAGGTTAGTCCTCAAATAAATCTATAAGTGGTGTTCGATGGGCACGTTTTTTCTGTGGAGCATTGCATACTTTGGGAGTCTCTGAAGTCAAGGGTGTTGTGTTGGTTGAGCTTCTGTACGTTTCTAAGGATACTGTAGCATTCTCTGCACTCTGCGTTGGTGTCACAAAAGTTGTCTCTGAAAGAAGAGAACTATCGAAATTTGGCTCGAACTGCTCGTTTGACCCCATATTCCAAGACAATTTGTCCATGATTGAAGCGATAACTGTTTTTTGTTTTGTATCTGTTGCTTCCGGCGTAACAAACGGGCTTGGGTCGTTTGTTGCCGGTGATCCAATTGGTGAAGTAGCTGGTGAAGTTGGCGAAGGTTGAATTCCCCAAAGTTGAGCCAGTTCTTCAATTGCCTGGAATTGGCCGAGTTGATTCTCAAAAATAGGCACACAGTCACAATCGTATCGGTACAAAAGTCTCTTTGTGTCTGGAGAAAGTGTGTCAATGTCATAGGGGAAAAGTAGGGGCATTTTCCGAGGAACACTGTATCCTCCAGCTGTTAGCACAGTTTTCGTGCCATTGTCTTCTGTAGATACGTATTTATCTGGTAGTGTTGCAACAAAATTCACAAACATTTTTGGTATGATGCAATGTTCAATTGATCTCCAACAGCCTTTTTCGCTATTTTTCTTCTGCTGTATAAAAACGATGTAGTTTTCGTATTCAGTGTGATACACAATACTGCGCTCCCATGAATCTTCAGACTCGCAAAGAATGTGGCAAGACATTATTTGTAAAGCACTTTTACAGTTTGTTCTCTTGAAAATGGAGCAGAACTGAACAACTATAGTCTTGAATTTAAATACGAATAAATAAAATCCGGCAAATACCAACATTAGCAAAACTTGTGTGTGACATTTGTTGAATACTTAACACACCCCGGTCAAGGGTTGTAACTGCAATTGTGAATGTTTACTCTACATGAACTTGTCTGTGTTATAGTTTTATGTTTTTGTAACTAGTTGCAAAGTGTATAAGAAAGTTTTATCTACACAGACTTAAACGCAAAAGTTTTCAGTTTTATTATGTTGATATGTATACTAACGTTTATAATGTAGGCAATAGCAAGAAGTTTACAACCAGTTTTGTTTAGTATAGACTGTCTTATATCAAAGGCCTAAAGCCTTCTATCAAACGCTTGCTGTGTAATTGTGAGTTCTTTCTTATCTATGGACACACCCAGAGGTCACATTTGTTTTTCATTAAACTGTACTAGTTCCTGCTCTATGTTGAGTAATATTATCCAAATATAAACTTTATTACCAACGCAATAAAACAGTTTAAGTGAGGGTCACGAGTTTTGTCTTACATTTTGACAAAATTAACAAGTTTTATAACCTAGACTTACATTCAAATTCAAATCAGAAGCTTACATGTTAACCAAGAGCGGTCTTATCAGTAGTAAGCATTTAAAGTGTTGTTTGTGTTTTGTGTGTTAAAAGTACTTGTAATTAAAAATTATTTCCGAAAATTTTTTCAAAACAGGGAGTTTGACACAGTTTAAGTACACAATTCTTGAAAATGCCATTTACTGCTGATAAGGACGCAGAGTTTGGAGACGTGTATTTTGAAATCTCTAGAACAGAGAAAAGATTGATACGCGCAACAGTGAAGTCTTATGAAAATACGGGTGCCTATGTATTTCTCAAGCTATTTAAAAAAGTTGACAAGGAATATGAACTTCAACAACGAATTACTCTAACTTTAGATGAGTTTGAGCTTTTGTCAAAAAGATCAGCAAAAATACGGTCTGCTGCTGTAGGTACAGCTAATGAAAACGGTCAAGCTAACAAAGCTCCAGCAGCGAAAAGATGTAAAACTAAAAAAGACGACGAGCACGACAATTCAGACTAATTATAATATATTAGAAAATGGTGGAAGCGATGTATGAGCGTTCTCCGGGTTTCTTTAAGCAGTTTCAGAAAAACTTTAAATACTTCATATCGGAAGGAAACCTAATTTTTCTTCTCTCAAGAATGCATTTTGCATGCATTTTGAGAGTGTCCACTGTGATTATAACCCTACTAATCATTACCATGTTCTTATCGACATGTCGGAGTTCTCAGCAGACTTTCTCAAACAAACAAAACTGTGTTCAGTTCCGTGTCTTTTTACAACTTTCAAGTATCTGTTCTCGTCTTCGGATACACTGGAGGCAAACTGAGATGTTTTTCAAAAACTCTTGCTGGCAGTGGAGTACAACAAATCAATTTCAACGGATTCTCAAAAGCAGACACTACTGCTTCCATTCAAAAGCGTTTGCCAATTTTTACGAAAAACGTCACAAACAAATTTCAACAACCTGACTGCTTATACCGAAACTTTGCTGGACATAAAAGTTTGGACTTAAATGCATCGAAGCAAAAAATCAACCAATTCAAACTGATCAACTAACAACTGAAACTCTGAAAAGATTTAAATCGATTCTCTCTGGACCGCATGTTGGTGCTTTTTGTCAAGTAATGGATATTTTTATTAGTGGATATGGAAAGTTGGAAATTGATTCTGATGTTCTGTGTGTTCGTTTCCTTTATGAAGAAAAAATTAAATTTTGAAAAAAAAATTTATTTTCAATGTAGGCTAGTGATGTTAGAACATCATATGAAGCGCAAAACGAAGCCAAGCACTATCACTCATTTTTACAAGTTTTTGTCCACTGAAAATAATATGAGCAATATAAATACAAAATAAGCCACACAAAATTGAGTTTTGTTTCTGTATAGGTTGGTTTCTCAGTAATTCATATACGGTATTAACATTAAAGTTTGAGACTATTCTGCTCTGCAAGTGTTTGTATGACGATAGAGTTTGGCCTAAGGGATCTGCAAAAAAAATTTTTTGATCTTTTTGGCAGAGAAGAATCCAATGGGTTCCAATTGATGCAGACGTTGAAATATTGACTATAATGAAGCTGTTGTCGGTTAAGTTGGTTGGAAAATTATCAGCCACATAAACTCCACGAAATTTGTATTTGAGTTCCGAACATCTCTGAATTAGAGAGTTCAAGTTGTCTTCGTCCATTAGTTTGTTAAAATATGATTCTTTGAAACTTTCCGCGCCGAATCAATATAAATGGTACTTGCTTTTTCCCCAATAATGAATATTTCTACATTATGAGCTAAGGCAGCAGAAAAACTTTAGTTCAATTGATACAGAACAATTTGTAAATTCAGGGTGAATAAAATTGTGAGACGCCTGCTGAGTAGTCGTCAGATCGAAAACCAAAAAAAAATGATTTGGGTAGTCTTCTAGACTGATTCCATGTCCATTGTCGATATAGGCTAGATCTGACATTGTGTTAAAGTAAACACGTTTTGAATCATCAGTTGAAATAGGACTATCAGCAACGGGAAGACCATTACGGTAAATGCAAATTTGTTCCAAATTGAATTTTCTATAGTAAAATGGGTTAAGCAGCTTCCTTCCGAGGAAAGCTTCGTTCTTGTTTAAGCAAATGGCGAGTTTCTTAATGGGTTCTCTGCCAAAAATATCTTCTTGCTTCCAGCTCTGCAAACAAGCAGAAGCCAGAAAAGTTTTAGTAATCGTTTCTAGGTAAGGATAGGATGCTGGACTGGACAGCAGGGTCTTTTCTATTGCTGACACAACATCATCGTTCAGCGTCATTTTCCGTACATATAAGTTAGCTCCTGTAATATTTATATTGTAGGATTTTGCAGCGTCATCTGAAATTAAAGAAAAATCGTCAATTAATCGCCGAAAAGAGATTCGGAGAGTTACATCACTGAGAAGATGTCGATCAAAGGTAAAGAAGTTAAGCGCCACCTTTCCGTAAAATGTACACTCAGCAGATGCTCTGACTAAAGTTTTTCGTCTGGTGATTTCGGATGCTGCAATTCCCCGGGGTTTGCTTCATAAGAATAGCCTTGACATGCCAACCACGTGCTTTTGGCATCTTTATTGTGAGAAAACTCGGTTTCTATTAAACATTTGTGGGCATAGTTACCATTGGCACTTGAAATTTTCAAACCGTTAGCAGATACTGTACAATCAGAAAAAAGTGAATGTAAGACATTGTTGCAAAAGTATGGCGCGTCTGTTTTAGTCACATCTGCAGCTGCAGTGTTGTCATATTTCAAATCAGCATCAGAAGACTGTACAATCTTGCACTTGATTTCAAGAAAAATTTTTTGGAGATCAATGAAATTGTTGCGGTCTCCTGCAACTTCAAACTCTAGCATTGGTCCATTAGGGCTGTAAACCGGTCCCAATTTCTGACAAAAAATTCCATCAAATGTAACAAGGAGAGCTGGTTTCTCGAATAAATCCAACGAACTATGCGTTGCTTTGGCTGGTAACATATTACCGATCATCTTTTACTTTGGCGAAGAAGTCCGACCGACTTCTTTTGGGTACTCTTTTTCGTGAAATGGTGGTTTTGCGTTTGGTTGTTTTCCTTGGTCCAGCGCGTAAGCGTTTTGAATTCCTTCTCATTCTTCTCGTTCGTCGCATTCGGAGGGCTAAAGATCCACCTGTTTGTTTTTTCACTGTGTTTGATATGGTGTTCTTTAGAGCTTGCTTTGGTGATTTCTTTTTACCGATAACATCCGTCAACTCAGGGACGCTTTGTAGCAACAGTTCTTTTCCGGTGCGTTTAGCTGCTGGCAGAACAAACTTCCGAGCAAGGGGCAGTGCAACACGTCCAATACCGCTAGCTAATGCTCCAAAACCACTACCTCTTTGTCTATAGTGACCGGAAAAGTGAGGCAATGATGATGCTTGATTTGCGTAGTAGGAATCCATTTAATCACCAAATGTTTTAAATTGTAGTGTTAAAATAACTTTACCAGTCCCCGAAAAGGGAACTAACTGTCCCGTTTCAGTTCGTAACTCAATTGATATTGATTGAATGGTGTTCGAAAGTAGTTTTTTGTAGTCTAAATTTGTGAAAACTATCCGGTGAGTGGGCTCCAACTCACAAACGCTACCGTTTTCAAACGCTGTTTTGAATCAATGACTCTTAACAATGGTGCTTTCGCATCACCCACATACTGATACTCAATAATGTTTGTGTAAATAAAAATTAAATGCTTTCCAGCGCAAAGGTCTGCTGGAAAATCACCATAACAGGCTTTCGTATCATCATTTTTCATTAATCGGTTCGCTGTTGTGGGAATCATTTTGTATCCAATATGAATTCCGTAACCATCTGGAATACCTTTAAAGCCAATTATATTGGGTATTTCTTCACTTGGAAAGGTAATTCCCTCGTATTTACCAAAAATGATTTCGTATTTCCCACTGCTTTTGATTTCTCGGAAAGAGAAGTTAGGCAGTCCGACTGTTCTCTTGATAGTTGCTAAAAGTTGAGCAACTGTATCATAAGTGCCAGCCATAAACGCTAATTTTTCTCCATTGTAGGGTCGTGAAATGACGTTGGATCCAGTTGCGCGGTTTTGTGATTCCTCATATCCCCTGAGACTGAACGCAACCGAATCTCCATTAACTATGTGTTCAATTTTTGTTGGAAAAATGATTTCACTCAGAGCCACTCTCCAGTCTCCTGTGAGATTAATTTCATCATCAAAAAAATTTCTGAAATTTGCTTAACTGTTTTCCTGGAAAATGTCCATCGAAGCAGATGATATAACGTGTACTGTGAACTCATCCTCAAAACGGTTACTACTCATTTTGATTTAGAGATTCTCGTACTAGTTGTAATTCTGGCTGGTAAAACTTGCCCTGGATAATTTCTTTATTAGAATCAATAAGAGAATATGTAGGTGGATTAAGCGTCGGAATACCGGCAATTTCAAAAACTTCGTCAGTGAAAGATTGCTTGTATCATTTTCGGAAAGTTTTTTCCGTTTTAACGATTCGAACAAAGTCACCCACGTAAAGTTTCGGTTTTTGACTGCGACGTGTCTCCACAGTTAATGATACAAGTCTTGGTACATCTTTTTTGGTAACTTTGTTAGGAGGAAGTTTGGTGACACGATTAACACGGGAGTTGATAGTTTTTACGAATTGATCCAAATTGTTAATATAAGAATACGTCCATTTTTCCTCCAAATATCGGTAAATAATATTTTTTAGTGACCTGATGTTTCTTTCTGCAACCGCAGACTTCTTTTCACTGAAAGTACTATACAAATGAATTCCTCGTTTGTTGCAGAGTGTTTTTTGAAAGCTCCCAAAAACTCAGTACCATCATCCACCCAAACTTTTTGTGGTTGCTTGTGTTTGATCATGTTTCGGAAGGCCTTTGCGGTTTCTGTTGCATTTTTGTTTTCAACGGTTCAACACGTAGATACCTCGAGAGGCTGTCAACTGCTACGAGCAAATATTTAACATCACGATTGTATTTTGCAAGTTTATCAACATGAGCTAAATCTAAAGACCAGATTTCATTCAGATCGTTGACGATTACTTTTAATCGCGGAAAACTCAACCGCTGTGCACAATATTTTGTGAAGGATGGTTTTGTTTCCAAATACATTTTGACTTTTGTCATTGGCAATTTGCTGAAATCTTTTAATTGCTTTGAACTTCCGAATGATGCTGGACCTTTAGAATAGAGTCTATCCAGTAGTTTCACATCTTTAATAGATAGACCATTTTTTTCCTTTCGTCTCCTGCTCTGTCTTAAAGTGTTGTTTGTGTTTTGTGTGTTAAAAGTACTTGTAATTAAAAATTATTTCCGAAAATTCTTTCAAAACAGGGAGTTTGACACAGTTTAAGTACACAATTCTTGAAAATGCCATTTACTGCTGATAAGGACGCAGAGTTTGGAGACGTGTATTTTGAAATCTCTAGAACAGAGAAAAGATTGATACGCGCAACAGTGAAGTCGTATGAAAATACGGGTGCCTATGTATTTCTCAAGCTATTTAAAAAAGTTGACAAGGAATATGAACTTCAACTACGAATTACTCTAACTTTAGATGAGTTTGAGTTTTTGTCAAAAAGGTCAGCAAATTCACGGTCTGCTGCTGTAGGTACAGCTACTGAAAACGATCAAGCTAACAAAGCTCCAGCAGCGAAAATACGTAAAACTAAAAAAGACGACGAGCACGACAATTCAGACTAATTATAATATATTAGAAAATGGTGGAAGCGATGTATGAGCGTTCTCCGGGTTTCTTCAAGCAGTTTCAGAAAAACTTTAAATACTTCATATCGGAAGAAAAACCTAATTTTTCTTCTCTCAAGAATGCATTTTGCATGCATTTTGAGAGTGTCCACTGTGATTATAACCCTACTAATCATTACCATGTTCTTATCGACATGTCGGAGTTCTCAGCAGACTTTCTCAAACAAACAAAACTGTGTTCAGTTCCGTGTCTTTTTACAACTTTCAAGTATCTGTTCTTGTCTTCGGATACACTGGAGGCAAAGTGAGATGTTTTTCAAAAACTCTTGCTGGCAGTGGAGTACAACAAATCAATTTCAACGGATTCTCAAAAGCAGACACTACTGCTTCCATTCAAAAGCGTTTGCCAATTTTTACGAAAAACGTCACAAACAAATTTCAACAACCTGACTGCTTATACCGAAACTTTGCTGGACACAAAAGTTTGGATTTAAATGCATCGAAGCAAAAAATCAACCAAATCAAACTGATCAACTAACAACTGAAACTCTGAAAAGCTTTAAATCGATTCTCTCTGGACCGCATGTTGGTGCTTTTTGTCAAATAATGGATATTTTTATTAGTGGATATGGAAAGTTGGAAATTGATTCTGATGTTCTGTGTGTTCGTTTCCTTTATGAAGAAAAAATTAAATTTTGAAAAAAAAATTTATTTTCAATGTAGGCTAGTGATGTTAGAACATCATATGAAGCGCAAAACGAAGCCAAGCACTATCACTCATTTTTACAAGTTTTTGTCCACTGAAAATAATATGAGCAATATAAATACAAAATAAGCCACACAAAATTGAGTTTTGTTTCTGTATAGGTTGGTTTCTCAGTAATTCATATACGGTATTAACATTAAAGTTTGAGACTATTCTGCTCTGCAAGTGTTTGTATGACGATAGAGTTTGGCCTAAGGGATCTGCAAAAAAAATTTTTTGATCTTTTTGGCAGAGAAGAATCCAATGGGTTCCAATTGATGCAGACGTTGAAATATTGACTATAATGAAGCTGTTGTCGGTTAAGTTGGTTGGAAAATTATCAGCCACATAAACTCCACGAAATTTGTATTTGAGTTCCGAACATCTCTGAATTAGAGAGTTCAAGTTGTCTTCGTCCATTAGTTTGTTAAAATATGATTCTTTGAAACTTTCCGCGCCGAATCAATATAAATGGTACTTGCTTTTTCCCCAATAATGAATATTTCTACATTATGAGCTAAGGCAGCAGAAAACTTTAGTTCAATTGATACAGAACAATTTGTAAATTCAGGGTGAATAAAATTGTGAGACGCCTGCTGAGTAGTCGTCAGACCGAAAACCAAAAAAAAAATGATTTGGGTAGTCTTCTAGACTGATTCCATGTCCATTGTCGATATAGGCTAGATCTGACATTGTGTTAAAGTAAACACGTTTTGAATCATCAGTTGAAATAGGACTATCAGCAACGGGAAGACCATTACGGTAAATGCAATTTTGTTCCAAATTGAATTTTCTATAGTAAAATGGGTTAAGCAGCTTCCTTCCGAGGAAAGCTTCGTTCTTGTTTAAGCAAATGGCGAGTCTCTTAATGGGTTCTCTGCCAAAAACATCTTCTTGCTTCCAGCTCTGCAAACCGGCAGAAACCAGAAAAGTTTTAGTAATCGTTTCTAGGTAAGGATAGGATGCTGGACTGGACAGCAGGGTCTTTTCTATTGCTGACACAACATCATCGTTCAGCGTCATTTTCCGTACATATAAGTTAGCTCCTGTAATATTTATATTGTAGGATTTTGCAGCGTCATCTGAAATTAAAGAAAAATCGTCAATTGATCGCCGAAAAGAGATTCGGAGAGTTACACCACTGAGAAGATGTCGATCAAAGGTAAAGAAGTTAGGCGCCACCTTTCCGTAAAATGTACACTCAGCAGATGCTCTGACTAAAGTTTTTCGTCTGGTGATTTCGGATGCTGCAATTCCCCGGGGTTTGCTTCATAAGAATAGCATTGACATGCCAACCACGTGCTTTTGGCATCTTTATTGTGAGAAAACTCGGTTTCTATTAAACATTTGTGGGCATAGTTACCATTGGCACTTGAAATTTTCAAACCGTTAGCAGATACTGTACAATCAGAAAAAAGTGAATGTAAGACATTGTTGCAAAAGTATGGCGCGTCTGTTTTAGTCACATCTGCAGCTGCAGTGTTGTCATATTTCAAATCAGCATCAGAAGACTGTACAATCTTGCACTTGATTTCAAGAAAAATTTTTTGGAGATCAATGAAATTGTTGCGGTCTCCTGCAACTTCAAACTCTAGCATTGGTCCATTAGGGCTGTAAACCGGTCCCAATTTCTGACAAAAAATTCCATCAAATGTAACAAGGAGAGCTGGTTTCTCGAATAAATCCAACGAACTATGCGTTGCTTCGGCTGGTAACATATTACCGATCATCTTTTACTTTGGCGAAGAAGTCCGACCGACTTCTTTTGGGTACTCTTTTTCGTGAAATGGTGGTTTTGCGTTTGGTTGTTTTCCTTGGTCCAGCGCGTAAGCGTTTTGAATTCCTTCTCATTCTTCTCGTTCGTCGCATTCGGAGGGCTAAAGATCCACCTGTTTGTTCTTTCACTGTGTTTGATATGGTGTTCTTTAGAGCTTGCTTTGGTGATTTCTTTTTACCGATAACATCCATCAACTCAGGGACGCTTTGTAGCAACAGTTCTTTTCCGGTGCGTTTAGCTGCTGGCAGAACAAACTTCCGAGCAAGTGGCAGTGCAACACGTCCAATACCGCTAGCTAATGCTCCAAAACCACTACCTCTTTGTCTATAGTGACCGGAAAAGTGAGGCAATGATGATGCTTGATTTGCGTAGTATGAATCCATTTAATCACCAAATGTTTTAAATTGTAGTGTTAAAATAACTTTACCAGTCCCCGAAAAGGGAACTAACTGTCCCGTTTCAGTTCGTAGCTCAATTGATATTGATTGAATGGTGTTCGAAAGTAGTTTTTTGTAGTCTAAATTTGTGAAAACTATCCGGTGAGTGGGCTCCAACTCACAAACGCTACCGTTTTCAAACGCTGTTTTGAATCAATGACTCTTAACAATGGTGCTTTCGCATCACCCACATACTGATACTCAATAATGTTTGTGTAAATAAAAATTAAATGCTTTCCAGCGCAAAGGTCTGCTGGAAAATCACCATAATAGGCTTTCGTATCATCATTTTTCATTAATCGGTTCGCTGTTGTGGGAATCATTTTGTATCCAATATGAATTCCGTAACCATCTGGAATACCTTTAATGCCAATTATACTGGGTATTTCTTCACTTGGAAAGGTAATTCCCTCGTATTTACCAAAAATGATTTCGTATTTCCCACTGCTTTTGATTTCTCGGAAAGAGAAGTTAGGCAGTCCGACTGTTCTCTTGATAGTTGCTAAAAGTTGAGCAACTGTATCATAAGTGCCAGCCATAAACGCTAATTTTTCTCCATTGTAGGGTCGTGAAATGGCGTTGGATCCAGTTGCGCGGTTTTGTGATTCCTCATATCCCCTGAGACTGAACGCAACCGAATCTCCATTAACTATGTGTTCAATTTTTGTTGGAAAAATGATTTCACTCAGAGCCACTCTCCAGTCTCCTGTGAGATTAATTTCATCATTAAAAAATTTCTGAAATTTGCTAAACTGTTTTCCTGGAAAATGTCCATCGAAGCAGATGATATAACGTGTACTGTGAACTCATCCTCAAAACGGTTACTACTCATTTTGATTTAGAGATTTTCGTACTAGTTGCAATTCTGGCTGGTAAAACTTGCCCTGGATAATTTCTTTATTAGAATCAATAAGAGAATATGTAGGTGGATTAAGCGTCGGAATACCGGCAATTTCAAAAACTTCGTCAGTGAAAGATTGCTTGTATCATTTTTCGGAAAGTTTTTTCCGTTTTAACGATTCGAACAAAGTCACCCACGTAAAGTTTCGGTTTTTGACTGCGACGTGTCTCCACAGTTAATGATACAAGTCTTGGAACATCTTTCTTGGTAACTTTGTTAGGAGCAAAATTGTTGACACGATTAACACGGGAGTTGATAGTTTTTACGAATTGATCCAAATTGTTAATATAAGAATACGTCCTTTTTTCCTCCAAATATCGGTAAATAATATTTTTTAGTGACCTGATGTTTCTTTCTGCAACCGCAGACTTCTTTTCGCTGAAAGTACTATACAAATGAATTCCTCGTTTGTTGCAGAGTGTTTTGAAAGCTCCCAAAAACTCAGTACCATCATCCACCCAAACTTTTTGTGGTTGCTTGTGTTTGATCATGTTTCGGAAGGCCTTTGCGGTTTCTGTTGCATTTTTGTTTTCAACGGTTCAACACGTAGATACCTCGAGAGGCTGTCAACTGCTACGAGCAAATATTTAACATCACGATTGTATTTTGCAAGTTTATCAACATGAGCTAAATCTAAAGACCAGATTTCATTCAGATCGTTGACGATTACTTTTAATCGCGGAAAACTCAACCGCTGTGCACAATATTTTGTGAAGGATGGTTTTGTTTCCAAATACATTTTGACTTTTGTTATTGGCAATTTGCTGAAATCTTTTAATCGCTTTGAACTTCCGAATGATGCTGGACCTTTAGAATAGAGTCTATCCAGTAGTTTCACACCTTTAATAGTTAGACAATTTTTTTCCTTTCGTCTCCTGCTCTGTCTTTTTGTTTGTTTGATTTTTTGGTTCTGCAGTTTTTGATCCGGAGGCCTTACTTTGACTTCCACTGCTCTGTTCGCTTCTTTGTTGTTTTTCTGATTCTCCTTGAATTTGTTCGGTCTCCTCTTCTTTCTCCTCATCGCTGTAAACTTCTTTGAGAACTTTTTTAGCGTGAATGTTGGATACTAAGTGCGGGGGTATCCTAAGTTCGTGCGAAATATTTGTGTACACGGCTAGGTCAATTTTCTTTGTCGGCTGTTGCAAATTGTACAAAAAAGTTGACATTTAACTCTCATAGGTTTGTCCTCATTATGAAGGAAACCACTCGGGTCCTCAATGGAAACTGTTTCTGAACCTAATATCTTGTTTAGGATGATTTCCGCTCTTTGGATTTTGTTTTCGTCCATTAAATCTACTTCTGACATTATAGAGTCAAAGTCTGATTGTCTTTTTTTCAATGAGGGCTCAATTTCGCCATCATCACTAAAGAAAGACTGTACACTTTCATTTCCATCATCCAATTCATTTTTTAAATCAACACTACTTGTTCTTCTTCTTTTGCGCTTGTTCACGATATTAGTTTTATTAGTTTCCTGTTCAGTCGCCTCTTTGCTGTCAAAATCGGTTGGGTTGTTTCGTTGGAGGAGTGACAATTGAGCAGCTTTCTGTTTATAGATGGGATTATCCAAAATTTCCTAGTCGGTTGTTTTGACACAAACTTTCTTTTCGGTATCAAGAAAAACTCTTCCGCATGCATTACTACTTCTTCAAGTAAAGGTAACAAGAGAGACTTATGCTTCGAAGTAGATGTAAATTTTTTACCAATAGCTGACGCTTTTTCCTCAAACTTGTCTCTTTGAAAAAAGAAAATGTCGGAATGATGTTTCGTAGTTTTCAAGTAAACTTTTATCTGTGGGCACGTTTCCATTTATAACATTGAGAAAGCATTCACAGAGAAATTTTATAAATATATTTGATGATTTTTTGATGAATTTTTTTAGCATGCTTTCCGGCATTTCAAGCATTCGCCTCAGCATACATATCTTTTTCTCTCTCATCTGTGAGGTGGGTAATTAGAGCTTTGGAAGATGGCAGATAGAAAATTGTTGGTCCCGGTGGTACAATCTTTGAACAATAACGTAGTGAGTCGGTTGTTTTTGGGTCTAAATTAATCAATAAGTGTCCGAATGGTTGTTTTGTTGCAAGATCATAGCTGTCTTTCAAAAAGTTTGTGTTATTGAGTTGTTTTCCAATATAGCTTATCTGCTGTATATCTCTGGGAGATTTGAACAAAATGATGTGTGTTGTGTTGAGGTCAATTGTTCGAGACCATTTACTCTGTTGAAAAAAATTATGCTTAACATAGATAACACTGATCTTTTTGTGGCGTCCAGCTGTTGCAAGTTTTGAAAACTCCTTGTCATTGAAGATTTCTTCGCAAGAATCGTCAAAGACGAGCAAACAGTTTTCCAACTGTGAAATGAATTCAAATCCCGAGAATTTGGTAAAATAAATGTTCAAGTTACGCTCCATCGTTTGAAATTTTGGTTGATCATGTTGATAGAAATAGTATATTGACTTGAAATTAGGGGAAAACGTATTCTTAAGAAGCATTTGAAAAATAATTTCGGCCTTTCCACAACCTGAAGGACCACAGACTGCCATGAAGAGACGATCACTCGTTGAGATTATTTTATTCATAACTTAGGATTTGGAAGTGCGTATCCAACTGTGCACGATAGCAATGAAAACCAAAAAGTTGATTCTTCACAATCGGGGTGGAAGAAAACTACTTTGGTCAGTGAAACTACAATAAGAAAAACTATTATCGAAACTTGTGTAAAATAAACTACCTCAGAGCGCGGTAATCTAGAATTGCAAAACCTCCAAGACCGTCTCTCTTGGTTTTGATCATCAAAAACCAAGTCAGTGATTCCTGCTCCACTGCCAGCGCAATCTAATTGATCTCCTGATTGACTCATTTTGAAAGCAAAAGATTTTCAAAAATGAATTTAATTCAAAAATTCTGTTAGTTTATTATTTAGTTAGTTCATCAACCATAAAAAATTCGTATGTAATAATTTCAGAATTTTGTCTTCCTTCTTATATTTTACTTTATAGTTCGCTTGGAATCCGTAGTCATTGCCATAGTAGACGATTGACTCCACCTTTCCTTCTCTAACTACCTCTTTGATTTCATCGGGGAGACTCTCATCATCCAGGGGTACTGGTACTGGCACTGGATACTTGGGCGTAGGTAAAGGGGTTAGTTTCAGTTTTTTCATTTTCTCTTGTAAAGACATGATACATTTGAAAGTACTCCAGCAGTGAAAGATATTTCTTTAGTGTTTCAATTTCAGAACTATTACAAAGTATTTGCTGCTTCTTCAGTATAGTTTGACCACGAGAATCAATTTTTTCTTCTTTCAGAAAAGTCACTGTCAGCTGGTTATCACACGCAATGCAACTGCATACTGTCAATTTTGGAGATAAATTCACTTGAAGAGTTGAAGGAGTTGCTTTCTCCACACGACGACTCATTAGTTGGTAGTGTTATCCAATAAAAATACACCTGTGCCTTTCTTTTTGCGCAATGTTTTTTCTTTTGTTTGAATGGTAGTATAGTTGAATGAAGTGAACGAGTCAAGTGCTCTACTGGGGTGAAGATTTCTTCAATTTTTGGACATAGCAATGTTTCTAAATTTGTGGCGTCTTTTTGAAGGAGTTTTTGCAGTGTCTCCGTCTTCTCCTTGCCCTTTGCGTAGAATTTAGCAGTAGGAAAACGGATTTTGATTGCTATAAATACTTGTGATAGAAACTAGTAAGGGTAGCTGCCACTGTCCCACGAAATACCATGCAAATGCTTCGATACCCACTGATGCGATTTCCTCTCACTCGAGGACAGCGAGTTGAAGGAAATTGGAGGAAGAAAAAGAACCGTGTCTGAGTAGTTGTTTGAACAAATAGATAATTCTTTTATAATTAATCCACTCTTTTTGTGTCGAAAACCTTCAAAATCTATGACAACAATCTCCGGACTCAACGTTCCAAACTGAAAAAGTTACGTTTAAAAGTTTTCACGAACATGCAGAAGAATAAACCTGTCAGGTGACCAACGTAAGTGTTTGTGATTGGACAAGGCAAAACGTAAGAGTATCCTGTACCCTTTTGGCTATACTCTGCAATAAATCCAGAGGCATCATGAAGAATTGCATGTAAGCAAAGCACTTTAAATGATGAAGAGTTATCTATTCCAATGATCCCACCATAAGGCCTCTGTTTTAGTGCAATTTCGAGGTTAACATCAGGGTCCAAGTGCAAGCGGGTTGCCAAAAAGTAAAGAAATCTTTCATTATGCTCTGGATAGTCTGTTTTTATTAAATTATAGATTTCATGAATGGTTTTTAAATCTACCGTCGCGATTGTTGTTGTCATGCTGTTTTTGAGCAAGCATTATAGACAAATGAAAATTAGGTGACTTTTGCAGGGTATGATAATTACTTTTTTTTTGCTTGTGTCTACATGACAGCTCTTTTCCCCCCAAGGTTTTTAAAGTTCTTCCTGGTTGGTTTCCTTAAACTGATTTTTTTTAAATGCAAGTGTCCCCCCCCCCTCCATAAGACTCAGAGAAAAACAAAGAAAAAATCTAAGTGTCCCCACCCCCGTAGTTTGACCGGGAAGACACTTGTGTCCCCCCCTGTAGTTTGACCGGGAAGACACTTGTGTCCCCCCTGTAGTGATCACGGGAAGACACTTGTGTCCACCCCCTGTAGTTTGACCGGGAAGACACTTGTGTCCCCCCTGTAGTTTGACCGGGAAGACACTTGTGTCCCCCCCCCCTATAGTGTTCACGGGAAGACACTTATGTCCCCCCCATAGTTTGCCCAGACCAAAACAAGATTAAAATACCCTGGCGCAGACATATGACGAATTAACTTTCAAAGCAAAAGCGGTGGCAGTTAAAATGGCTTCAAGCCCAAAGCGGCAAACCAGTCACGCAAGTGGAGGGAAAATGGTTTCCTAAGATTAGTTTCATGCATGGCAGGGGAAATAAGGAGAAAGAATTTCAAAGTGTCCCACCCTGTAGTTTGCCCAGGAAGACACTTGTGTCCCCCCCGTAGTGTTCACGGGAAGACACTTATGTCCCCCCCCCGTAGTTTGCCCAGAGAGACACATCACTACTGTTGATTCAGCAAAAAAGATGTTTTGATTATGTTGTAGTGCGCCTTAAGTGATGCTTCAGTAACATTCATTTTTGTTGGTTTTGCCCTCAGATTTTTCGCTCAGTTTGCAAATCGGCATTTTCTCTGTAACAAAACGTTTTTGTTACAACATTACATTAATTTCGATATTTTGTGTTGTATATTAGAGGCATACTGTTCAGTCCAACTAGTTGAGTTGAATTTCAAAATGCAATTTAGTTTGATTTTTGTTAAACAAATTCTATTGTCTGTAGCAGAAAAACATGAAAAAATAGAATAAACGAGGAGTAGTAAATTTTTTTCTATTCCCTTCCTTCTGGCTTCCCCTTCCATCTCATCTTTGTTTTTTTCTTTTTTTTTGTGTGATCAATAGAGTGAACAAAAAGAAAAAAAATGTAATCTTTATCTTGAGAATCCATAATCCTAATCCCAAGCATCCCACGAAGTCCACTGGTAAACCAAGAGATCCCCTATTCTCCGTCGCATTATACCATTGTCATCCTTTAAAAAATATACTTTTTCTTTTCCGAGAGATAATGACCATAGAATACAAAACAATTCAAATGATCAAACGTTAATCACAACGACGCAACAAATATTGTGTTTTTGCCAAATTAGATGTCGATAATTGTTTCTTAAGGGCATTGAGTAAAAAAACTCATCTGCTCAGTTTTTCTGGCTTCGGCGATCAATAAATTCTTGTCATTTTTTCCCAAATTGAAAGTGCAACAAGAAGTAATTGTGATCAGTATTTCTAGGTATTGCCTAGTTATACGAGACTCAGGCGCAGCTACAGCATCTGCTA
Source organism: Convolutriloba macropyga (assembly GCF_964194025.1). Lineage (NCBI taxonomy): Eukaryota > Metazoa > Xenacoelomorpha > Acoela > Convolutidae > Convolutriloba > Convolutriloba macropyga. The sequence goes on from NC_134474.1 coordinate 39,147,622, forward strand.
AATTCACAAAGAGCGAGTTTAAAATTTTACTGAAAATGCTCAAAGCCCAAGGTAAGTCAAAGTGAAAAAATAATGAGGTCGTTAGATGCTTTACATTTCTTTCTGTATATATATATATATATATATATATATATATATATATATATATATATATATATATATATGTATGTATTTATATATATATATATATATATATATATATATATATATATATATATATATATATATAAATATATACCGGTACCGACGATAAAACCCTATTCTCAAACAAGGAGGCTCGGTAATGTGCGTGCGTACATAAAGTTCTGACCCCACTCATCCGCATTTTTTATTTTTTACCTAATTGTCTACCCGATAAGAAAGAGATAGAAAACTTTCAAAAATTAACGCATTGCTCAACCATTAAAAGGACAGAATAAGGATGCATTAGAAGGCCGATGAAACCTGCCATTAATGAGAATACGAGATATGACAGACATAAATGTCACAGAACAAAAAAACGTTAAATACACCAAATACTCGATGTCTTTAATTAAAAAAAACGCAATAAAAAAATCACAATGGCATCAGATAAAACCAAAACAAAACAAAAATCAGCTGTTGTGGAATTGAAAAGTTACAAGACCTGCCATTAATTAGACTACATAACATTTTCAATTAATGAAATAATTGATACCTGTTCATTTATACTTTTCAAAGAAGCCATTGAGATCTCTTTTTTGTCAGAATATGTCAGATGACTATAAAAAGAACTCAACAAAGCAACTTTTTGAAATAAAAAAATTCACAAAAAATTGATTTCTAAACCGTTAACACCTGAAGCAGTTCGCTGATAAAATAAAATGGTTTAATTGCGCACTCTTTTAATGCCAAAGCGAACTCCCCATTAGTGTGATATTGTGGCAAGAAAACGGAAGATGACCTCAAAATTGGAAGCTAATATAGAGAAATCCTGTTTTTTAAAATTAAAAATGCGTATTATCAAACCTAAAAAATAGTTGAAAATAAATTATTTTGAACAAAAAGATTTTATTTCGCTTGAAAAAAGATACCACCTGACTTTAATAAAACTAGCTTCGTAATGACAGAAGTAAGATGGAAACAAAAATAAGAAACTCATTGGTTTTTTTTTCAAACAAATATATTTGAAAATGATAAAAACCATAAGATTTCAACTAAAAGCAAAAAACATATCATCTTGCAACTGCTTAGTAACCATATAAACAAAGTATATAGAACGAGAAAACCATAAGAGATTTTTTGTATGGTTCACCACAAAGTCAATAAGAATTGTATATAATGAGACTAATTCTCATGATGACAATATCAGGTAGTGAGATAATTTGTCAAGTCAAAAAAGAAACTCAGGTAGGGGCATGCATATAAGAATCTCAAGGTTATTTGTTTTAGAAAACTGGTGGTACCCAAGTCAAGAAAACCAAAGTTAAAAACAAAACCACTATAGAAACTAAGTATTATTTCACATTAAAAAGTTGTTTGAGCTTTTGTTACTGGAACTCAGCTAATAGCTGACAGAAGTCAGAAAAAAAGATGCAGATTTCAAAAATTCGCTGACATTTTCTGAAAAGAATTATATACAGTCATTAGAGCTATTATATATCAAATGAAAAAGGGTACAGTTTTTTTGTTTGTAAGAAAACATCTAACCGAATTTATCTGACTGTAAAACTCCGTAAAAAGACTGCAAGACAAAAAAAACCAAATGCAGGCAGTATACAAGATTTGATATTAAGTTTACAGAAAACACTTTGAAAAGCAATAAATCAATGATCTCATCCTAAAAATATACATTATGTTATAGATATCCTAATATACATTATGTTTATTTCAGCACATTTTCAAGTCAATGGATTTTGCATTGATTGAAATTTAAAATTGAAATATTTTTTTGCCGAAAATTTTAGCCAAAAAACTCGTGTGAAATGATTCAGCAACCATCTTCTTTAGTTAGAGGTAAAACCAATACCACTGTTGTTGACCATTTAGACAAATTTTTAGCAAAATTGACAAGTTTGGCAAAAAATTACGGAAAATGTTTATGAAACCAACGGATATCACTCTACTATTCACAAAAATTTAAACCTGGATGAATACTTTCAAGAAAATAATTTCCGAAAATTTTTTTAGTTATACATTCTACACTAGACTGCTTTTTTAATGATACCACTCACAGATCCCTACGATGAATATATCGATCGATTGAATTGACTGAACAAAAAACAACCAATTTGAGTAAAAAAAAGTAAGTACTTGTTTTTGGGCTGTAAACAGTATGGTATCTAGGACTTGCGGGGGAGGGGGATTGAAGGGAGGGGGTGGAGCAAAAAACGGAAAAAAATTATTCCTCACCTTCATTTCATCGATAAAACAAGCAACTGTTTTAAACGCAAAGAGAGTTCATAAAAAAGAGTAACATATAGGAAACTATCACCGAAGATTGAGTAAAAAAAATTCAAAAACTTTTCTTACCAGATGGTTAGTTAAACAAAAAATTAAATTTGTAAATAATTTGCAAAAAGTTTACAAAAATTAAATTTGTAAAATGAATAATAAGAAAAAGGGCAGCTGAGAACAGGCCGCTGTGGCCTAATGCTGTTCCGCTGCGATTACGCAGGAACCAAAATTATTATTATTGTTATTAAAACTTTTGGACTAACTGAATGGTTGGGCGGGTATGTTGACCCCAGCCCTCATGTAGTGACCATTTTGCAACACGTACATCAACTCAAAGTAATCGAACACAAGGATACATTTCACGTCCTGCATGCATGCCAGTACCAGCTGGAAAGTGTTTTGTTCGTCTATTATTTCCGGAGGTTTGGCTACCTTGTACCATGATATGCAAATTGCCCAAGAAACAGTGAAATCTGAATCTTTTGTCAAACCTGCTATGACCAAAAAGTCCGAGTTTTTTGTGAGCTCTGCAATGAAGATATTATTGACAAAACTGTTTACAAATTTTCCTTGGTCATTGCTTCTCGAGAAAATTGAAGTTCGCAGAACGCTATCATAAATATCGTTTTGAACAAAGCCCAAGTATGATACGCTGTAGCTAGCTGTACCTTTCCACGTTGTTATTATGTGTGCATTAGTTGCATTTGAAGTATATGACGGTAGAAAATAAGCATAAAGAGCATCGAGACCAGTAGTGAAGCCATCAACCCAGTAGCTTTGATGTGCAACCCGGTAGCTGGAACAGATCGTTTCCCGCACATAATTGTTCTTCTCAGAATTTATATTGCATTCATAATCAAACATGTTGTCCAACCGTGAATTGTCGATCAATCCAATTGCAATTATGACAGAGTTTGGGTTGAGGAACTGTTCCGGACTGGTGAGTGCCGTAGCCGTTTCTGGGGTTCCGGCGATCCCTGGAATGATGTAGCCGTTCTCGCAAACTGTTATCTGGGAATAGGTAGAGGATCCCACTTTGAATTCTGCATTAGAGGACCTGGTTGCGACGACGCAAGTGTCACTTTTTTTGTTCATCACTTGATCTGTATCCGAGGTTGCCATATGGAATTCCAGTGGACCGTATGCAGTCAGCTGCTGGGCTTCTGTTTGTGTCTTTATCACAACTCCTAAGAGTAGCAGCCCCAATCTTATCTTCAAAACCGACATCGTGTTGCTAAAACGTACTTTAAAATATTCCCTTTTAAATTAAAGCTCTGAAGTTAAAAAGACGGATCTTAAATTTGGGGAATAATAAGAACATTACCAATAATTGTATCTGACAGCTGCCCTATGTTGGCCTAATGCTGTCCAATACGAATACGCAGAAATTACAACAAGGAAAATTGGTGCTGTGCGTTTCCACGTAATGTTCCAACCCTTCAAAAAATATATAGTAATATAATTTAATAAATGGAAACTTACCACCTACCTCGATGTTAATTTCAGCTAGCTTTCAAAAATTGAATTCTAAAACATAAAAATTTTCAGGACTTGCTCGGTACAAATTTCACAGTTTGATTGTTTCCAGAATGATTCTGGAGTCCTGTCTTAAAAAACTGACAACAGTTTTCAACTATTTTGCGAAGATGTCTCAAAATGCCCTTCGCCTCCAATTATATCAGAAAACATCCTCTCCTCAGTAAAAAGAATGAAGAAAATAAAAGATAAACATAACTGGTTGAGTGCAGGAAAGCAGCTGAGATAAAAGACGTAGTCTCAAAATACAAACGAAAAAAAAACAGAAACACAAAAAAAATTCAAAAAAATCTAATACAGTTTTATGATGGCTGTAATTAATTTACACTTACATAGTGTGAAGTTTTGTAAAAATAAGAGACCAGCACCAAAGACTGTCAAAAAAACTTGAAATTAGCTTAAATGCATACGAGTCAATGTTGGTTTCTCCTACTTGTGTCCGCAAGAGAAACAAAATTATGAAGCTCATATTTACCCAAGAGGCCAGTTCTCAGCTCAAAAAGTTTTAATTGAAATCTTGAACTCAGAAAGGACAAAATTGATGATTTTTTTTCCGAAAACAAACCTGAAGAAATTGCAAAAATTACTGCTAATTTTTCTAATTTCTCTGAAATTTAGTCTTCATAAACAATTAATCCTTGCCAATTTCTATAAAATTACTAAAATATAACTGTTTTTAGAACAAACAACTGAAAAGTTGCGTAACACCTTGAAATCAAAGTTTTCAAAGCCCGCGCTTTTCAAACAAAGAAAGTTTGCGGGATCCTAAATCTAACAAAATTTCGATAATCTGAAATATAAACAAATTTCACAACTTTTCGTTAAGTTGCATCATCAATATACATAGTTCAAAAAATTTTCTGTACATCAAAAAAAGAATTTTAATCAAAATAATTACTCAATCGAAATAAGTAATCAATTCAGTACTTCATACATAGAATTAAGAAAAAAATCAAAACAAAGTTTGTTTGTAACGTAGACAAGTTGTGAAGAAAAATCATTTAAAAGGCACTCAAGAAAACGTGCAAAAATGGCAAAAAATAACAGCACATCTCTGGAGACAGAATCTGTAAGAAAAGACAATTTCACGTCATCTTTGTGTTTTCTCAGTACTACCACCTTAGTACAAGTATGCTCAAATCAGCAATAGTATATTAATGCAGCTGACTAAACTCCCGGTATTGCCTGTGTTTTCCGTTTCGGAATTCCAAATTTCCAAACATTTTGACAAAAAAACAGAGCACCATAGAATTCAGTTTTTGGATTTTCAAAACCAAGAGAAAGCCGATAAATGTCTTCTAATCTTTTGCTTTGCCCGCTATTGGTGTCAGTCTTTTAAATAAGAATTATATATATATATATATATATATATATATATATATATATAAATAAATGAAAAATGACTCGTAGAAATCACAAGACAATTTGTTTAAAGAAATTCTTTCTCAGCTTCCCCCAACATAATTGATGTCGTTGTTTATCGATCAATTCTTCCGTCTCTGTGCTAAGACAATTGTCTTTAAGAAGCTGTTTTTGTCAAACTAATTTCCACAGTAAAAAGGGTTTTCAAAAATGAGTTCAAATTTTCAGTGATGATTGAGATTTTTTCTACAATTTTTTTCTGTACGTGACTTTCACTACAACAACGGCAAACAGTTGCAACGAAATTGTCGGACAAAACTTTCTAGGTGATTTCTGGGAAAAACACAAATGTTTTTTTTCTACAAAACTTTTTTGTAAATTGTTGTTTTGAAGTTGTTTCTCTTTTTTTCATCATGGTAATAAAAACTTACTGAAATAGCTTTTTTGTAGTTGTACTTCACATTACCATAGTCATGGTACCACTTTTGTAGAAAAGTCTGTAAAATAAAAGATATAAAAAATGGTAATAAAATGAAGCTAGGAAGGGTGAAAAGGTTCAAAATGTAGAAAATTTCAGAATACTCCGCACTTCAATTTATAATTTAATTAATTAATATTTTTACCAATTGAGTAATCTTGTCAAGAATTTTAACAATGATGACATTTTATATCTCTACGCAGAAGATATCGGTCGGTCAAAATTGGCTCTACAAAAAACAGGTATAATGTCCCTAACCCTCACATCAATTGGAGATTGGAATAATTTATAAATGTTATTGTCTTTTTATCATCAAATTGAACATTCTGTTATGCAACTCATAATTACACGATTCTTGCCAGATAGATAACCAACGGTTTGGTTACCATAAAACAACATTAATAACCGAAAACTTTTGTTTTACAAAAAAATTACAGGCCACGAAACCGTGGAAATAATCAGCTGGGCTAATATCAGTCAAACAAACAAACTAGATCCTGAAAGTATTCAATGACCTTCAATTTTTCTTCGCCAATTCCATGAATCTAAACTTTGAGATAGATTCAAATGAATTCTGAGATATAAATAAACTGTAAACTCACCACTCTTAACAGCGGTCCAGAAAGTCTTCAAATAAAAAAGAGTAATTAAAACTACTTGTAAATAGCCGACTGTGCTAAGGCTTGAACAAAAAGTACAAAATTGTGTGTTTGGGATTGACGGAAAAGTAGATGAAGATTTTTCAGACACAGAAGAATTATGCTCATATTAATAATTCAAAAATAAAAGTAACTTAAAAAACGCGCTGTAGCAAAATCTTGTCTCTGTTCTTTATCTTTTCTCTATTCTTAATGTTCTGTTATTTATTAAAAGCATCGTCTTTCTGCAAAAATCTGCTCGTTATCTGCTTATTATCTATGATAAACAAAGTTTGCACCAACTACTCAACTCTGAGCAGTTGTAATATTTTTCACCAATCAAAAATTCAAAAACGATTTGAGAAGATAATGCTTATTCGGGTTGAATAATGCAAAAATATTTTTGAAACGTTGGACGCAAACGTTTCTTAATTTTAAAAACGTTTCAGAAAAACTGTTATCAAACATTCTAATGGCTAACAGAAATGCTGTTAGCTGACAGTTTCCAGTACTTCTTTACAGCTACAAAGTCAGAAGACCAAATTTTTATAGCTGACAAACCATTAAGCTTACCGTTCTGGATGTATCCAGCTGTTTTTCGTGTTCAGATTGCCCACATTAAAAAAGGCCGACAAACCTCTGCATAAAATCGAAATCCTTTAGTTTATAACATAGCCGGCAGATTGCCGGAAAATAGCTGCGATAGACGCTTGTGGCCTTCCATGAATTGAAACATCTAAAGAAATATGACAGATAGATCGACCACAAGTCCTTTAATTGACCACTAGACTTTTTGGGTTAGAATCGGACTGTCAATTTCATGACACATACGGTCTATAAAAAAAGCCCTAAAAGAGTTTTTTCAAATTCGAAATCAAAACTCAAGACTAATACACAAGAATTTTGGCATATAAGTTTGGCACTACTTAGATGTACACCATTGACCTTAAACAAGTAAATTTTCATAAAACTTAATGTTCCATGAGTGAATTCAGAAGTCATTTTTTGAGTGGAGTAAGGCACGCTATTGACCTAAAAGCAGAAATGACGTCACGCACACAAATTTTAACTGCAAAGCAGTAGAAGTCACTGAATTCAATGCGAAAGTCAATTCTAAGAAGTCAGGTTGCAAGAATTGTCGATGGAGACGACGAATTAAAAAACAAAGCAATACAATTCCTGACGTACAATTCAAAGAATTTTTATCGACTAGACGAAAAACTAGACTTAAAACGGATATGATTGAATCTGGAAAACAATTTCTAAAAAAGTCAGATGAAAAAAAGGGAAAAAAAGGGAAAATCAATGTCAAAATGCTGCATGTGAACAAATAATCACTAGCAAGAAATGGAAATTTGGTACAAGCAAAAAAATTAGGCCAAGAAAGAACTACGAATGGATTGGGAAAACCATTTAGAAAATAATCCGATCCATAAAATCGAGAAAACAGTAAAAAATCAAAGTCCAATTGCTGCATCTGAACAAAAAACACCTAGCAAGATAGCTAAATTTTGTTCAAAAACCGGTTTCTCACACTAGTCTCGCTTTTTCGCTCCACTTCCTGTTTCGGCGTGAGCAAAATCACTACTCTAATTTGATTTCAAAAATTATGAAAATGCGTGAACAGAATTTAAAAAAAGTCTGCGCCCTAATACAACTCAAATTTTTTGAATTGTAAAAAGGTTCATTAAATACGTGTCCGCAATATAACCTTTGAAAATTTTGACGAATCAGGATTTGTCTTTTAATGCCTTCAATTTTCGATTGAATGAAATTTGTAAACTTGTAAGTTAAGGGAACCTCAGGCGTACTCTGTTGTAATTATTTTTTTGAAGATTTATCAGTTTCAAGATCTTTTCTGTTTGTGTCCCCCTACCCAGTACGCTATGCAACCCTCTCCGCCAGTTATAGAGCACGTGTCAATACGTTGTAAATCATTAAATAAAAATAAGGCACGTTTGTCGGGAGAGTGCAAATAATATGCACCCAATAAGCTGGGGGCACAAACAGAAAGAAAACACCAGTTTTAAAATGGGAACATCATTCGACCACTTTTTGTTAACCCGAGTTGGTAATCTATAAGCTTATTATCACTCAAAAACTACACGGCCATTTCATAATACCTGTCCTCGGAGTTTTTGGGTACCTACAAACATGCAGCGTAGCATTGATAGCGAGTTCCATAAGGTTGAAACGCTGTCAAAAAAAATTATATTCTGAAGTTGTAAAATAAGCAGAAATCAGCTGTTCGTTGTTTATTCACACTTCGGAAACTTTTCAAACGTTTAGGTGCGTTGGAACTTTATTGAACTAAATAGTGTCTCTTTTGAATGAAATCAATGACTTAATTAACCAATAACGGGCAAGGGCCCACAAGATTGACTTAAGCATAGTTCATATCCGCGAGCGTGTCTCAGCAAAAGTAGTCTGGGACAATAAAATCGACGACACAAAGGACTAAGTGAACAAAAAGACGTTGACACAAAAGCGTTAAGGCAAAAAGCAGACAAAATTTTGCTATAAGAAAAAATACGGAAACATAATTGATTATCCGCTTCTGTTGTGTCCGCCCTTTTTACGAATAGTTGAAACTATTTTACGCGTATTGGCAAAGAAAAATGACGCATTTGGGTATGTTTCTTGTATATATTATTTCTAAAATTGCGAACGCTCGTTTTTTGGAAGCATTGATCATTAACTAACGAAACGATGCAACATTTCTTTCCCTTAATCATTTTTGTTTATTTCTGTTTTAATTTCTTTTTCTAATACTTGTTTCTTCTACCATTTACTTTTCTTTGTTTTTTATTTTCTCTGATGACGCAATTTTTCCCTAATTTCTTCTCTAAATTCATGTAAAAATTTTTTTTTCTCGCTCTATCTCTCACCTCAGAGAGAGAGAGAGAGAGAGAGAGAGAGAGAGAGAGAGAGAGAGAGAGAGAGAGAGAGGGAGTAAGAAGAAGAAGAGAGATAGAGAGAAACTAGTGAGAGATGAGAGAGAGAAAACAGAAAGTTTGTACCTCTCCCTCTTTCTCTGTCTTTCGCTCTTTCTCTCTCTCTCCTTCTTGTTCTCCCTCTCTCTGTCCCTTAAAATGAGAACATCATTCAACCACTTCTTGTCAACTCGACTTGCTAGCCTATATCTTTACTGTAACTAACTTAGATGTTACTGAAAATTATTACGCCATTACAAAGCACTAGCCCTCAGATGTTTTGGTCCAACTACAAACATGCAGCGTAGCATTGATAGTCAGTTCCATAAAGGTTCTACGCTATCGAACGTTTCAAAGGTTAAAGTTATAAAACATGCAGAAATCAGCTGTTCCTTGTTAATTCACACTTCGGAAACATTTCAAACGTTCAGGTGCGTTGGACCTTTATTGAAGTAAAAATAGCATCCCCTTTGAGAAAAATCAATGACTAAAATAAGCAATAACGGACAAGGCACCAAGAGATTGACTTAAGCAGATTTCATATCCGCGGGCGTAACTGAGAAAAAATAGTCTGGGACAAAATGTCGTCGACACAAAGGACTAAGTGAACAAAAAGACGTTGACACAAAAGTGTTAAGGCAAAAAGCAGACAAAAATGTGCTATAAGAAAAGATACGGGAACATAATTGATTATCCGCTTCTGTTGTGTCAAAACAATTAGCCGCTGGCAGTTTTCTTTTCATTCAAATTCGGCGTTCTTTAACAAACGATTATAATAGCAAAGTGTTAAGCTCATATCGATGATAGCAATAAGTGTTTTCAAGTAGGCGGAGTTTTGATGCTGCTTCAACATGAATCAGTCAATTTTTGATATGTGAGATTAAAACCAGTTGACATTTTTATGCAAAACAGTGCAACAGCCAAAAATTATTTAGTAGAAACACGCCCCTTTAGAAAGGTTTTAATATTAGGTTTATTGAAAAGGTTTTTTTGCACTTTTTTCGAGCATTTTATATCAACATTAGAAAGCATTTTATGCGTATTTTAAGTACTCTAATCTGACTGACGAAGAAAAATGATGCACTTGGTTAAATTTCTCCTGTAAATTTTTTTCGAAAATGGCAAACGCTCCTATAATTAGTTACAATGATCATTATGTGAAAAAAATGCTGCAATAATTATCATTGTGCGAAGAAAATCAATGCCTTAAGTATGCAAGATTTAGCAAATGGATAAAATTTCCGACAAAACGAATGTTCGCAGCACTTTTTTTATAATGAAC
>NC_134474.1:39158465-39230965 GCF_964194025.1 Convolutriloba macropyga
TTATATGCATACAAACACACACACACACACACACACACACATATATATATATATATATATATATATATATATATATAGCAGAGTTCTAATTTTATGTATAAAAATTGCTGAAAATGCGTTGAAATTATGTGGAAATTTGCATCCACAAAGAAAATGTAAGAAATCTTTCAAAAAAATTCAGTGGATTCTTTGCACAAAATGAACGTCTTAAAATCTTACAATGTAATACAATCTTCTGCAAGTTTTCTCCATAACCTAATACAACGCGTACATACAAAAATTGATCGAAGTTGGATCATCCTTTTCAAAAATCAGCGCATTTCAACCCATTATGTACCAAAAAGTTAGCTTTTGTGTAAGCTCTTATTATTATTGCATTTCCTTCAAATGTTTTGAGCACAACCCAGCGCTTTCCATCGGAATTCGTATAATATAAAACATCATCGCACATATAAAGGCTGATGGCTCATCGTTTTTTTTTTGATGTTTTAAGAACAATGGTTTCAGAACCACGCGTTTTTCATTCCTTTCCTACAATTTATCAGCACAATCCTCAAACCACGTCGGCCACATCTGATGAAAATATTTTAAGACAAATAACACTCATACATTGTCGTAGAAAAAGGTATTAGAAAACAAAGAGGAGCGCTGCATAAAGGACGTACCAATTGTTCTACTACCTCAGTGTTTACCTCATTCAAATTGTTCTCACATCGCTATTGAGAATGAGAAAAATTATTCACAGCTCTGAAAAATTACTGAGCGCGGTGAAGTATTAGAACGTATCAAGATTAGCAACGCTTTAGAAGGTCGCTCTCGCTGCGCTTTTCATCATGGTATTTTTGTTCAACTTGTAAGATATGGTTTTTGCTCTATTTGAAGAAACAACCAGTAGACATGGTTTTTTGCTCAACTTAAAAACTTAATATCCCAAACAAACTGCACGATCTGGGAAAGCAAAACATAAAACAAAAAAATAGTAAAAAAATCTTTTAAAAAAATGGAAAACTTCAATTAAAGGAAGGAGGAAAGAGAAGAGGAGAGAGAGAGAGAGAGAGAGAGAGAGAGAGAGAGAGAGAAAGGAAGACAGACGTAAAAAAGAGCAGAACATTAACAAAAGAATTAAAGGAAATATTAAAAATAAAGGGAATAGATTAATAACAAAAGAAAGAACGGAAGAAAAAAGAAAGACTTAAATAAAAGAAGGAAGAAAAAAATGAGAGAGAGAGAAAGAAAACAATGTGAGAATGAAAAAATCAATGAAAAAGAAAAGAAAGAAAGAAAGAAAGTAGTCAAGCAAGAAAAAAAGCTATAAAAGAGAAGGAAAGAAAGAAAGAAGGAAAGACAGAAAGAAAAAGAAGGAGGGAAGAAAACCCAAAATTGAGAGAAAAATTGATTGAAATTAAAAGAAAAACAAAAAAACAAGAGACAAAGTGGCAATGAAAAGAGAATACTGGCTATAAAATAACATAAATGTTATGAGAGGGATGTATAGAGAAGTCTCGAAGAAAAAAATTACGAAATAAAGGAAGAGAAAATAAGACTAAAAGCAAAAGACGGATGAAAAAGATGAACTGATTCAAAGAAAAAAAAAACAAAAATCTTGCTGCGCTTGCAAAGAAACAAGATGGGATTGGTGAATCTATTTATTTGGCTTGTTTCCAACCCAATAATAGAAGGTTTGAGCATTTTTTAAAGATCTTAAATGTTTGATTTTGTAAATACAGCAACAAAATATATTATGATTTTCTGTTGTTTCACCTCAGGCAAGCAAACAACATGCCAGTACCATTTCAGTGTGTTTCTTGTTGCCTTTTGGTAGAGTCGACCTTTCCTCATGTATCCGTACTTTTTAATCTAGTAAACGATTTTGTTTCTCGACTCCACAAACAATACATTATTTAAATATTATTTGAGCTGTTGATGTTTTTCCCCACATTACATGAAGCCATGGTATTCTAGAGAGATTTTGACATCACAACCACTCACACATCAATCTCTATTGAAGAAAACCCACGGTATGAGCGAAAATTTTTTTAACGAGTCGAGTCGAGATTAATTGTTGCCAGCTTTCAAATACTAAGTTTTGAAGAAATCACTAACCAGTAGATATGTCTGTCTTAAACTGTGTGTCTAGAGTGCACATTACTTCATTATATTGCTTTAACAGTTTAGGAAAGATTTTTATAATGAGACCGTAAATTAAATTCACTATTTAAAAAAATTGAAAAATCTTTACAAAACTTTGAACTTTTGGATTATAACGTAATCGAAGGTTTTTGTAGTGTTCACTTCGCAGGAACCTCAATCGTGTTTCTTGTAGAAAAGTTTGCAAAAGAATATGGAAATTAAATGAAATTTTACCGGTTGATCAAACTTAAAAAAATTGAAATTTTTTTGTGGTTTTCAAGTTGAAAAATGTGAAATAGTTAATTAACATGGATGAGGATTGCGTTCAAAAATCCATATTTATGCAGTTTTTATATGATCTTCCAGAATATCTCCATAAGTTGCTTTCCATGATTGTAGTTTGAGACCGCCTTTACCAACGACTTCCTACGTTAAAAACAACATACAGACAGTTTGCTGTGCTGTAGTCAAACCGAATATTCTCTCTTCCTCTGTTTGAAACTGAACATACGGAAAATTTCCTACTTTGAAAGTGAACATCCCGACGATGCATAGGTTCCAAAACCGAAAATACCGACAATTTAGTACATTTCGAACCAAATATATCGATAGATTTTAAAACAAAAATTTATGGACTACGGAAGGGTATTTCGCTTAGCAATCTTCATGCATGTGAGGGAGCATCTCAAATTTGATTTGTCTGACCCATTGAGCAATTATTACAAAATAGGGGGAAACGAGATTATTTCTCGCAGGTATTATGCAAGGGACATCCCAGCAAACCTGACGATTAAAGGAATTAACAAACAAGTAACGACCATTTTGGTATGAAAATTCCAATATCCTTAACTGTGTCAGTTCGGCCCAGGTAATTCTAGGGAGTGTTCACAAAACGAAAACAGTTCCAATAAAAGTTCTGATAGAATCAGTTCCAATAAAAGTCCTTATCAGAATCAGTTTTCTCTGGTTTTACTTCTGAAAGAAGTTTCGGGAGTGATAATGGGAGAAACTCAGCATTTTCTATACTATTGAATTGATTTGCACCAAAATTGAATCAAATATAATCAATGTTTGAAGCTTAAATCTACACTATACAATTCATCCTTACAGTGGGAGTTTTAAAGGTAGCCAAAGATTTTAGTTTTAAAATCAGCTGTATGTTAAACCAACCTTCAGACTTAACTCATTAAATTTGCGCATGCGCTTAAATGGTTTTATAATGCGTAATTACTGTTATTGATAATGCTTTTTGTTTGAAGGCTGCAGTTGTCGTCTTTGAAGCTGTCTTTAAAACTTCGCTTTTATTTTGTTTTGCCGTTATGCAAGAATTTTTTTGGATACAATTTGTATGTACCAAACTTGCGCATCTTTATAATTGTGGTACGTTTAAAAATTAAATGCTGAACACATTTTCAACACACGATGAAAAAAGATTATAAAGTTGCACATTATATCCGCCATATTTAATTGTCATAATTTTCTTCAAGTAGGAGGACTCCAGACATGACAAATGACTTGAGGTTTATTATAGAAATAATTGAATTAAATGGCTATTCAAACTGTATATTTTTTTGCTTGAGAGATATCGCGTTTCCAGAGCAGACGGTTTGTTGAATGGATTGTAATTAATTAGACTACATTTAATAATTCTTGCTCATTTTTTATTTTAATTACGTTTGAAGTACTAGGTGTGTATTCAAGTTGCGTATGAAATAAACAAAGGAAGACATAAGCTGCATGCTTGAATGCTCCGAAGGAAGAAAGCCATATGTGCGGGTTGAAAATTTTCTGACAAATTTTATGTGCCAGTTTTTGGTTTCCTACCCGATTTTTGGTTAATGAACATGAATTTCACGCATCTTAAAAATATTCATGTAAATATACTGTAAACAAAGATGCTCGTTAAGGTGCGTTCGCTTACGAGGTTCCGAAACGAGCTCATCTACATTTTTTACATAATTGTCAACCAAAAGAAGAGATAACAAAAATAAACGTTTGAGTTAAAAAAATTGTTACACAGTCTAACTACTAACTGAATTACATAATGTCGTGCCTCATTACAACACTCAAGAGATCTGCCATCAAAAAGACTACGAGAAGAAAACAAACAACAAAAAAAGCAAAAACAAAAATTTCAAGGCGAAAACTCAATATCTAAAATTAAAAGCACCTAGTAACAACGTTTAAATGAAATCAGATAAAACTTGAACTACACAAAATTTCTTTTTCCTAATTATACAGCAGGTAAAATTTTCCCTAATGAGACTAGGTAAGAAGTCGACAAAGAGAAGATTTAATGAGGCGATATTCAAAAATCAGTCAACATTTTTTAAACCAAATAATTTCAAAAGTCTAAAAAAGCATTAGTTTTTAACAAAAAAAATCTTGATAAAATTACTAAAGAGTCATTATGAAAACAATGGGACCTGTCTTTGGGTAGACTAAGCCATAGGAAAGGATAAAAGATGCCGAAAATCTCAGAAATATTTCAAACAATTTGAGAAAACACAAATTATTGAAGCCATTAAAATCATTAGCTATTAATTGGATATTATGTATTTTTATTTTGGTTTTTACTTATGCTAATTCAGCAGAAATTATACTGAAAGAAAGAATCTGTTCATTTGGGCCACATTTGAATTTCATTGGGATCTGATATTACGCGAGTGTGCTGGAAGAGGAGAAAAAGAAACACAGATACACAAATCAAAAAAGATTATGAAAACGCATATTTTCAAACAACCAAAACATCAGATAATTTCAGTGTTAGTTTTTGAAATACAAGGAATTGGATGGGACCTCTCAATGATGAGAATAAGTTACAATTTGACGAAAAGAACAACAGAAAATGAGAACCTGAAAAATCTTTGAAACTGTATGATATCATCAATTTTAAGACTATTCTCTATAAACAGACTGCTTTCAGTAACATCCTTCTTTAAATCCTCAATTATAAGCTTAGGAGACCAGTTAGCAATTTACGGCTATCTAAAGAATAAAACGAACAGGCGAAAACCGCAAATTCAAAAAAAAATTGAGGTAGAAAAGTGTCGAAGCCATTAAAGAACTTTTTAGTAAAAACTTCATTTTTTAATTAATTTTTATAAATAAATAGATTTTTTTTACAATATGACCTTAAAAAATCAACAACAGTGAACAAATAGATTGAAATCAAGAAATTTTTGAGAAGATCCGTAGTGTCAACGCCATTAAATTCAATAGCTTTCAACAGAAGCCAATAAATACGCTAAATTATGCCTCCATGGAACAACAAAGATCTTTGTTATTCATGAGTCGTCCATAAGTCATTACAATCAGTCGTTACTATAAAAACAACAACAATTACAGGCCAAATCCAAACGCTTAGTAGAAAGTTACGAGAAGAAAGTTTCGAAGTCATTTAAATCATACGCTTTTCTCTGAATACTTTAACTATTGAACGTCTTCTCTATGTTAACTGGGCTATCAATATTAGGATAAGGTGAGATTTTTTCTTAATGAACCAAAATTACAAAAAACACTATCCAAAAATTCATAAGATTATGAAAACTCGTGCATCGGACTCAAAAAATCAATAGTTAGTATATAAAACCGCTGACTGGATAATTTTGGTTGAAGTAGATAAACTCTGGGGCCCGATAAACCAACAAATACTTTAATTTTTGAAAAAATATATTAAAAAACTGCAATTTATATTAACAGACAAGAACAGCCAACAAAATTCCAGTAAAAACTAAGCAACATTATCTAACCCTAGAGCAGGATTAATGGCCACTGAAGCTAGAAAACTTAGTTTTTTATTAAG
This sequence comes from Convolutriloba macropyga, assembly GCF_964194025.1. Taxonomy (NCBI): domain Eukaryota; kingdom Metazoa; phylum Xenacoelomorpha; order Acoela; family Convolutidae; genus Convolutriloba; species Convolutriloba macropyga. The sequence goes on from NC_134474.1 coordinate 39,164,401, forward strand.
TTTTTTATTACTAAAATTGATGATGTTAAAATGTTAATATCCTTTCCATTTCTGCTAGAAACCATGCAGTAAACTACAATCAAAGCTTAGAGGAGATTTTTGGATCCTGGGCTGGAAAAATTCAAATAATGGCAAAAACTCTTCTTATACGAGATAATATTGCAAATTTTATTCTGTTGAAACATTGCTCAATTGAAAAAAAACTTGCCGAAAAATAATTTTGTTAAAAGATTGCTAAAGTGATTTTATTATCCTCAGACCTTTTCATTGTCTTCAGAAAAAACCCATTAACCCCAGTTCAAGCATAGGGAATGTTATTTTGGCTCATAAAAAACGATGAAGTTGGTACATGTTAATTTTCAGAGCAATTGAAAAAATTTCATAACTTGTCAAAGAAATTGTATAATTGCGTGGTAGGAAAATGTTGAAAAGTTTTCCACGGACACCACCAACTATTTTCTAACCTACCCTTGAAACCTAGATAAACTGAGAAGGCTACAAAATGGGGGGAAAAACTGCACAGTTCAATTCAGGACTGTTCCCACAAAAAAACTGACAACTGACGAAAGAATGCGAAATACTGCAACAATTTGGGCTCAAAAACTCCTCAAAAATCACCATTTAACCTTCGATTTGGGCCTTCCAGTAGCTCTACTACTCTAAGCACTTGGAGGACTTCTAAATGCGACTAAGGGCATCTCAGGAAACTTAATGCCCGCTAGGCTATACCTGTTTATCGCGTTTTGAAAAATCAAAGTCATGGAAAAAGGTGCGAAAACATCTTACCAAAAAAACAGAGCTTCAATACAATCCAGATCTTGGATTGTAAAAAAACAGTGCTCCAATAAATCCATTTCGCGGATCGTAAAAAAGACAGAGCACTAATGCAACCCAATTCTTGGATTTAAAAAACATTAGAGCAGCAATAGCATCTACACAAAAAATAGCGTCGCAAACTCAAAGCAGGCTAAGAATGAGCCAATCCAAATACCTATAACCAATCAAGCGGCCAAACCTACGGAGCCATAAATTTCGGTGCTCAAACGACATTCAAAGAAAGAAGGAAATTAAGTTTTGTGCATAAACGTGAAACGTGGAAAATTTTGAAACTGAGAAGAGCACACAGACAGAGCCAAATGCAACAATCGAAGACAGGAAGTAAATTACATAGAGGAAAGAAACAGTAACTGTGAATCAGATACATAAGAAAATAAGGAAAAGCAATCGCATTCAGACAAAAAATACACTCAACATCAGATCACGATAATACTCGAAAGCTGACCAAAAAGACAGATGATCATAAAAACAAGAGAAAAATTGCGAATAAAGCATCGAGACGATAGAATTACGAATTCCGAACAACGCTATGAAAGTGAACTTGACTTTAAGATCTAATTTTGAGATGTAGGGAAAAATTTATTTTCTAAAGTTAGTTGACCCTATATTACAGCAAGCCACTCAATATAATGAACATTGAAAAAAATTTCATTTTAAGTAAACTCCTAAAAATATATCGAACCTGTACAACAAAAACAATAATATTGTCAGAACACTAAAAAAGGGTTTCAAAACGGAAATCGACAATTTAGTTTCTCAATTGGCCTTGTTTGTTTTAACAGCTGGAGATAAAAGTACAAGAAGAAGAATTCAGTTGATGGCTCGGCAGTGAACTTTTCCTTTTTCTGTTTTGAAGTCAGATTATTACTTTTTTGGTACCACACTTCTTCTTGCTGTATTGATAGAACATTGTTTTAAAAGTACGCTTTTCAGTTGAAATTTTACTAAAGTTTTGATTGCAAAGAATTCACAAACAAAAACAACGGATCTGTCCGAATTGCTACAGACGCAGCAGAACTGAACAATAACATGTATAGAGGAAACGCTCACTTGCCTGATGTTGAAAACATAAAAGCAAAAATTTGGGAGGAACTACTATACACTTCTTCTGCTTTGACTTAAAAAACATTGGGATTAAAAATCGCACTAGGATATAGCGAAACATTGCTTTTTACTATGATTTTAAAAAAATGACCGACCGAACACTCCACCTAAACAAAAAATTTACGAAAAGCTGATTTCATAGACGTACAAAACATTGAGACAATATTAAGCAAAAGATGGATATCAAAAGTCTCGAGTAAAAAATCATACTTAGAAAAGGCGTCAATTGGAGAGTAAACCTCATAAGTGAGATTGAGACCAAATCCAAACAAAACAAAACGAAAAAATGTTCTGAATAGAATTCCATACCTCAGTATAATATCTAAAAAAATTCTTGGATCTGTTTAAAATTTGGTCAAATTTGTCGCAGAAATTGATACGATCCACAAAGCCAACAGATTTCAAGATTTATATCTACTATAAATTACGAATACTATAATTTCGATTAAATTTATGGTTTTTATAGTATCAAAAAGGCAAATACAAAGTTTAACTCGACAGGACAAGAAATAAAATTATTTTACACCATCAAAGCAGAAAACTCTACTAACAAGCACTCATAGCAGAAAACTCTACTAACAAGCACTCATCGCTGTGATCAAAATACTCTTGTCTGAAGAAGAAAAAATATGAAGACTCTCCGAAAAAGCGAATCCCAAACAGCATCTAACAATTGTTCGGTTCGAAATTCCTGCACGACAAACCACTATACGTTACGTCTTACACCAGCCAAAATTTGTCAGAGAAGATACAAAAACAACTTTCAAAAAAAGTATCAACAATTAGGAGAATCCTTAACCCAGCAGATCTGCATCAAAAACTTTGCTGGAGACAGGGATGTCGTAGGCGGAAAGCACAGTGTAACTACTGGGTTGATTTGCGGCGCTAATGACTATGTTGGAAATTACAAGTGTACTGAAAGTTAGCGGTGTAATTATCGAATTCAAGTAAATGCTAATTTCGGCTTCGTGTTTGAATTAGTAATTGAATTTAGACAATTTATCACAGAATAAATTAAAAACTGATTGTCAGCTATAAAAATTGATGATTAAAGCAAAAGTCCAAATTAGAATCCAGGTGTTTGAAACCTCAACTCTCTGAAATTTTTTTATAGCTTCAGTGAAATTCAAGAAAAAAATGTATGAATTCAAAGAAGTAATATGTCTAGTTTTTAGCAACAAGGAAGGAATATACAGAATCATTGTATGAACGAATTTACTTTAGCGAACCCAATGACTACATATGGTACGCAAATTTCATGCACAAAACGGATATCAAAAGTATCGAGAAAAAAATCAGATTTAAATAAAAGCGTCGACTGGATTGTAAACCACATTAATGAGATTGAGATCATATCGAATCAAAACAAAACGACTGAATGTTCGGAATAGAATTCCCTACCGCAGTTTAATAACTAGAAAATTTTCTTGGATCTGTTCATTATTTGGTCAAATTTGTCTCAAAAGTTGATACGATCCCCAAAGCCAGCAGGTTTCAAGATTTATATCTACTGCAAATGACTACTACTATAATTTCGATTAAATTTATGGATTTTATAGTATCAAAAACGGCAAATACAAAGTTGAACTCGAGGATATGAACTAAAATTATTTTACACCATCAAAACCGAAAACTCTAATAATAAGCACTCAACGATGTGACCAAAATTCTCTTATCTGAAGACGCAAAAATATGAAGACTCTCCAAAAGCCAGTCCAAAAAACATCCAATAATTGTTTGCATCAAATTTTTTTCACGACAAACCACTTTACTTTATATCCTACACCAACCAAAATTTGTCAGTTAAGATAACAAAAACGTCTTTCGAAAAAAGTATCAACACTTAAGAGAAGCCTTATTCCAGCCGAACTGCATCAAAACCATTGCTGGAGACAAGGATGACATTCGCGGAAATCGCAATTTAACTACCGGGTTGATTCTCGGCGTGGATGACAATGTTGAAAACTACAAGTGTATTGAAAATTAGCGGTGCAAATATCGAATTCAAGTAAAAAATGATTTCTTTGTCCTGTTTGCCCTAGTCATTGGATTTAGACAAGCTTATCACAAAATAATTTGACAGCTGATCGTCAGCTAAAAAAATTGAAGGTTAAAGCAAAAATCGAAACTAGAATCCTGGTGTATGAAACCTCAATATCCGAAACTTTTTAATAGTTTCAATGAAATTCAGGAAAAAAATGTATGAATTCAAAGATGAAATATGTCTAGTTTCTGGAAACAAGGAAGGAATGAGCAGCAATCATAGTATGAACGAATTCCCCTTAGCGAATACAATGACTATATGTGGTGCGCACGTTTCATGCACAACAAAAAATTTAAAAATTAACAGCCAGAAGATAAATTGTAATCGCAGAGCCCAAAATTGGAATAAATTAATCAGAAGACTTATTGCAGCAGCTTAATATTAATTTTTCTGATAAAAAATCTCTCTAAAATTTAAAGTATCATGGATTTGAATGAAGAGACAAACAAAGACCTGAATTCTTCAGCGTCCGGCAGGCAATAGTAGACAATAAAAGATCAAAGATATAACAAAGAATACAAAACCAGAATTCAGGACTGGAGCACAACACTCGTTATAGTTTTATCAAGAGAACCAAACGGGCTAACAAACGATCTTTGGAAATTGAATTTTCCGGGTCTTCACGTAACAACATAAGTTCACAGGGAGTTGCATCAGCAGAAATATAATGAGTACAATAAACATATGCCGAAAATTAGTCACAAAAAGACCAAAAAAATAAAAAATAAACATTAAAAGTACCGAGGTAAACATACAAATTTGTTAACTGATTATCAATTATCAAAACTGAAGAACAAAGCAACAATCGGAAATTTTCTCCATTTGTATCGTCATTTATCAGGTAATGCTTACATGCTTGATTGAACAAATACTTGAGCAAAAATTATGAAACACGGCTAATATGAAATAGGTGCAGTTTTTGGCAAAAAGGAATAAACATAAATCATAGTATAAACAAATTGAAATTAGAACGGACAATGTCTAAATATGGTACGAATGAGATCTGCAAAGCATTTCCCCTTTTGACAAAAATAAACCTCGCTTTTTTCGATAATTGAGTAACCAACAACATGCATGAAATGTAGTACCAAATTGTACTGATTACATTAGAAAATTTTTTCTTTTTTATGATGCCAATCAATTTTTTCAATGTTTTTTTCAGTGTTTTTTGTTATAGTAGCTGTCCAAATAAAAATTATATCCGGCTAATAAACCTGATAGAGCTCTGGGTGTCAAATTTGAGGACACGTATTCTTGCACTACTGAAAATATTTGGGTCATGACTTGTCCTATCCTGGAATTTAATTCTGTGGGCGGAATTCGCTTATGACTTAATGTCTTCTGTCAGTGTACTTCGTTGCGCAACAGGAGTGGAGGCAGATGTGCTTGGTTGTTGTGGCTGGTTTTTGGGAGGTGTGGCATGTCGTGGCGGTAAGGGTTTAACGGTGTTCGCACTCTAATTGTAAGAGAATGTAGATAAGGATTCAATTACATAGTTCAAGGCAGTTTGTTGAGTTTTTTATATCAGTTTTAAGTTGCGGGAACAACCAACTCGTTTTGGTTGCGATAAGGGCAAAAGTCAATGTTTTTTCAAGTTTCACTTCTGACTTGATTGTTGCACAACATGCTCCAGGGGAAAGAGGGGGTCAACTAACACATCATAGACGTTTGACTAGATCGTCGAAGAGGGTGTAACCCAAGTTGCCTAGAAAACCGTTTCGAAAAAAGGTCAAGAAAAAATGAGCTAATCAGCCAAAACGCGTGCAAGGGCGGAGACAGGACGAACGTACGTGCCGTGAGCCGTTTTTACCTTCACCACGCGTTGTTGTCCATCTCGTCCAGGGTAGATTGTGAGAACACGTCCAAGGGGCCAAATTCCACGTGGAGTCATATCTTTCGGAGTCCAAACGAGCTCATTGACTCTAAGTTCTGTTTGGTCACTATCGCTTCATTTGGACCTCTTTAGCAGTGTCGGAAGATAATTCTTGACGAGTCGCTTCCAGAAATGTTTGACCATTTGCTGCACATTATTCCAAGACTTGAATCTGTCGGGATCTTGGCTGTCGAACTTTCCTGTTGTGAGAGAATTGAACGGTCTGTTGAACAGAAAAAGGTTTGGCGTGAAGGGCATTTCATTTTCCGGAGGGTCAGCGCCAATCGTTAGTGGTCTGAAGTTCAATATAGCTTCGGTCTCGACCACAATTGTCCTGAACACATCAATCAGGACAATCTTCTGGAGCCTAGAATGATCAACAGAGTGCGTTTCGCGGACTGGATATCTGTGAAGGCGTCACAAATCTGATTAAGTTCGAAGCTGCGACGTTCAGGGACGGAGTACTGAATGTTCGAGAGAGTTCAAACGATATTTCAATTGACTTATATGTATTTATTGTGACTGGCTCAATAATTTTTGATGCCAATCAATTTATCAATGTCTTTTTCAGTGTTTTTTGTTATAGTAGCTGTCCAAATAAAAATTATATCCGGCTAATAAACCTGATAGAGCTCTGGGTGTCAAATTTGAGGACACGTATTCTTGCACTACTGAAAAAATTTGGGTCATGACTTTTCCTATCCTGGAATTTAATTCTGTGGGCGGAAATCGCTTATGACTTAATGTCTTCTGTCAGTGTACTTCGTTGCGCAACAGGAGTGGAGGCAGATGTGCTTGGTTGTTGTGGCTGGTTTTTGGGAGGTGTGGCATGTCGTGGCGGTAAGGGTTTAACGGTGTTCGCACTCTAATTGTAAGAGAATGTAGATAAGGATTCAATTACATAGTTCAAGGCAGTTTGTTGAGTTTTTTATATCAGTTTTAAGTTGCGGGAACAACCAACTCGTTTTTGGTTGCGATAAGGACAAAAGTCAATGTTTTTTCAAGTTTCACTTCTGACTTGATTGTTGCACAACATGCTCCAGGGGGTTTGGCATGAAGGGCATTTCATTTTCCGGAGGGTCAGCGCCAATCGTTAGTGGTCTGAAGTCCAATATAGCTTCGGTCTCGACCACAATTGTCCTGAACACATCAATCAGGACAATCTTCCGGAGCCTAGAATGATCAACAGAGTGCGTTTTCAACAGAGTGCGTTTAGAATGATCAATCAGACTGGATATCTGTGAAGGCATCACAAATCCGATTAAGTTCGAAATTGTTTGCAGCTGCGACGTTCAGGGACGGAGTACTGAATGTTCGAGAGAGTTCAAACGATATTTCAATTGACTTATATGTATTTATTGTGACTGGCTCAATAATTTTTGAGAGGGACATGCTGTTCTCTTTATTGAGAATTTATAGTGGTACAGACTGTTGAGTTTCACGGAGAAGCTCAAGAAAGTCAGCTATGGCGTACAATACGATGCTGAATTGACTACCGGGGTCTATGAGGGCATTGCTTTATCTCCCATGAAGAATGAAGCAAGAATAAGCTGCTATTGCTCACACCAATTCTTCGCGGTTTCTGAGCATTGGTTAATGCTGAACGATTGCTTGATTGCATTGCCCTTTAAATTACGTCGTTGCACGTTTTGCTGGCTGGGGTCGTTGAAAGTTTGTCAATAACGGCTGTTGGGTGTTTTGTTTGTTTGACTTTGCTGTTGAGAAGATGTATTTTGAGTTTGACTTGAAGCTTTACTACTAGACGAAGCTGTTATGTTGCTACCAGAAAAAACTTCAGTAGAAAAAGCTGTTGTAGGGCGTTTGATTTGCTTGTCAAGATCATGAAGAGTTGTGTGGTAGGATCCACTGCAACCCTGATATTGTTTTGCAATGGGCACGATTGTTTGTTGTGTTTGTTGCTCAAACGGTTTGTACACAAACTGTTTTGGCTGACAATGTTGTATCGATCACCTGGTGAGCACAACTGATACTCAGGGCATGTGGCAACGCTGTGTTTTGTTTGCACTTCTCACAAGATCGTTTTGTGTTAAAAGTTTTATTCGGATCGTTTTGTGAAGTTGACATTTGTTTTTGCCGAGGCGCAAAGTTGCAATGTTTTCTACTGTTTTCAGCTGATGCGTTTTTGATTGCCACTGGGAGGTTGCTATTGTATTGCTTAGTTTGCAGGTTGTTCGAGTTGACAAACTTTGAGGCTTGAGAACTGATGGTTCTTTGATTGCTTTCTTGACTCAATTTGTCGTAGATTTGAGCTTGGAGCTCTAGCGACTGTTGAAAATCCACAAGAGTCGGGTCTGAGCAGAGCTCGGTAAGACAATGTTCTGTCCAGAGGTCTGCTGTAAAGCCAAGGTATTGGAAGGCTTGCACAAGTCGTTTCAAAAAGAGGAAAAGGCAATGAAGCTTTGCTTGCTTTGGATTTTCATTTGCCAGTTTTCGAGCATTAACAATTATAGTAAGATCACCGAAATGTCGGATTAGTTCATTCACTGCTGTGTGATAATAAGATGGATGGCAGGAATATGCATGAAGTCCTTTGCTTTCCCGCTTACAGAATTCTGCAAGTAGGCTATACAATGCGTGTCTGTAATGCAATTGTTGTTGTGAATTATTGTGTTGAAGTTATTGATCCACTCGTGAAAGTGGATAGGGTTACCATCGAAATTCTGAAGTTTCAGAGATTGCAATCTGATTAAATGTTTGAAATCAACATTTCCTTTTTCCTGTGTTACACTAGAGTTCGAGTGTACTGAGCTAATGTGTTGGTTGACAGTGGGTAGTAAACTCTGTTTAATTAACGGTTGGCTGAATTCATTTTGTCCAACAGGATTAAGCTGTTGATTAATGCACATTGGGGCATGGGTCGTAGAAGTTACTGGAGCATGAAAGTTCGATGGAACTTGAGAGCCGGGAACAAACTGATTGCTACACAACTGACTGGGTTGTGCCACATATTGTTTAACTGGGAAAGTGCTGGCGAGGCCGTGTTGTCTGTTAACAGGTTGTGGAAATTGCAGAGGAGCCAAAATTCCTTGTGCTTGTGAAGCTACTTGTTTTGGCAGAAAATTAGGAGCTGCAGGGTTCAAGACGGTATTTTGATGCTGTTGTTCCATCAGGGGCACTGTAATTGAAGGAACAGTTGCGGAATGTATAGGATTAATACTACGATTGGATTGTAGGCAATTGTTTTCTGCGACTATTTTAATAGTGTTACTTGGAAGATGTGAGGTTCTGTTTGCCACTGTGCGTAAGCAGAGAAGTTCTTGCATATCACTGTTCAACAGTTGACTATCGAGATATTCATTTGTTCCTATTTGAACTTGAGAAGGTCCAAAATTCTGTTGCAGAGTGGGAAAAATATGGTATTGAGGATTTCTGTTGGCATTTGAATCCTGATTATTTCCTTGCTTTGGCAAGTTTAGTTGAACGTTTTCTCCAATGCCGAGTTTTGGGCAAAAAACCACCTGCATGCAATTGAAAAGTTAGATCTGCCAAATTGAAGGGGTATGAAAGTGAGGGATTAATTGAGAGGTTCAATATTTGGAGTGGAGGCAAAAGGTTCTGCGTCTGGTTAAGGTTGCCACACAAACTGATTTGAGCTGTTTCAATTTCGCGAACAACTCTATTTTCCAGATTGGAGTCATTTTCAAGTTTGTCTGATCTTGTTAATTGAGATGTTAATTCTTCGCTTGTATCTTTGTCAAGGCAGGGAAAAGGATTTGGTGCATTTGTTTGATTTTGAAGGTTATTTTTCGATTTTGAAAGATTTTCATGAACTTATTTTTTATGATTCCTTTGATGGGCTTCAAGCTTATGTTGAATTTGAGGTCCTTGTTTAATATTTGTTAGTAGAAACAGTGATGGTTTTCATGGCCGTGGTGGTATGGGAGGCGGCTGATTGAAGATGTTAATGCTGGTCTGCTTATCTTCTATATCACGCTGATGCTGGATTCGTTCCTTGTCGTCACTGGGCGCAGGTGTTGATTGCCGAGAAAGGTTTTGTCTGCTAGAGATCATGCTGACATCATTTCTAATTCGACTGGAAGACTGACTGAGCTGGCAATCATCGTCCAACAGATCGACGTACAGTTCCAGTTCATTGAGGCGAGATATTAGTGTCGTTTGCCTATTCAATATTGATGATGCAGTGCTTTGATGCGACTGATGTCTCATCACTTCCTCTGAGAGTTTCCTGAGCTCTATTTCCTGGCCTTTGAATTTGTTGGTCATCAAAGACAATGATCGGAAACTCTTTTTCGGCTCCACATTTTTCTCAAGGAGTTCGAGCAGTTTATTCATTGACATTTCTGTCGCTTTGAACAAATTGATGGCAAACTGACATTCAGCGCTGTTCTGTTTCGACATCGTGTTAGCTGTTGCTTTTCTGTAGCTGATTGTTGATGCTGTTGGTGAAGAAGCTCGTTTCTAAAGGTGAAAAACAGCTTTGAGAACCGGAGCGACGTAATTTTTTGATGTAAAAAAGTTGTCTAAGGTTTGAATGCTAATGATCCTAGATTTTTCTTGTTCAAAGGACCAGCAGCAAAATTTTCTCAAACGTTGATGTCATAGGATTTTTTTTTGTGCTAAATCTAGCTTTTTGCACTGAAAAAACCTAAAAGTTTTTCCGAACGTTCGCGCGTTGTGATCAACTTTTGTTCAACAGACCTAAAAAATTGCTTGTTTTTTGTTGAATAAACACAAGTTTTGATTAAATAGATGGCTCTTATTGATTTAATTTGTGTGTCTGGCTACCGTGGTTGACAGGAACTTGTTCTTTGCTACAATTATGCGTTTGAACCAACATTAGACTAGAACTCAAATTATTGTTACATTAAAATCCTTTTTTTTGAACACTTCAAAAAACTCGTCTGTTTTTCTCAAATACGAACAAATTACCAACCAGAAAGTCTAAGAAACTCCCAACGAAATTTTTTCATCACTACCCAGCCCTCAGCAAACACTATGAATAATAAATACCTCTCAAAGTTTTTTGCGAAAATAGAACTTTGAAACCTGGTTTTTTTCTAGGAGTTTATTGTTGTTATGCTGGCTAAAGATAACAAAATTTGTAACAATGAGGTGCGTTTAGGCAACATGAGTTACAGGAGGGCTACTGAATGCTAGAAATTTGCAGAGACGAGTCATATTGTGGAAATCTTTAGAACTTTTTCGGATATTGTCTTTTTTCGGTTTTGCAAAAACTTTTTCGTTTTCATTAAAACTGTGTGACTTTATCTGCTATTTTTCACTCTTTCTTCGCTATTCATAATATGCATTGACTGCATTAAACTTTCAAAGCTTTCTCCGACAGATAATGTCTGAGATCTGCCTTTCAAAAAAATAAAAACTCATCAAATTTTCTGTTGACTACTGGAACCAATTTTCTTCCAAAACTCCTCTTATGCTGATAGTAACGTCTGAAACCAATAAGAAGAAATGAATTTCACAGATGGCAGTGTCTGAGACAGAGGACATTTGCAAAAAATCAAGTTTTGGAAGTTTTTTCAAAAAAAAAAATTAAAATGGTAATTGTTTTCGTCAATCGAAATTTTTGATTTTCATCGTGGCGCCTAATGACTTTCTACTTACTTCCCTATGCAGGTGAAACTATCGAACCAACTGACAATTACTTGTTTTAGGGGCTTGTTTAGTGGTTTATTTGGCAATTCAAAGAAATATGTAGTCGGAAAATTAACTTGTCTTTTTTGAATTTTCTGAATTCAAAAATTTTTTCTGACACTTCTTATTTGTATGGTACTGATCGGATAAATCGATGGAAATAGCTTTCTGTTTGATTGCAAACCAATTCAAGAGAGTGGTTAATCGATTTATTCCGCAATTCAAACGGATATGGATTCAGGAAACTAATCTGAATCCAAAATTTTTTTTCTGACTTTTCTTATTTATATAATGCTGAGATGATTTATCTATTAAAATTGCTTTTTGTTCGATCAAACACCAATTCAATAGAGTGTTTTCATAGGTTTTTCCGCAATTCAAACCGATCTGTAGTCAGAAAACTAAATTGTGTTTTTTGAAATTTCTGGTTTAAGGAACATTTCTCTGATTTTAGTGTTTTTTCGCAAATTTTTCTTTAAAAGTGAGAAAATTGCCTTTACTAGGTTTATGAATCGGGGTGTTATAGTAAAAAATAGTTTTTTGGGGGGGAGACAAATTCTAATTTTTGGATGCTTTTTGTCGAAAAAAAAGTAGAAGATTTTGGATGGATCTCACCGGGGAACAGGATATCAGAGGTAACCTCTGAGACCTCGGGCGGACTTCTGTTGGTGACGTCTGAAACCAGTAAAGAAACTAGGTCCTCTCGTCGGGGTGACGTCTGTAACCCAAACATGGCTTCGTCGCTGAAAAAATTGCTTGTCTTTTCTTTTTTGTGTCTTTTGTGTCTTTTCTGTGTCTTTTCTGTGTCCTCTTCTTTGTCTTGACTGGCTGCCAGTTTTTGGATTCCGTTTACTGTGCTCGGTAGTTGATGGCTGCATTGACCGCTGATGCTTTTCTGCTTCTCTTCAGTGCTTCGCACAAGTTGTGGAACACAGAAACTATTTGAAAGTAACAGGGGAGACTTTTGTCCTCAAATTTGTTTTGGGGAAAGAAGTTAGGTTTTGTTCTTTGAACGACTGCATAAACCATAAAATGTAAGAGGATGTAGATAAGGATTCAGTTCCATAGTTCTAGACAGTTTGTTAAGTTTTTTATATCAGTTTTAAGTTGCGGGAACAACCAACTCGTTTTGGTTGCGATAAGGACAAAAGTCAACGTTTTTTCAAGTTTCACTTCTGACTTAATTGCTGCACAACACTAAGAGAGCGTGACACTATAGAATTGATTGAGGGTGCGAACACTTTATTGTCAGTAGTTGTTCAGTGTTTTATATTCTTACACACCTCGATTTTTTTTTAAAATCATTAGTGTGTTAAAAGTCATTCCATTTTTTTAAAAATCATTAGTGTGTAGAGACATTATATTCATTGATTGCTTCAGCATGGTGTTTCCGGTCTGCAAGCAGCATACTCAGCTAAGAGCGTGTCCTTTTTGACTTGAGGGACAAAATGTGTGACATTCGATTTGCGGCTCGAGATTAATTTAACAACTGATTGAAGACCAAAGCTATCAATAATGAAGACCAAAGCAGTAATCGGAATTAGCATCCAGAAGTATGAACAACATTCAACTATAAGAAAATTTTTTCTGCTTGAATGAACAGATGCATTAAGTTAAAAAATGAAAGAATTCATAGATGAAATAAATCGTCTATTGAAGTTAGAGGAGACAATGACAATATTTGGTACTCAAGGAACCAGGGACCACATAAAAAATGTGAATCAAACACCACAACGTGAAACTTAGTTGCAGAGATCTCCATGGCGGTAACTTAATCAGACAAAATAGTTGTTTGAATTCAAAATTTCACCAACAGAACCTCTTCAAAAAAACAAGTATCAAAGATTTGATGGAATAGACAAACGACGAACGCCTGAAATCTTTAACTTCTGGCAGCCAATAGCTGACAATTACAGATAAACGATATAGCATGAGAACAAAACCAGAAAGCCGGAGTTAAGCACAGCACTTGGAAGTTTTTATAAAGAGAACGAAAAAAGCTAACCCCTGGCTTTTTGAAACGGATTTTTTTGGGTCTTCATCTAACAACCTAAATACACATGTAATTGTTTCAGTAGAAAAAACAAAAGGAGAATAATTTCATACTTAAAAGGAGTCAAGCAGGAATACCAAAAATTAAAGAAATAAATTAAAAGTACTGTGGTACGCATATCAGATATTAATTTAACAACTGACTATCAGCTATCAAATTTGAAAAATCAAGCGTCAATCGCAATTAGATTCCAGTTCAAGGAACAAACCTCGGCTAACAGAAATTTTTTATCATCTTGATTAAACAAATGCGTGAACTAAAAATATGAAGAATTTATATTTTTTGGCATAGTAATGGAGAGCAATCAAAGTATAAACAAGTTAAAATTAGGTTAGAACATGATTATGATACGTAAAGGATTTTTAAGGTAGGCACGTGTGTTAGCTTTTCTACCATGATGCGCCTCGGACAAAGAAATTTTGAGTGTTTTCTGGCGGCATATAACAGCATAGCAGTTTTTGAGTTATCTGTGTTTTTGAGGTTTAATTTCTTTGCGGATTCTTTAATACGCTAATGTTTTTTAAATTTCTTGTATAAGACTTTCAAATAAAACTAGAGCTCTGTGATACATATGAATATATATATATATATATATATATATATATCGAAATCCTTAAATCCTTATGTGTACTAATTTATAAATTCCCCTCTTTTTTATATTTTATATCATTCAAATTTCAACTAAGGTTACAATGACTTTTTATTATTCACGTATAAATATGTTCCCGCTAATCTACAAATTATTTCATGTTTTGTTCACCGTATTTTATTATAAATAATCATAATCTCGATTAAGCATTCTGAATTCAAGTTACCGTTGTAAAAACTCTTCATTCTCAGAGACAAATTCTAGTAGCTAAACTCAATTATAACATGGCGCAGTCAGCATTAAAGGACAGCGGCAAATCTCCACTCGGAATTCAACCCTTTTGGGAAAAGGCTAGAGCCCCCACTTCGATGGGAATACTGGAGGACGCAACTCAAACTCGCAATTCTTGGTCGTGAAGGCATTGTAGTGGACATTCTCTTGGCCGACCCTCCAGAGCAAGTCATTCTGCCCCCCGAACTGGCATATGAAGGTGCAGTCGAAAACCCTACAGCACAATCCGAACAAGATCGACGCACTCGTAACGAACAAGCAAAGACTGCGTGGAAAAATCATTGCCAACGTGTTGCAGCGGTGGGCATTCTATGCGGAGATAAACTGTGGCAACTTTGTGATCAAAAATATGTTCATTGATGTACTTGAGTTTGGGAACAGAAGGGCGACGAGTATTCAATTCCAAGAACTCGAATGTTAACCTAGACGAAATCTCAACAAGAAATCTTTGGGATGTTCTGAATAAAACATTTATTCGAATCCATAATATAACTTTCGACCGATATCTCTTCCTTACACAAAAACAGCAAAAAGGGGACCAATTGAGAAATTCTCCTGTAATCTTAAGGAATTCTTCGAGAATTGTGATCTGGGAGAAAAGGGGGATAAAATTATCCGAGACGTTTTAATCGCAAACATGCAAAATGAAGACATCCAAAAAGAACTTCTCAAAAAGACGGTAGAACATGATAAAGCTTTAGCAATAGCAATCAACATTGAAATGGGTACTCTCAATCAACTTAAAATGAACGCAAACAAAACTGAACTCAATTCAACGGTTAATCAAGTACAACGGATGCGCACCGCGAATGCTACCCCTTTTTCCACTATGAATACCACTGCACGGAAAAAGCCCACAATTTGTCACTTCTGTGGAATGAGTTGGACCCCAGAACACCGCAATAGATGTCCGGTACGTGGAAAGAAATGCAATAACTGCGGTATTGAAAACCACTTCGCAAAGGTTTGTCGAAAACCTAAAGATCCAACTCCTATCCAAAACCGAAGCCAAGGGTTAAAAATGTTGAAAAAGATGATCAAACTGAAGATGTTAATCAATTTCGGCTGATTTTGATCCCGATTTGGAATCAAACTACTCATCGGATGAAGTTAATTGTGTAGCTTCAGTATCTTCGGCAGATTTTACAACTTCTGTAGAAGCAGTCAATCTCACTGTAATGTTCGGAAACACAGCAACAAATGTTCTGGTGGATTCGGGTAGCTTATGTACAATAATAAACGAGTCATTGGCGGATTCAATCACTTCCCAAGATCCAAATTTGAAGTGGATACGCGAAGCGAATCGCAAACCATTGAAAACTTTCTGTAACGAGCCCATTCAAACGCTAGGCATCCTCCAAACGTCAATTCAAAGCAACAATTGGTACGCGAATCCAATAGAAATTCAAGTAGTGACAGATGGTCACCGTCCTCTATTGGGTAGAGATTTATTTCCTGCCCTCGGCCTTTCCATTCAACAATCTAATAATCAAAAGACAGTTAATCAGGTAGATCAAGAATACTATCGAATCAAAAAGCAAAATGCAACTGATTTTCTTGACCTGATCTCCAGAATCGGTAAGTCCAAAGTACATACAATTCGTTCAAAATTTCATGGAAATTATACCCCATCACACCAAAAAGGTCGTCGGGTCCCTATAAATTTATTAGACAAAGTATCTGATGAATTGAAAAAACTTTCAGAACAAGGACATATCGAAAAGTTACAGGAATGCTCTGAAAAGAACTTTATTTCTTCCATTGTAATCACAGATAAGAAAGACAAATAATAAAAGCTAGCCCTCGATTCTAAAGTTCTGAACAAAGCTATTCATAAAAATAAGTATCGAATGCCAAACATATGTGAAGCTTGTGTGTGCTTGTGAAGCTACTTGGTTTGGCAGAAAATAAAGAGCTGCAAGGTTCAAGACGGTATTTTGTGGCTGTTGTTCCATCAGGGGAACGGTAATTGACGGAACACTTGCGGAATGTATAGGATTAATACTACGATTGGATTTTAGGCAATTGTTTTCTTCGACTATTTTAATAGTGTTACTTGGAAGATGTGAGGTTCTGTTTGCCACTGTGGGTAAGCAGAGAAGTTTTTGCATATCACTGTTCAACAGTTGACTATCGAGATATCCATTTGTTCCTATTTGAACTTGAGAAGGTCCAAAATTCTGTTGCAGAGTGGGAAAAATGTGGTATTGAGGATTTCTGATGGCATTTGAATCCTGATTATTTCTCTGCTTTGGCAAGTTTAGTTGAAGGTTTTCTCCAATGCCGAGTTTTGGGCAAAAAACCACCGGCATGCAATTGAAGAGTTGGATCTGCCAAATTGAAGGGGTATGAAAGAGAGGGATTACTTGAGAGGTTCAATATTTGGAGTGGAGGCAAAAGGTTCTGCGTCTTGTTAAAGTTGTCACACAAGTTGATTTGAGCTGTTTCAGTTTCGTGAACATCTCTATTTTCCAGATTGGAGTCATTTTCAACTTTCTCTGATCTGGTTAATTGAGATGTTAGTTCTTCGCTGGTATCTTTGTCAAGGCAGGGAAAAGGATTTGGTGCATTTGTTTGATTTTGAAGGTTATTTTTCGGTTTTGAGAGACTTTCATGAACTTCTTTTTTATGATTCCTTTGATGGGCTTCAAGTTAATGTTGAATTTGAAGTCTTGGTTTATTATTTGTTAGTAGAAACAGTGATGGTTTTCATGGCCGTGGTGGTATTGGAGGCGGCTGATTGAAGATGTTAATGCTGGTCTGCTTTTCTTCTATATCACGCTGATGCTGGATTCATTCCTTGTCGTCACTGGGTGCAAGTGTTGATTGCCGAGAAAGGTTTCGTCTGCTAGAGATCTAATTCGACTGGAAGACTGACTGAGCTGGCAATCATCGTCCAACAGATCGACTTACAGTTCCAGTTCATTGAGGCGAGTTATTAGTGTCGTTTGCCTATTCAATATTGATGATGCAGTGCTTTGATGCGGCTGATGTCTCATCACTTCCTCTGAGAGTTTCCTGAGCTCTGTTTCCTGGCCTTTGAATTTGTTGACCATCAAAGACAATGATCGGAAACTCTTTTTCAGCTCCACAGTTTTCTCAAGGAGTTCAAGCAGTTTATTCATTGACATTTCTGTCGCTTTGAACAAATTGATGGCAAACTGACATTCAGCGCTGTTCTCTTTCGACATCGTGTTAGCTGTTGCTTTTCTGTAGCTGATTGTTGATGCTGTTGGTGAAGAAGCTCGTTACTAAAGATGAAAAACAGATTTGAGAACCGGAGCGACGTAATTTTTTTGATGTCAAAAAGTTTTCTAAGGTTTGAATGCTAATGATCCTAGATTTTTCTTGTTCAAAAGACCAGCAGCAAAAAATTTCTCAAACATTGATGTCATAGGATGTTTTTTGTGTGCTAAATCTAGCTTCTTTTTGCACTGAAAAAACTGTTTTTCCGAACGTTCGCGCGCTGTGATCGACTTTTGTTCAACAGACATAAAAAATTGCTTGTTTTTTGTTGAATAAACACAAGTTTTGGTTAAATAGATGGCTTTTGCTGATTTAATTTGTGTGTCTGGCTACCGTGGTTGACAGGAACTTGTGCTTTGCTACAATTATGCGTTTGAACCAACATTAGACTTGAACTCAAATTATTGTTACATTAAAATCTTTTTTCTTGAACTCTTCAAAAAACTCGTCTGTTTCTCTCAAATACGAACAAATTACCAACCAGAAAGTCTAAGAAACTACCAACAAAATTTTTCCATCACTACCCAACCCTCACCAAACACTATGATTAATAAATACCTCTCAAAATTTTTTGCGAAATTAGAACTTTGAAACCTGATTTTTTTATTGGAGTTTATTGTTGTTATGATGGCTAAAGATAAGGAATTTGTAACAATGCGGTAGGTTTAGGCAACATGAGTTACAGGAGGGCTACTGAATGCTAGAAGTTTGCAGAGACGAGTCATATTGTAGAAATCTTTAGAACTTTTTCGGATATTGTCTTTTTTCGGTTTTGCAAAAATTTTTTCGTTTTCATTAAAACTGTGTGACTTTATCTGCTATTTTTCACTCTCTCTTTGCTATTCATAATATGCATTGACTGCACTAAACTTTCAAAGCTCTCTCCGACAGATAACGTCTCAGATCTGCCTTTCAAAAAAATAAAAACTCATCAAATTTTCTGTTGACTACCGGAACCAATTTTCTTCCAAAACTCCTCTTATGCTGATAGTAACGTCTGAAACCAATAAGAAGAAACTGATTTCACAGACGGCAACGTCTGAGACAGAGGACATTTGCAAAAAATCAGGTTTTGGAAGTTTTTTCAAAAAAAATTAAAATGGTAGTTGTTTTCGTCAATTGAAATTTTTGATTTTCGTCGTTGCGCCTAATGCCTTTCTATTTACTTCCCTATGCAGGTGAAACTATCAAACCAACTGACAATTACATGTTTTAGGGGCTTGTTTAGTGGTTTATTTGGCAATTCAAAGAAATATGTAGTCGGAGAAATATGTAGTCTTTTTTGAATTTTCTGAATTCAAAAACTTTTTTTCTGACAATTCTTATTTGTATGATACTGATTGGATAAATCAATGGAAATAGCTTTCTGTTTGATTGCAAACCAATTCAAGAGAGTGGTTAATCGATTTATTCCGCAATTCAAACGGATATGAATTCAGGAAACTAAAATGACTTCAAAATTTTTTTCTGACATTTCTTATTTATATAATGCTGATATGATTTATCGATTAAAATGGCTTTTTGTTTGATCGAAAACCATTTCAAAAGAGTGTTTTCATAGGTTTTTCCGCAATCCAAACCGATCTGTAGTCAGAAAACTAAATTGTGTTTTTTGAAATTTCTGGTTTAAGCAACATTTCTCTGATTTTAGTGTTTTTTTCGCAAATTTTTCTTTAAAAGTGAGAAAATTGCCTTTACTTGATTTGAAAATAATAAAACTAGTCATGGTGTATGAATCGGGGTGTCATAGTAAAAAAAAGTTTTTTTGGGGGGGACAAATTCTAATTTTTGGATGCTTTTTGTCGAAAAAAAGTAGAAGATTTTGGATGGATCTCACCGGGAAACAGGATATCAGAGGTAACCTCTGAGACCTCGGGCGGACTTCTGCTGGTGACGTCTGAAACCAGTAAAGAAACTAGGTCCTCTCGTCGGGGTGACGTCTGTAACCCAAACACGGCTTCGTCGCTGAAAAAATTGCTTGTTTTTTCTTTTTTGTGTCTTTTGTGTCTTTTCTGTGTCTTTTCTGTGTCCTCTTCTTTGTCTTGACTGTCTGCCAGATTTTAAATTCCGTTTACTGTGCTCGGTAGTTGATGGCTGCATTGACCGCTGATGCTTTTCTGCCTCTCTTCAGTGCGTCGCACAATTTGTGGAACAAAGAAACTATTTGAAATTAACAGGGGAGACTTCTGTCCTCAAATTTGTTTTGGGAAAAGAAGGTAGGTTTTGTTCTTTGAACGACTGCGTAAACCATAAAATGTAGGAGAATGTAGATAAGGATTCAATTCCATAGTTCTAGACAGTTTGTTAAGTTTTATATATCAGTTTTAAGTTGCGGGAACAACCAACTCGTTTTGGTTGCGATAAGGACAAAAGTCAATGTTTTTTCAAGTTTCACTTCTGACTTGATTGCTGCACAACACTAAGAAAGCGTGACACTATAGAATTGATTGAGGGTGCGAACACTTTATTGTCAGTAGTTGTTCAGTGTTTTATATTCTTACACACCTCGATTTTTTTTTTAAAATCATTAGTGTGTTAAAAGTCATTACAATTTTTAAAAAATCATTAGTGTGTAGAGACATTATATTCATTGATTGTTTCAGCATGGTGTTTCCGGTCTGCAAGCAGCATTCTCAGCTAAGAGAGTGTCCTTTTTGACTTGAGGGCCAAAATGTGTGACATTCGATTTGCGGCTCGAGATTAATTTAACCACTGATTGAAGACCGAAGCTATCAATAATGAAGACCAAAGCAGTAATCGGAATTAGCATCCAGAAGTATGAACAAGACTCCACTATAAGAAAATTTTTTTCTGCTTGAATGAACAGATGCATTAAGTTAAAATATGAAAGAATTCATAGATGAAATAAATCGTCTATTGAAGTTAGAGGAGACAATGACAATATTTGGTACTCAAGGAACCAGGGACCACATAAAAAATGTAAATCAAACACCACAACGTGAAACTTAGTTGCAGAGCTCTCCATGGCGGTAACTTAATCAGACAAAATAGTTGTTTGAATTCAAAATTTCACCAACAGAACCTCTTCAAAAAAACAAGTATCAAAGATTTGATGGAATAGACAAACGACGAACGCCTGAAATCTTTAACTTCTGGCAGCCAATAGCTGACAATTACAGATAAACGATATAGCATGAGAACCAAACCAGAAAACCGGAGTTAAGCACAGCACTTGGAAGTTTTTATAAAGAGAACGAAAAAAGCTAACCCCTGGCTTTTTGAAACGGATTTTTTTGGGTCTTCATCTAACAACCTAAATACACATGTAATTGTTTCAGTAGAAAAAACAAAAGGAGAATAATTTCATACTTAAAAGAGTCAAGCAGGAATACAAAAAAAGAACTAAATTAAAAGTACTGGGGTACGCATATCAGATATTAATTTAACAACTGACTATCAGCTATCAAATTTGAAAAATCAAGCGTCAATCCCAATTAGATTCCAGTTCAAGGAACAAACCTCGGCTAACAGAAATTTTTTATCATCTTGATTAAACAAATGCGTGAACTAAAAATATGAAGAATTTATATTTTTTGGCATAGTAATGAAGAGCAATCAAAGTATAAACAAGTTAAAATTAGGTTAGAACATGATTATGATACGTAAAGGATTTTTAAGGTAGGCACGCGTGTTAGCTTTTCTACCATGATGCGCCTCGGACAAAGAAATTTTGAGTGTTTTCTGGCGGCTTATAACATCATAGCAATTTTTGAGTTATCTGTGTTTTTGAGGTTTAATTTCTTTGCGGATTCTTTAATACGCTGATGTTTTTTAAATTTCTTGTATAAGACTTTCAAAAAAAACTAGAGCATTGTGATACATATGAATACCTATATATATATATATATATATATATATATATATATATATATATATATATATATATATATCGAAATCCTTAAATCCTTATGTGTACTAATTTATAAATTACCCTCTTTTTTATAATTTATATCATACATATTTCAACTAAGGTTATAATGACTTTTTATTATTCACGTATAAAAATGTTCCCGCTAGTCTACTAAATTATTTCATATTTTGTTCACCGTATTTTATTATAACTAATCATAATCTCGATTAAGCATTCTGAATTCAAGTTACCGTTGTAAAAACTCTTCATTCTCAGAGATAAATTCTTGTAGCTAAACTCAATTATAACATGGCGCAGTCAGCATTAAAGGACAGCGGCAAATCTCCACTCGGAATTCAACTCTTTTGGGAAAAGGCAACGCTAGAGCCCCCACTTGGATGGGAATACTGGAGGACGCAACTCAAACTCGCAATTCTTGCTCGTGAAGGCATTGTAGTGGACATTCTCTTGGCCGACCCTCCAGAGCATGTCATTCTGCCCCCCGAACCGGCATATGAAGGTGCAGTTGAAAACCCTACAGCACAATCCGAACGAGATCGACGCACTCGTAACGAACAAGCAAAGACTGCGTGGAAAAATCATTGCCAACGTGTTGCAGCGGTGGGCATTCTATGCGGAGATAAACTGTGGCAACTTTGTGATCAAAAATATGTTCATTGATGTACTTGAGTTTGGGAACAGAAGGGCGACGAGTATTCAATTCCAAGAACTCGAATGTTAACCTAGACGAAATCTCAACAAGAAATCTTTGGGATGTTCTGAATAAAACATTTATTCGAATCCATAATATAACTTTCGACCGATATCTCTTCCTTACACGAAAACAGCAAAAAGGGGACCGATTGAGAAATTCTACTGTAATCTTAAGGAACTCTTCGAGAATTGTGATCTGGGAGAAAAGGGGGATAAAATTATCCGAGACGTTTTCATCGCAAACATGCAAAATGAAGACATGCAAAAAGAACTTCTCAAAAAGACGGTAGAACATGATAAAGCTTTAGCAATAGCAATCAACATTGAAATGGGTACTCTCAATCAACTTAAAATGAACGCAAACAAAACTGAACTCAATTCAACGGTTAATCAAGTACAACGGATGCGCACCAAGAATGCTACCCCTTTTTCCACTATGAATACCACTGCACGGAAAAAGCCCACAATTTGTCACTTCTGTGGAATGAGTTGGACCCCAGAACACCGCAATAGATGTCCGCCACGTGGAAAGAAATGCAATAACTGCGGTATTGAAAACCACTTCGCAAAGGTTTGTCGAAAAACTAAAGATCCAACTTCTATCCGAAACCGAAGCCAAGGGTTAAAAATGTTGAAAAAGATGATCAAACTGAAGATGTTAATCAAATTTCGGCTGATTTTGATCCCGATTTGGAATCAAACTACTCATCGGATGAAGATAATTGTGTAGCTTCAGTATCTTCGGCAGATTTTACAACTTCTGTAGAAGCAGTCAATCTCCCTGTAGTGTTCGGAAACACAGCAACAAATGTTCTGGTGGATTCGGGTAGCGTATGTACAATAATCAACGAGTCATTGGCAGATTCAATCACTTCCCAAGATCCAAGTTCGAAGTGGATACGCGAAGCGAATCCCAAACAATTGAAAATTTTCTCCAACGAGCCCATTCAAACGCTAGGCATCCTCCAAACGTCAATTCAAAGCATCAATTGGTACGCGAATCCAATAAAAATTCAAGTAGTGACAGATGGTCACCGTCCTCTATTGGGTAGAGATTTATTTCTTGCCCTCGGCCTTTCCATTTAACAATTTAATAATCAAATGACAGTTAATCAGATAGATCAAGAATACTGTCCAATCAAAAAGCAAATTGCAACTGATTTTCCTGACTTAATCTCCAGAGTCGGTAAGTCCAAAGTACATACAGTTCGTTCAAAATTTCATGGAAATTATAACCCATCACACCAAAAAGGTTGTCGGGTCCCTATAAATTTATTAGACAAAGTATCTGATGAATTGAAAAAACTTTCAGAACAAGGACATATCGAAAAATTACAGGAATGCTCTGAAAAGAACTTTATTTCTACCATTGTAATCACAGTTAAGAAAGACAAATCATAAAAGCTAGTCCTCGATTACAAAGTTCTGAACAAAGCTATTCATAAAAATAAGTATCAAATGCCAAACATAGATAGCCTTATTGATTCAATTTCACAACATATTAACAATTCTAATCATGGTGAAAATGTTTATTTTTTGACGATTGACTTAAAATATGCATATAGCCAACTAAACTTGCATCCGGATACTGCATGTCTTGTAATTTCAATATTATTTGTAACAGGTACGTATCGCTTTAAAACGGGATTTTATGGCCTTATGGATATGCCGGCAGAATTTCAAAAAGCGATGGATTACTCACTAGTTGGTTTGTCTAATACCCACTGTTTTCTCGATGACATAATTGTAGTTAGCAAAGGTACTAAGGAATCGCACCTCAAATACGTCTACAAATGTTTACAGAAACTTGATGCTGATAATCTCAGAAATAATTTAAGCAAATGTCACTTCGCAAAACACCAGATAAATTGGCTTGGTTTTACATTTTTGGAAAATGGTGTTAAACCTATAGAATCAAAGTCAGCAGCAATTGCAGAAATTAAGGCTCCTAAAACATTGAAACAATTACGATCATTCTTAGGCAGCGTTCATCATTTAAGCAAATTTATTTCCAATCTTGCTAAAATATGTCACCCTCTCCGGCCCTTACTGAAGAAAAGTGAAAAATTTATTTTAACCGGTATTCAACAAAAACATTTAGCGTATATTAAAATCGTAATCGCAAGTGCTACGGAAAACACTCATTTTAACCCAACACAGGAAAAGCGAATCAAATGCGATGCATCTCGGCAAGGCTTAGGCGCTGCGCTTGAGCAATTGGATTGTGACGGGTGGAAAACGGTGGCTTCTGCTTCTCGCTTTCATAATAATAATGAAGAACGTTACAGTATAAATGAACTCGAATCGCTTGGTGTGGTTTGGGCCATCGAACATTTTAAATATTATCTTTTTGGAAAAAATTTTACAGTCCTGACAGATCATAGAGCACTCCTTTCAGTTTTAAAATCTCATCGTTCAAATAAATATTACAATAGCCGATTAACACAATGGATGGACGGTTTGTTACCTTTCGACTTTAATATAGAACACATTCCCGGCACTAGAATGGGTTTAGTTGATTACATTTCCAGCCAACCGAATCAAAAAGCAAAACGCATCACTCAATATGATGAGGATTTCATGGTAGCAACAATTTCCCGCATTCGCGACGCGATTACATTTTTCTTCTGTCACTCAAATAAAATTCCTTTCCATAAGCGGCACACTACCAGCACACATAAATTACAAGTAAACAAGACGCGCGTCCATTCTTGCGAACTTGCTAAAAGTAGCACGCATATTTCAAATGCCTCAAATAATTCATTCACTACTCGAGCAAAAGTAAACAATTACAATTCAAAATTCTTTTCCGATTTAATTGCCACGCAAATTACTTGCTTAAAAATAAAACTGCACTCGCATCGCAAATCCACTCGCCAAATTTAAATTCTAATTCAACCGCAAATCCAGATCGGAAAATACATGATATAACAATGTCTACAAACGAGTCACCACAAAATAGTATTACAGCATCCCCGCAAACTCCCCGAATGACGTTCCGTACCCACTCAACCCATATAGCAACTACAAGTACCAGCCACAACAACACTCAGGCCTCATCATCACCCGAAAATCGTAACATTGAACTTTCTCGGGAGGAGATTTTTGAGAACAATCTCAATCAATTGTTCACCAAGTCCTTCCTCGCAGTCCTCACCAGCAAGGATGCGGCGTTGAAAGAAATTAGAGACTGCGTCATTCAAGACGACGAGGCTCGATGCAAGGAGGTCAGCCCATATGTCCACTCCTTTTGGAAAGACCTCCATGTAAAGTCTGGCTGCTTGTGTGTCGACCAACGCGTCGCCATACCTAATTCAATCGAGGAGTCTGTATTGGAATCAATACACATGACAAACCCCGGTAGTTGGGGAGTGATTTCTCTTTCCCAACATGCATGGTGGCCATACATGCACAGGGAAACTTTGGCCAAAACCTCTGATTGTGTTCCGTGTACGGATATTGGTAGGAATCTCAAAACTTTTATACCAAAATCTAAATGGCATCCACATAAGGCTTGCCAGGAACCTAATGAAGAAATTCAGATTGACTTTGGGGGTCCAATTATAAACGATCAAGATAAAGATGTCTATTTCCTAGCATGTATCGACCGTTATTCAAAGTATCCGACAGTTAGAATTTTTGAAAAAGCTAATGAGGCAAATGTAGTAAAATTTCTTCGAGACTATGCATATACTCACGGCATTCCACGAACCATACGTTTAGATCTAGCAACTTGTCTAGTAGGTAAACAAGTTACAAATTACTGTAATGAAAATAATATTAACATTATCGATGCCCCGGTCGGCGATCATAGAGCTATTGGGTTAGTGGAGCAAATGATTCAAACAATAAAACGCCGTTTATCTTCTATGAAAGCTGAAAACAAAGATACATTCTCAACGTACAAAGCAATTAAACAAATAGTCTCAGCTTTACATTTAACAAAACAGAAAACTACAAAGATAACACCGTTTGAAGCTCACTTCGGTCGTCCTGCAAATACTCCTTTACCGAATATTAGTACTACTCCGTCAAGTCTAAATCTAACTTATGAAAAACTCATTAATCACTATTTAGATGCCGATACAGTTCCTGCAGACGAATTCTTGGACGAAACTGGATGGGTCAAACCCGAAAGAAGTGACCTGGAAAATCGAGAAAAATATGTGTAGGGCACAGCAGGACGCAGGCCGCCTTTATCGCGATTCAGACAACAAGGAATCGCAGTTCATAATTCACCCCAAACTCACGGACCCCATTCATTGAACAGAAAAATCACTCAACCTGGATCTTTTGTGACAAAATCCTCTCCTATAACAACCATTATTAAAGAACCAGGACGATCTCCCGTGAAAGTTCGTGATCTCCAGTGACCTAGCAAAGTTCGGTACCAAAACCGAAAGATCAACAAATTTGTGGACGTATGCGCAACGACGCCCTGCACCATACGAACAAACTACCGAGACGAAAATCGCAAAGCATAGTAACGACTTGAAGAAACAAAGGAGGGGAGAGATCAAAATTCGTCACAGTCATCGCGATACGACTTCTGTTGTCTCTTCATTAAACTCAAATGTCTCACGTGCCCTGACAGTCCGCAAACCTGCCAAATCTCAACCTAAACGTCGTCGCAACACTTCTTCCCTAGACGAGCCCACTGATAATGCAACGACTTCTGAGAAACCAATAATTTCGATAGTACCCGCTCCGCCAATGCCTACACCACAAGAGCGGCAGGAACCGTCTGTACCTTCTGATCAACAAGAACAAAAGACAGGTCGCAAACGAAAACGACTTCAATTTTACGACTTCACAGACGCGGACATCTCCCCAACCAGTACTTTGGCATCAACTAGCTCGGACAAACCAAAGAAGCGCAAAACGAGAAAAGAGAATAAAAGTTCAACATCTGCAAATTCAGGAGTAGCATTAATTCAGGATGCTGAACAGTCACGAATCCCATCCCCACCCAGGCCCGATATTCAAATAGGGCAAACTTCCCCACCTGATTCCCGGATCAGGTATTATGAGTGCGAACAAGAACGAGAACTGTCAGTTTGGGATGCCGAGAATGAAATTTAGTAAACTCTTAAAACTCTGTAAACTCTTTTAAACTACATTATCTTGTTTATTTCATGTATTCGGTTTGCGAATCCAAATTTCATTGTATGTGTGATAAATGTCATTTATTTCAACTGTTGCTCAATTTATAATTCACAATTTGTAAATGTATTTGCCCCGCGAATCCATTTTTCTTGTGTATGTGCATTTAATTTATTCATTCAAATCTGATTCATTTACGTGCTCATAATTCTATAAAGTATTCGCTCCGCGAATCCAAAATTTAGTGGGGTTTTCTCATTCCATGTGCTACAATTGCCTTTCAAGTTCTGTTCGTTATTTAAAATTAACATTCGTGGCATATTTCCAGTCACAATTTCGTTATGTTAATCCAATTTATTCACTTCTTTGTTTTGATTTTAAAATTGTAAATACAATTAAAATTTTTCTTGTCATGGGGAAAATGTGATACATATGAATACCTATATACATATATATATATATATATATATATATATATATATATAAATATATATATATATATATATATACATATATATATATATATATATATATATATATATATATATATATCGAAATCCTTAAATCCTTATGTGTACTAAATTACCCTCTATTTTATAATTTATATCATACATATTTCAACTAAGGTTATAATGACTTTTTATTATTCACGTATATATATGTTCCCGCTAGTCTACTAAATTATTTCATATTTTGTTGACCGTATTTTAATAAAAGTAATCATAATCTCGATTAAGCATTCTGAATTCAAGGTACCGTTGTAAACACTCTTCATTCTCAGAGACAAACTCTAGTTCGGATTCGCACTGCGATTCCACTAAGTAGAAGGAATAATTTTCACGTAATTACGGATTCGCTCCGCGATTCCCTTATAATTCTAAGATAACGTATTCGCCACACTAATACAATTCTAATTGCTAAACTCAATTATAACAAGCTCTATGCTCAATATTTTGGGCTTCAATTATTTCGATTTTTATCTTTTTCGCAAAACGACGCGATTTGTCAACCAATTTGATTTCTAGCTTGATCAAATCCAACTCAGTGTGCTCTTAAATTCTACCTATTGCGCAGAGTGCACATTTAAATGATTCGCTAAGGATGTTGCGGATCAAGTACATCCACCACGCACGAACCACCCTATATGCTTTGCTCTAGCTTGATGTTCCGTGGGGTGCGATAATTTTCTTTTATTTAACGGCTTCATTTAACGAACTTTGAATGGCAATTTGATCGTCCCAAGATCGTTTCGCCAAAGCAACGGATATTGGGCGTGAGTTGGTTGAACAGCTACAGGGTGTAGCGTTGTGTGCATTGGTTGCATCTGTTGCACGGGTATCGGGTCTTTGATCAGTTTAGTTGAATTGCTCATCAATGAATCGAAGTTGTGTTGGAGTATTAGTCATGGGTTTTTTCGGCATTTCAATTTTGTTAACAAATTGCCGAATTGAAAATAGAATTGATATCAGCTGCTTTATCTTTTGTTCGAATTTGAGGAACGAAAATGCTCTTGAAGTAAGCCTTCCTTCTGTAGATGGATCTGATTTGTTCAGATTCCAGCCATCATGCATGAACATTTATAGTTGCGTTATCTTGCGGAGCGAATTGAGCTTTTAAACTTACTGTTCTACTGAACTGATTTTTTTCTTCCAAAATTAGGTGAAATTGAGGCGCGAGTTGAGTGTAGTCATTTCCAGTAAGCAAAAAGAGTTTTGTTGAGCGTTTAATTATTTCGAGTCTAAAAACTACAAATTGCTTGTATTAAGTTGAAAATTTTGGTGCATTTTGATGCCATTCTCAGAATATGTAATCTAGCAGGCCCATTGGCGTGCCTTGCAAAGTTTCATTTTCAAAGACAAATGTTGAATGACAGTCCAATCAGCGGGTCAGCCTGCTACTGTGCGACCTTCTTTAATTGTGTTCTTTTGTGATTGAAAACAATGCTCTATGATCTGTCTATATTGTAAACTTTCCGCCAAACAGATATATTTCTATCAGAACTCCAATTCTTTCTAGAAATATATACCTAAAAGAATTCCTACCAACTACATTTCGTTTAAACTGTAAGTATTTCGACTGAATTTAAAAATCAGGAAACAAAGGCCATATTCTTCCAACCTTCAAGATCTGGTTGCTCGATTGCAACGCCTAGTCCACTTTATCCGAGTTTTTTTGGTCAGGATTTCAGTGTTTTTGTATTTGGCTGTGTTTGCAATTTGTCTTTTTTTTCTCAATTTGTTTTTCATGTTCATCAATACAGTAATGTTTTTTTGATGTTTTGAGAAGAGGTCATAACATGAAATTCAAAATAAATGTTCTTTATTGGTGAACAGATTCCAAGAATGGCAGGAGTTTTATCAATGAGTTTAGCAATGTCAGACTGAGAAGAACACTCAACCTCTTCTCTTGCAAAGTGACAATTTTTAATTTGATTGTCATGTTTTTATTCGAGTTTTGGAATAAAAAAAGAAAACATTCATCTTTACCCATATGTTTGTCTACACTTCGTTACTAACAAGCAATATATCGTCAAAAACAATATGTGTTTAATAAGCCAACTCAAGTGCTCTCAATTGCTTTTTAAAATTTAGCGGGCAGGTAAGTAAATCGTAAAAATCGTTTCTAAGCTGATAAGTATTGATTTATATTGCTGCTTAAAACATTAAAAACACAGTCACTTGCAACCTCTGGGCGTAACTTCAATAGTCTGTATCTGTAAAGCAAATTAATTATTTTAATATATGTTGTCTCAAGTGACTCGTTCGCACTCAGCGTTTAAGTTACACGTTGAATTAGATTATCGGTGTTTGGCACTTGGAACCTGTTTTTGTATATTGTTCTTTTTGTTTTTTAGAGTCGAGGTCTGATTTATTAAAGGGATCTTTCTTCACTGTGATAAAAATTTGTGACAAAAATCTTTTGTCTGAAGAAGATCAGTGGTTTTATATTAGTCTTTGCTTCAAAACTTTTTCAGTTCTAGTTTTAGTTTATCTTGTACATTGATTGGGACCTTGCGGCTTTTATGTTGGCGTGCTTGTTAGCTTCTGGGAAAATTGATTTTACTGCGTGCTTTTTTGACTTGCCAGTTCTACTGATAAAGTCTGGGAGATCTTCTGTCAGTTGTTGTTTGAAACGGCATGCTGGGTCGATGAAGTTCTTGAATTTACTAATAGTTTGTCGTTTTGTCATAAGGATTGCTATGCACTGAACAGATCGCCTCCAAAAAGTGATTTCTATTTCAAATTAGTCTGTTTTCCACCACCACCATTTTAGCTTCATTTGTTAAAAAATTTTTCATGCAATTGGAGCTTTATTTAGTTCCAAAGTTTTATAAATGTTGGCCAGAAAAAGTCTCACTAAATTGATTATTTTTTAAACCATCTTGCGTCTTTCAAACTATCGATAGTTAGTTTGCTAGATAGCATATCACAATTGAATCCATAATTCCTGCATCGATGAGTACCGATATACTGACCTTTCCATTTTATACTGACATGCTTTGCGTTGTGATTTCTTCAATGTCATAGGACGGAATCATTGCCACAGAGTTATCGTCTGAAGATCTCTAATCTAAAACATTGATGCCGTCAAATAAATTGATATTGTTCACCTATTTTTCTGGGGGTCTTCAAAATTCATATTTTTTTAATTGAATTTTTGTTTGACTCTTTGTTATAATCTCCGACAACTTTAGCATCATTGTTTTGTAGTTTACAATACATGTTTTTTTTTGGTTAGCAGGTCTAATTTTTGCATGTAGCAGGTCTAATTTAACGTATTAACTCAATTAGAATAGCTGTTCAGGATTGTCTTAAGGAGTAAGTTTTTGTACTTGATTGGAAATCAAAAATCAACCTTTGTCTCAAAGAGTTGCAAGATTTTGCAATTTCAATTTAGGCAGACTAACATCATTCTAAGAAGATCAGAAAAATTTTGTTTTACTTTTGTATCGAACGCTGCATTATAACATAGACAAGAGACAAAAGGCTTCAAACTCTAACTCGTGAGAACTTTTGCTTCAAGTGCCGTTGTACACTGGCAGGCCTAATCGATGACGCAGATATGTAATATGCAATCAGTGCCTA
The DNA here is from genome assembly GCF_964194025.1 of Convolutriloba macropyga. Lineage (NCBI taxonomy): Eukaryota > Metazoa > Xenacoelomorpha > Acoela > Convolutidae > Convolutriloba > Convolutriloba macropyga. Next base: position 39,195,845 of record NC_134474.1, read on the forward strand.
CCATTCCGGATTTAATTTGATTGGGTTGGTTTTACAATTGGAATTAAACGTGTTCAAAGATATTCGCAAATTATTAGTTAGGTTTTTTTGTTAATGACAATTTTTACTGCAAAAATTTTAAAATTTCAGATTTTTTGTATTCAAGGTCGTTTATTTTTAGGCCGGTTTCCTCAGCTCAAGTGAAACCATAGTGCAAACAGTTCAATTTTGCAATGTGTGTTATAGTTTTGTTGAGCGTTTAATTATTTCGAGTCTAAAAACTACAAATTGCTTGTATTAAGTTGAAAATTTTGGTGCATTTTGATGCCATTCTCAGAATATGTAATCTAGCAGGCCCATTGGCGTGCCTTGCAAAGTTTCATTTTCAAAGACAAATGTTGAATGACAGTCCAATCAGCGGGTCAGCCTGCTACTGTGCGACCTTCTTTAATTGTGTTCTTTTGTGATTGAAAACAATGCTCTATGATCTGTCTATATTGTAAACTTTCCGCCAAACAGATATATTTCTATCAGAACTCCAATTCTTTCTAGAAATATATACCTAAAAGAATTCCTACCAACTACATTTCGTTTAAACTGTAAGTATTTCGACTGAATTTAAAAATCAGGAAACAAAGGCCATATTCTTCCAACCTTCAAGATCTGGTTGCTCGATTGCAACGCCTAGTCCACTTTATCCGAGTTTTTTTGCTCAGGATTTCAGTGTTTTTGTATTTGGCTGTGTTTGCAATTTGTCTTTTTTTTCTCAATTTGTTTTTCATGTTCATCAATACAGTAATGTTTTTTTGATGTTTTGAGAAGAGGTCATAACATGAAATTCAAAATAAATGTTCTTTATTGGTGAACAGATTCCAAGAATGGCAGGAGTTTTATCAATGAGTTTAGCAATGTCAGACTGAGAAGAACACTCAACCTCTTCTCTTGCAAAGTGACAATTTTTAATTTGATTGTCATGTTTTTATTCGAGTTTTGGAATAAAAAAAGAAAACATTCATCTTTACCCATATGTTTGTCTACACTTCGTTACTAGCAAGCAATATATCGTCAAAAACAATATGTGTTTAATAAGCCAACTCAAGTGCTCTCAATTGCTTTTTAAAATTTAGCGGGCAGGTAAGTAAATCGTAAAAATCGTTTCTAAGCTGATAAGTATTGATTTATATTGCTGCTTAAAACATTAAAAACACAGTCACTTGCAACCTCTGGGCGTAACTTCAATAGTCTGTATCTGTAAAGCAAATTAATTGTTTTAATATATGTTGTCTCAAGTGACTCGTTCGCACTCAGCGTTTAAGTTTAACGTTGAATTAGATTATCGGTGTTTGGCACTTGGAACCTGTTTTTGTATATTGTTCTTTTTGTTTTTTAGAGTCGAGGTCTGATTTATTAAAGGGATCTTTCTTCACTGTGATAAAAATTTGTGACAAAAATCTTTTGTCTGAAGAAGATCAGTGGTTTTATATTAGTCTTTGCTTCAAAACTTTTTCAGTTCTAGTTTTAGTTTATCTTGTACATTGATTGGGACCTTGCGGCTTTTATGTTGGCGTGCTTGTTAGCTTCTGGGAAAATTGATTTTACTGCGTGCTTTTTTGACTTGCCAGTTCTACTGATAAAGTCTGGGAGATCTTCTGTCAGTTGTTGTTTGAAACGGCATGCTGGGTCGATGAAGTTCTTGAGTTTACTAATAGTTTGTCGTTTTGTCAAAAAGATTGCTATGCACTGAACAGATCCCCTCCAAAAAGTGATTTCTATTTCAAATCAGTCTGTTTTCCACCACCACCATTTTAGCTTCATTTGTTAAAAAATTTTTCATGCAATTGGAGCTTTATTTAGTTCCAAAGTTTTATAAATGTTGGCCAGAAAAAGTCTCACTAAATTGATTATTTTTTAAACCATCTTGCGTCTTTCAAACTATCGATAGTTAGTTTGCTAGATAGCATATCACAATTGAATCCAAAGTTCCTGCATCGATGAGTACCGATGTATTGACCTTTCCATTTTATACTGACATGCTTTGCGTTGTGATTTCTTCAATTTCATAGGACGGAATCATTGCCACAGAGTTATCGTCTGAAGATCTCTAATCTAAAACATTGATGCCGTCAAATAAATTGATATTGTTCACCTATTTTTCTGGGGGTCTTCAAAATTCATGTTTTTTTAATTGAATTTTTGTTTGACTCTTTGTTATAATCTCCGACAACTTTAGCATCATTGTTTTGTAGTTTACAATACATGTTTTTTTTGGTTAGCAGGTCTAATTTTTGCATGTAGCAGGTCTAATTTAACGTATTAACTCAATTAGAATAGCTGTTCAGGATTGTCTTAAGGAGTAAGTTTTTGTACTTCATTGGAAATCAAAAATCAACCTTTGTCTCAAAGAGTTGCAAGATTTTGCAATTTCAATTTAGGCAGACTAACATCATTCTAAGAAGATCAGAAAAATTTTGTTTTACTTTTGTATCGAACGCTGCATTATAACATAGACAAGAGACAAAAGGCTTCAAACTCTAACTCGTGAGAACTTTTGCTTCAAGTGCCGTTGTACACTGGCAGGCCTAATCGATGACGCAGATATGTAATATGCAATCAGTGCCTACCATTCCGGATTTAATTTGATTGGGTTGGTTTTACAATTGGAATTAAACGTGTTCAAAGATATTCGCAAATTATTAGTTAGGTTTTTTTGTTAATGACAATTTTTACTGCAAAAATTTTAAAATTTCAGATTTTTTGTATTCAAGGTCGTTTATTTTTAGGCCGGTTTCCTCAGCTCAAGTGAAACCATAGTGCAAACAGTTCAATTCTGCAATGTGTGTTATAGTTTGTAAATCACAGATGAAAAAGTGTTAATACAAAACATTCTACTGATCTTTGAAAATATTTTAAAATCTCAACCTTAATGTAGTTAAAGTAATTTTTAGCGAGAAATTTCAAGAAATTTCTAAAATTCAACTTAAGAGCAGATCTTAATTTCACGTGTTCCATAATTGTAACGTATTTTGAGGACAACAGTTGACCTTATCATGCAGCAAACGGAGAAAATTTTTTTCTTGGAGTTCAAAATTTTAGACACAAGCCTTCTCGCTGCAGTGAGAAGATGCAGTCTTCGCTGCAACATGCTCTACGACCAACAACTTTATGTGATCTTTCTGTAGGATCACAAAATTTTGTTGTTCATAGAGCAAGTTGCTGCATTGAATTCATCTTATCACTCCAACGAGAAGGTTTGTGTCGAAACTTTTTTTACTGCAGGAATCATTTTTCTCAGTTTGGTGCTGTTAGTTATTAAGTTAAGACAAATTAAAACCTTTTAGTGAAAATTTTGTTAATTTGTAAAACTGTATAATGTGTACTTGTTAGTTGTATGGTGATTTTTAAGATTAGTATAGGTGTAGGATTTTCCAGTGACCAAAACATGGGTAAAAAACTGTTCAAAAGCTATCTTATACATTCTATATTACAAATTTCAGCTGTACGTTTTCAAAAATTGGCAAAATATCAACATTAATTTTGAAATTTTGATCTATTCTGTTCCTGCCCCAAACTTACGATAACAAGAAATGGTGGAATCATGGTGTGTGTTGCATATAATAAGGCAAAAAAATTTCTAGACAAGTAAATTCAGGTTACAAATTGTTGGGTTACAGTTTTTCTCGGTTACGTTTTTGCGGGTAGACATTTTGTTGGAAGTTTTTGGACGGAGTCAAAATTTTCTCATGTGTGACTTCTCCCTCCTGAAGCTGCGCTTTCATCCGCAACATACTCCAGGAAAAAACAGGGCCACAACACATGAAGTCGTTTGACCAGTTCCTCGAAGAAGGGGGGCAGACCAAACTGCCTATAAACCGTTCCATGAAAATTAACGATAAAAAAGGGCTAATAAGCCAAAACGCGTGCGATTGCGGAAACCGGGCGAACGAACGTACAGTAAGCCGTTTTTACTTTCACCACAAGGTGCTCTCCAGCGTTTCCAGGGTAGACCTCCAACACACGCCCAAGAGACCAAATTCCACGAGGAGTCATGTCCTTCAATGCCCAGACAACGTCGTTGACTGTTAGAGGCGACTGGTTGCTCTCACTCAATTTTGACCTTTTGTGTGGGCTTTGCAGGTACTCTTTGGCAAGTCGCTTCCTGAAGTTCTTCATCAATTGTTGTAGTTTTCTCCATGTCTTGAAGCTGGCTGGAGAAATGTTGTCAATTTCTCCTGGCGGAAAAGAGCTGAATGGACGGCTGATTAGGAAGTGGTTGTGTGTGTGAGAGGTATCTCGTTGTCTGGAAGGTCGGCGACGATTATGAGTGGATGTGGATTCAAAACGGCTTCAGCTTCCACCAGTTTTGTTTAAAATTATTAGTCGAGAGAAAGGCTTCTTGAGCCTAGAATGATCAGCAGCGCTCTTTTCGCTGTCTGTATCAAGCGCTCTCAGACACCAGCAAAATTGGCGCCATAAAGCGGGTTGAATTTTCACGTCTTATTAATAGCCGCAAGAACTTAAAAATCTTGCCAATATTGAGATTCTGTACACTTTTCTTCAGCTCTTCTAACGCTCCAATGAAAAACTTTCCTTTGTCACTATAGAGCATCACTGCTTGGCCTCTTCTACTGGTGAAACGTCGGAAAGCATTCAGAAAAAAGTCTGTGTTCAGGTTTGGGCAGCTTTCAAGATAAAAGGTTCTGTGACCAGGCAGGTAAAGAAATATTAGACCATAGTGCTTTTCGAGGTCTCTTTCTGTGTCTTCTATGTTGAATAGTCCAAAGAAGTCGACTTCACTATTCGCAAAGGGGAATTTTTTTGAGGCTGCTGGGAAACGGAAAGCTGGAAGAGGAGCCATGATTGGTTGTATATTTTCGCCTTCAAAACTTCTGCACAAAAAGCATCAAAACTTATTGCTCAAAAGGCATTTTCGCAAAGCAATTAAATGGTACCTCTGTTGAACAAATTTTTTTGTTAGGTTCTGTTCCCTGATGGATGCATATAGTGTGGGCATGCTCAAGATACAAGCTGGCAATCATACCTTTTGCATGTAGTATAATAGGACATTTCTCCATTTCAAGACCATCGGGAGCAAACTGAAGTCTTCCACTTGAACGGAGCATACCGGTTTTTTGACGATTGATTTGATGGCATGTATATTGCATTTAGAATGAGGTTTGATGCCTTTCTTTAATGAAGAATTTGTCAAGTGAAATGAATTCTGTTGAGAACATTTGATCAAATGTTTTCGAGACAGATCAATGTCATCAATTGTGTATTGTTGCTCGCTGTCACGAAATTTCTTTGCTCTGAACAGTGAGTTAAAGAGAGTGGCTACGGTGAGTAGCGTTTCCGACCAAGACGATAAACGTGCTGGGTCTATGATATGCTCTGGAACATTTGAAGCTTTATATGCCGTTGTTGGTACTTGGCTCTGATGATGGTAGAAACTCTGGAAGTTGCAAGGTTGCAAGCATGGCTGATTGTTAGGGTTGATATTTTGTGTCATCAGTTGCACTGTTAAGGAGAAGTGTATCTTGGGCTTGTGAAAAAGGATTGGGAACGTGGTTATCAGTTCCTGCAAGATTCCGTTCTTGTTTACTGATTTCCCGGTTTTGCATTTTTGTTTGTCTTTGGTGAGCGCCAAGAACGCGTTCGAACTTATTTATGGACTGTTGAAGAAAAAGTGCTGGCCTTACTGGTCGAGGCGGGATAGCAGGAGGCTGATCTGGGTGGACTGTGCTGCTTTTCTCTTGTTCCAGGTTACGTCGGAGCTGGTTCTCTTCATTGTTGTCTATCGAGACAGGCATTGATCGGTGAGATCGGTTTCCTGTGCTTGAGGTTGTGCTGTTATTATCTGCGGAGGACTGGTTCAGTTGACCATCATCGTCCAAGAGTCAACTTAAAACTGTATTTCGTTAAGACGATTGATAAGTTTGCTTTGTCTGCTCAGAATTCATGTTGTTGTATTCTGATGAAGCTGCTGCTTCATCACGTTCTGCGACAGCTCTTTGAAATTTTTTCTTGTGTTCTGGTTCGTTTGATCAGCAGAGACAAGGTTTGAAAATTCTTTCTTTGCTGATTGGTTTTCTCCAATAGGTTGAGCTGGCTTTCTTCATGGCAATTTCTGTCGCTCTAAACATGTTGATGGCAAACTTGCATTCAGCAGTGATCTGCTTAGACTTCTGGCTGCATGTTGTGCGCTGCTGATTGTTTGTGTCTGTTGTAGACGTCGAAATTCCCCATTGAAAGTAAAAACGGCTTACAGAACTTGAGCCACGCAAATTTTGATGTGAAAAATTTTCTATGATTTGAATGCTAATGATCCTAGTTTTTTCTTTTTTAAAAGACCAGCGACGCAACCCTTCTCAAAAACTGGTGTCCTAGTATATGTTTTTGTGCTAAAACTAGCTTTTTTTGCTTTAAAAAAATTAAAAGGTTTTCCAAATTTTTGCGCGCCTTAATCACCATTTGTTAAACAGAACTAAATAGTTGCTTGTTTTTTGTTGATTAAAAACAAGTTTTGCTTAAATAGAGGACTTTGACTGTTTTAACTAGTGCGTTTGGCTACTGTGGTTGACAGGAAACTTGTGCCTTGCTACAATTATGCAGTTGAACCAATATTAGAGCAGAGCTCAAACAATTGTCACATTAACCTCCTTTTTCTTGTAAATTTCAAAAAATTGTCTTTTGTTTCCAATTAGCATTAATATACCAACCAGAAAGCTAAAGGTTTATGAAACCACCTAAAGAAATTGTTCGTAGCTCCCAAACCCTTACCAAACAGTTTGATTGATGAATAACATTCAAAATTTTTTGTTGTTGAGAGGGTTAAAAGCAGGAAACTTTTAAAAATGTGGTGCGTTTAGGCAACAAGCGTTACAGTATGGGCAGAACAAGTTAAAGAAATGTACTTAATTGCAGGAAGTTTGAAAAAAATTGGGAATTTTGAAGCCTAAGTCTGTTCAAAATATTTTGCTTTACCTCTCTTTCTCGTTGTACTCTCTGATCTGATTTTTCTTTTTATCGCTCTTAAAACTCTTCAGCTGATGTTATCTATGTAACTTAGGATTATATATGTACCTAGTTCAGATAACGCCTGATATCTCTTTACTAAGGAAACGTCTACTTTGCAAAAATTTCAAAAAAAACATGGGTAACTTCTGAAACCGTTTTCTCTTCCTCTCATGATGGTAACACCTGAAACCAATGGACAAAAGGGGACTTCACAGACGGCAACGTCTGAGAACGAGGACTTCGGCAAAAAAATAGGTTTTTGGAATTTGTCCAGAAAAATCATATTTGCAATTGCTTTGCTGAACTACAGTTTTGTTCTTCGTGTGGCACTTTCTCATTTGCTAGCAATCTGAATGAAGAAGTTAAACTGTTTAAATGGAAGACGACGAATGCTTTTTGTTGTGTTATTTTCTAGAAACTAGAGAAGAAACAATCGTTTTTCTGGTTTTTGGGCTATTTTAGTTGCCATTTCTGAGATCGCAAGTCAACTTCGATATTAACTCGAATTAGCCAATTTGGCACTTCTTGTAGAGGAAAAAAATAAAATCTATTTTCTGCAAACCAGAAAATTGTTTTTTCGATATCATGTTTTTAAATAGTGATCAGGGATCTTCAACTGTAGTGTCAAGTGTATAACCTTATTGTAGTAGGTAAGACTGGTAATGCCGTTTGTTTTGCTCCTGAATGCTTTTGTGAATTCAGGAGCAAAACAAACAGGAGAATTCAGGAGAAAAATACAAGAATAGACTTGTGTTTTCTGGTTTCTAGAAGCAATTTCTCTGTTTGTTTATCGATTGCAGTTTTTGGTTCGGTGCAATCAATTTTCAAGATTGCTATTAGTCTTTTGAAGAACAAGAAAAAACTAATAAGTGATTTCCAAAAAGTAGTGATTTAGTTCATTTTCTGCTGATTTCTTATCAAATTTGTGCATTTGGGACAAAGTTGATATTTCTGTAGGACCGGTTCATTTATCAAGGCTTTCGGAGAAACATTTTCTGATAGGAAATTTGCTCGTAAAACAGGAAAAATGCCTTTGTATTCTCGTTTTTCAGGTAAGTTCTCTGCAACAAATTGCCTTTTTTATCGAGTTTTTATTTCAACTCTGTTTATCAATCTTAAGAAATATGACTCAACATAAAAAACATGTCTTGACAAACGCAAGAGCTTTTGTGTGACTAAAATTTTGTAAAACAAGGAAAAAGCTTCCTTGTTTTCTTGTTTTTTGATAACTGGTTTCTAGAAACCTGCCTTTGCTTAGGAGAAAACTGGTTGATTTGCTGATTGTTTTGAATATGCGTTGGCTGAAGCATTGCTGATAGAAATTTGCTAGAAAAACTAGAAAAAATCAATTCCTTTTTTTTGTTTCATTTAGTGCCTCAATTTTTTAAACTTGGATTTGCGAAAAACTTTCTCAAAACTCCTTTTTCAAATGAAATTTGGTTTTTTTCAATTAAGTAAAAAACACATTAATCAATATTATTTAAATCTCAATAAATCAGATTTCATTCACAAAACAAGACTCTGGATACAAGAAAAACTCTACTTTATTTTTTGTTTTTCTTCGAAAATAACACTGGGAAAACTGTGTTTTCTTCAAAACTGTACATTTTTTAGTATGTTTTACTTGTTATTATTTGTTTTGGCTTGTGTGTTGAGTGTTTTCAACTGCTTTCCCTCTCTGTTTTTTCTGCAACCCGTCGTTTCAACTGTTTTCGCTCTCCTTGTTGCATATGATAAGGCAAAACAAGTTTCTAGTCAAGTAAATTCAGGTTCCAATTTGTTGGTTCACATTTTTCTCGGTTACGTTTTTGCGGTTAACCAATTTGCCGGAACTTTCTGGACGGATTCCACTTTTTCTCATGCTCTGATTTCTCCCCCTTGAAATTGCGACTTTCATCCACAACAATGTGTTATTAAATTTTGAAAATGTCTAGCTCATATTTGTAATATTGAATGAGTAAGAGATTTTTTAATCAATTTTTAGTTCATTTTTCACACACTACAATTTTCTATATACATGTCAGTCGTAAAAAATCAACCCAAAATTGACCATTACACATAATACAATAGTGTCACACATTTCGAATTTCTCTCAATTTTTGTCAATTAAATAAATAATAAAAAGGATCACAAAAGGATATATTCTGATTCGCCCGTTCCCAGTGTGTTGTGAAACAATCAAGTCAAGCGCATGAAAACTTGACTCAAGTCCTTGAACAAGTTGAAAACGGTAACCCGCAAATATGTAATCATCAAAAAACTGTAACAAAAACCTTTACTCATTATAATCTTTTGACTAGAGAACCTGTTCCCATATATATATATATTTATATATATATATATATATATATATATATATATATATATATATATGTATATATATATATATATAGATATATATATATATATATAATATATATATATATATATATATATATATATAGAACAAGCAATTGGTGACCCTCTCCGGAGAGAAGCTTCCTTTACGGCCCTAAAAGTTGAACTTGAGTCTCTCCACAGTTCTACATTCTGTGCTGGGCACATCACAAAGGCATCACCTAACAACTGTCAGAGCAAGGGCGTGAGGTCCAGAGACTGTGTGACGCACGAAATACAGAACAGAAAACACCAAAAGACTAAAGACAAAGTCCCTAAAGAAAAAGACACTTTGGTGCCAAAATTTTGGGTTACAGACGTTACCCAGAAGGACGATTTTTTGGGGTTTGTCAGACGTTACCCCTGGAGGATTCTTTTTTCTACTACGGTTTCAGAAGTCAACGTCGCTGATCGCCCGAGGTTTCAGACGTAACTTCCAGAAGTCCTGTTCCCCGGTGAGATCAATCCAAAAATCAGTATTTTTTACAGGTCAAAAAAGAGAAAAAAAGACAAAACCTAAAATTCTTCCATTTTCATCAAAAACTTCACTTCTTTTTAGGCAAATTTTTTGACGCATACATGTCGAAATTGATTTAACGCAATGACAACTTCTCAGTGCAAGAAATTGTTCCTAAAAACGAAATTTGTCGAAAAAAACGTCTTTGAAAACAGAAATTCAAAAAACGTTCATCAAATTCCTAGCCTGATATTCTCATAGAATCTACTTTTAATAGTTCAACCTCATTATTGAACTTACTGTTAATGAACCAGAAAGGTCATTAATTGTATAAATTCAATTAGCTATTTAGAAACGAAAATTGTCAAGAAAAACGTTTTTGAGAACAGAAATTCAAAAAATGTTCATCAAATTCTTCGCCTCAAATTCTCATGGAATCTACTTTTAATAGTTCAACCTCACTATTGAACTTACTGTTAATGAACCTGAAAGTTCATCAATTGTATAAACTCAATTAGCTATTCAGAAACGAAAATTGTCAAGAAAAACGTTTTTGAAAACCGAAATTCAAAAAACGTTCATCAAATTCTTAGCCTGATATTCTCATAGAACCTATTTTTAATAGTTTAACCTCCCTTTTGAACTTATTGTTAATGAACCAGAAAGGTCATTAATTGTATAAATTCAATTAGCTATTCAGAAACGAAAATTGACGAAAAAAAAACAGTTTTGAAAACAGAAATTCAAAAAACGTTCATGAAACTTTTAGCCTGATATTCTCATAGAATCTACTTTTTATAGTCCAATCTCCCTTTTGAACTTACTGTTAATGAACCTGAAAGGTCATCAATTGTATAAACTCAATTAGCTCAAGAAAAACGTTTTTAAAAACCGAAATTCAAAAAACGTTCATCAGATTCTTAGCCTGATATTCTCATAGAATCTGATTTTAATAGTTTAACCTCCCTTTTGAACTTATTGTTAATGAACCAGAAAGGTCATTAATTGTATAAATTCAATTAGCCATCCAGAAACGAAAATTGACGAAAAAAAAACAGTTTTGAATACAGAAATTCAAAAAACGTTCATCAGATTTTTAGCCTGATATTCTCACAGAATCTACTTTTTATAGTTCAATCTCCCTTTTGAACTTATTGTTAATGAACCAGAAAGGTCATTTATTGCATAAATTCAATTAGCTATTCAGAATGGAAAATTGACTCATAGAATCTACTTTTAATAGTTCAAACTCACTTTTGAGCTAGTTGTCACAGAACCAAGAAGGTCATTACTTGGATAACATCCTTTAGTTTTACAAAAACGAAAATTGACGAAAAAAAAACCTTTTTCGCCAGATATAATCAAAAAGTGTTTTTTTAAACTGTCCGCTTCTTTTTTTTATGGAAAAGGAAATTATCATAACCAAAAACCGTCCCTCAAATTCTCCTGTGAGTTTTTTTCTCAACAGAAATTAGCGAAAAAAAACTTTATTTGTCTAAAAGAAAACTGAAAAAATCTTGCCGTACCCAACAAAAAACAAAAATGAGCAAAAATTGTTTTTTGAATAAACCTATTTTTTGCAGAAGTCCTCGGTCTCAAACGTTGCCGTCTGCGAAGTCCCTGAGCTCTATGGTTTCAGACGTTACCACACTGGGACGAAGAATATAACGGTGTCAGAGGTTACCGATCTCTGATTTTTTTTTCAACATCAAAACGGATTCCTTTTCACGAAGAGATCTCAGACGTCATCTCAATCAATTCCTTGAAAATCTAGCCATAAGCGAGAAATTGGTCCAATGTCATGGTATTGGAGGGCACTAGAAGCACCACAAGGTCACTCAGATTAACAAGGGTTGGAGGAAAGAAAAGTTTTCAGAAAAGAAGAAAGTTACAATTTCTGCAAAGTTTTCAAGGTTCTTGTGGTTTATTAAAGTTCTTCCACCTTTTGCGTTCTTCTCGTAGCCCTTGTTGCCTACACGCATCGCATTTAAAACAAGTTCTTGGGTTTTAGCCCACAAAAAAAGAACTCCCGAAAAACAAACAAAAGAAATTTGCTTCTTATAAATTTACGGAAAGCTCTGTCTGATTTTAATCGCTAAGGTTTTACGGTTAGGGTCAGGGAAATAAGAGAAATTTTCTGGTAGTTTTAAGGTCTGGTGGTAGATCATTAGCTGTCTGTTGAGAACTTTGTTCAGGTTTTAAAGTTTTACAAGAAAAAATTAATTTAAAGTAACAATTATTCGGATTCTAGTCTAATATTGTTTCAACTGCATAATTGTAGCAATGCACAAGTTTCCTGTCAATCAAAATAGCATAACACATTAGTTGAAACAGTCAAAGCCAGCTATTTAAGCAAAACTTGTGTTTTTTCAACAAAAAACAAGCAATTATTTGGGTCTGTTGAACAAAAGTCGACTAAAGCGCGCGAACGTTCGGAAAAGATTTCAAATTTGTTTTTGGCGCTAAAAAGCTAGATTTAGCAAACAAAACACATCCTAGGACATCTGTTTTTGAGAAAAGTTGCGTTGCTGGATTTTTGAACAAGAAAAAACTAGGATCATTAGCATTCAAACCTTAGACAACTTTTACATCAAAACTTGCGTCGCTTCGGTTCTCTGAGCCGTTTTTTTACCTTTAATAAAGAACTTCAACGTCACGTCTACAACAGCAACAAACGGTCAACAGAATACAACAAGCAGCAGGATGTCTAAACAGATCACTGCTGAATACCAGTTCGCATCAACAGAGTTTTCGATCCTTGAGTTTTCGGTCCTTGTCTTTGCTTATTAAACGAACCAGAGCAAACGAAGAGGAACTCAAGGAGATGTCGCAGAACGTGATGAAGCAGCAGCTACATCAGAATACAGCGAAATCACTTCTGAGCAGACAAACCAAACTGATAAACCGTCTTAATGAACTACAGTTGCAAGTAGATCTTTAGGACGATGATGGTCAACTGAGCCAGTCCTCCCAACGGATCAGAGATGATGTCAGCATGATCTCAAGCAGAGAACACCGATCTCACCGATCTACGCCCGTCTCAATAAACATCAATGAGGACAACCAGCTCCGATGTAAACTGGAACAACAGAAAACCAGCCCAGCCAACCCAATTCAGCCTCCTGCTATCCCGCCTCGACCAGGAAGACCAACACTCTTTCTTCAACCGTCAACTACTCCACAAATGAACTTTGATTGTGTTCTTGGCGCTCACCAAAGATCAACAGAAATGTAAAACTTGGAAGTCAGTCAGCAAGAACAAAATCTTGCAGGAACTGATAACCTTGTTCGCAATCCTTTCAAACAAGCCCATGATACACTTGTCTATAACAGTGCAACTGATGACACTCAATATGCCACTATCAACCCTAATAATCATACAAGCTTGCCACCCTACAGTCTCCACACGGCCCCGATCACTCTCGACAACAGTGAAGCAAATGAAAACCATTTGATAAACCTTTTGCCGCCTATAAATAACCTGAGCATTTCATGCGACAGTATTACAGCTAAATCAGAATATTGTGCTTCAAAAATCCCTAATGTCAGCATTACTGAGCATTTATTCTCAAAAACCAGTGACTGAAAAAAGATTAATATTTCAAACACCAAATCAAGCATGTCATGATGACCAAAAGGAACAAATTGCTAGATATAACAGAGGCAAATCAAATCCTGTTATTCAACAGCAATCATTGCAAATTTTTGCGCAAAAACTTGATTGCAACCCAAGCAAGAGCTTCAACTCAGGAACTCAGTACCCCACTCAATTTACAACAATTGCGAATAGTTGCCCGCAGCCAACAAAAAATCAGGCAAGTGTTGTTGCGGAAAACACTCAATTACAAAATCCGCAGTACACATATGCAATGCATGCTGAGCAATTTACTCAACAAAAATGTTGTTCTCCCTTCTGAACAACAGAATCCTCAACTATTTCAGCAGCTTAATAACAGTTTGTTTCCACAAAACCACAATCAGTTTCCTAATAAAACTGCTTTGCAATTTTCACCACTTCCTACTCAGAGTTACACTCAGAAACAAACGAACGAACAACCTGTGTCTCAACTTCGCTCACAACCAACAGTTTTGCCTAACAATCTGCAAATTTATCAAAGTAAAACTGCCCCTAATTTTCCAGCATCTTCAATGCCCTTCGGTGCAAATGTACCAAATTTCGTTGACTCAGAGACACAAAGCAACGCAAAACAAAACCCAATTTATCCCCAAACAATGAGCCAAGAAATTTAATTGTGAACAACTCACACGCCAGTGCATCAAATGCTAATTTCAACCCTGTTACACAATTGACAAATCTTGATTATAAACATTCTATTAAATTACCTCCACTAAAGTTGCAAAATTTTAATGGAGATCCTCTCCACTTCAATGAATGGATTAACAATTTCTACAGTATGATCCACCATAATCCATCAATCACAGATGCACACCGAATAACGTATCCACAGAATTCTGTGTCAGGAAAAGCCAAAGACTTGATACACGCGTATTCTTGCGACCCGTCGTATTACCAGACAGCCTTAAACGAGCTGATAAATCACTTCGGTGACCGAAGCATCGTGGTTATTGCCTTTATCATCCAACTAGAAAACTGGCAAGTCAATCATCAGAACAAGCAAAGTTTTATTGCTTTTTCGTCTTTTTTGAGAAGACTTGATCAGGCATTCCAATACCTTGGTTTTATAGCAGACCTTCAATCAACAACGCTATTGAAAAAAGCCAAAGAAAAGGTTCCTCACAAACTCATCCTTAAGTGGACCGAGAATTGTCTCACTGAGTTCAGCTCAGACCCATCACTTGCAGACTTCCAACGGTGGTTAGAGCTTGAAGCTCAAGTTTTTGATAAAGTTAGCCGGTAAAACCCCATGAGAAAACTATTCCACAATTCGAAAAAGTTTGGAAGCTCACATTTCAACGCTAGTACAGCTTACAGAAACTATACATCACAACCTTTAAACTCCCTTGGAACCAAAAGCATCAATTGCAACAGAGTCCGCAGCCGCAGTCAACCACTTCTTCTCCGAAGAGTTTCAACGCAAACAGATCTTACGAAAAATGCAAAAGTAATCACAGCCTTGCAGTTTGTTCTGAATACCAGCTTGGTCCTCCTAGTGAGAGATACAGCATCGTTAGCAAAAACAGTTTGTGTACAAATTGTCTTAGCAATAAACACCACAAACAGACATGTCCGTCAACTAAACGATGCCAAGTATGCAGTTGATTCCATCATACAACATTGCATGACCCAGCAAAACAAATCTAACTTCCAACAGCAGCTTTTTCAACAGAAAACGCACAAGAACATCAGCCTACTGTTTCGTCAGACAACAAGACAGCGGTTGAAAATACGATCAATAATTCTCAGACAAAAAGCCTGCAGAATAAGAATTCAAGCAGCCGCTACGGGCAATCCTTCAACGGTCAAAACCAAACCAACCCTCAAAAACGAAACCTAAATGGAAGCAGTACCAATCAGTCTTTTAGCATCAACCAGAGTCCCGATGCACCAAAAAACTGGTACGAGCAGCTTCAACTCATCCCCGTTTCATTTTTGAAAGGAAGTAAAGCCTTCGATACATATGCCTTAATTGATCCTGGTAGTCAATGTAGCTTTGTTCTGGATGCCATTTCAGAATATCTTTAGCTTCCTTGCAAATCTCAACAATCAGTTCCTCTTCAGTTCCTTAACACTGAAAATAACATGACTCTCTCTAAAAAAACGAACCAGTTACCATTACTCCTTACAAATCATCAGAGATTTCCTTTGAACTCTCTCGAGCATACAGCACACCATCGTTAAATGTCAGTGCCGCAAATTTTTTCCAATTGAATCAAGTTTGCGATGCATTTAACAACCTACGCCATATTCACTTTCCTTATATTGCCGATGGCAAAATCGGCGCCCTCCTTCGTGTTAACGCCTTTGCATTCACCTATCCCACTCATGTCATTCAAGGAAATCAACATCAACCGTTTGGTGTCAAAACTAAACTAGGTTGGACACTAGCCGATGAATACGAAAATTGTTTCACAAACAACCATCCTAAATCCTCCAATCTGCCAAACAAAGCCTTCGTCTTTCAAGTTTCAAGAAATGGAATGGACGAACCCGAGCTAGACGAACTAGTTCAACAGTTCTGGACAATTGAATCCGAAGGAACTCAACCAAACAATTATTTTTCCACCCTCAGTCAAGTCAAAAGCTTGAATGGGCGACTCGAGCGTAATCCTCAACTTCGTGATAACTATAGGAAAACGCTTCAAATTGACTTGGAAAAAACTACGTTAAACCAGTGGAGATGCAAGATCCACCGCCGGATCGAATCTGGTATCTCCCACATCACCCAGTTGAGAATCCTAACAAGCCCTGCAAGGTTCGGCGCGTCAAAAACGCCGCCTCTAAGTTCCGCGGACAATCACTAAACACCAACTTGTTTACAGGTCCTGACCTGCTCAATAGCCTACTTGGAGTCCTTATGCGCTTTCGTGCAAATCAAATTGCAGTCCTCGCGGACATCGAAGGCATGTTCATGCAAATTGCTATCAATCAAACTGACCAGTCAGCCCTTCGTTTCCTGTGGAAAAACGACAATGAAATCCAACAGTATCAGTTTACAAGACTAATTTTCTTACCTGCTCCCCATCTTGCGCAATCTATGTTTTGAATCATTGCGTTGATAAAAACGGAGATGAATATCCCGAAGCAGTCAAAACGTCAAAAGTCACTTTTATATGGATGATTACATCCAGTCCCATGATACGGTAACGAATGCCACACATACAGTTCAGCAAACGATTCACAGTCTCCAGGAAGGCGGTTTCCGCCTCAAAAAATTTGTTTCTAATGAACCCGTTGTTCTGAAAAACATACCAACACATGACATTGAAGAAAACAGTGAAATTGTCAGAGTCCTTGGGCAGAAGTGGAATCTGAAAAGCAACACCCTCATTATGAAACCGCTAAGAGACATTTCAACGGACGCAATTGAGTACACTCAGAGGAAAATCATTAGCCTTGTATGCTCGATATTTGACGGCAAACTGTCACCTTTGACAATCCGTTTCAAAATCTTTCTCCAAAAAATTTGGAAACTTAGGAAAAAATGGGATGAACCACTACCCATAAAAATAAACAGAAGACTTCAGAAAATACTATATTCATACTTCGAAATGCCTGAAGTACATCTTACCAGAACTCTAACAAGTCTCCAATACTCTGAGAGCAGTGCTGAATTACACATATTTGTTGTGCAGCCGTAGCGTACCTCCGAATAAATAACAATCATTCAGAGGTAACAGAAACTTGTTTCCTGATTGGAAAATGCAAAGTTGCACCAATAATGCAAACAAGCGTACCCAAACTTGAACTCGAAACTGCAGTAATTGGAGTTAGGCTACATTCTACAATCGTGAAAGAATCCTTTATCACAATTGACAAAACTCTATTCTGGAATGATAGTCAGGTAGTCCATAATTGGATTGCGTCTTCCAAAAAACAACCTGTATATATTGCAAACCGACTCTGAGAAATTGCAGCATCAACCAAGACAAAACAATGGAGACAGATTTCCACATTGAAAAATCCAGCCGACCATGGCACTCGTGGCCTAGATCCACGTGAAATATATCTCAAGTGGTTGCAACCTCCAGAGTTTCTGTCATCATCAGAGCAAATCAGTAACCAGCCTGTACCTTCGAAACCAGCTGTCGTAGCAACAACAGCACATACAGCTTCAAATGTTCCAGAGCCAATCATAGTCCCAGCACGTTTTTTGTCTTGGACGAAACTGCTGCTCACCTTAGCCACTGTCTTTGACTTACTGTTCAGATTAAAGAAACTTCGTGACAGCAAACAACAGTACACGACCGATGACATTGATCTATCTCGGAAGCACCTGATCAGAAGTTCTCAAGAAAACTCATTTCACACGACAGTTTCATCATTAAAAAGGGGCCTTAAGCCCCACAGTAAATGCAAACTACGGTCTTTGAACCCAATCCTCGATCAAAACGGTATACTCCGTTCATGTGGAAGACTTCAATTTGCTCCTGATGCACTTGAAATAGAAAAGTGTCCAATTATTCTGCTTGCGAAAGACACAATCACACGTTTGTACCTAGAACATGCTCATCGCATATGCATTCATCAGGGAACAGAACCCGTCAAAGCGTTTGTTCAGCAACGATACCACAAATTTGGCTTGCCAAAGTGTCTACTTAGCATAAAATTTCGCTGTTTCTTATGCAGAAGATTTAATGCAGAGAACATACAACAGATCATGGCTCCTCTTCCCGCTTTCCGTTTCCCATCAACCGCAACACAATTCCCGTTTTCCAATAGCGATGTCGACTTCTTTGGACCATTTTATATAGAGGACACAAAAGGAAATCTTGAAAAACATTATGGTTTGATTTTCACGTGCTTGATCACGAGAGCAGTCCACCTTGAAAGCTGCCCAGATCTTAACACCGGTACTTTCCTAAATGCATTTAGGCGTTTCACTTGTAGACGATGTCAGCCAGAACTGCTGTACAGTGATAATAGAAAGTCATTCATCGGAGCGTCAGAAGAGCTGAAGAAAAGTGTAAAGAGCCTTAACAACGACAAAATTTACAAAGCTCTCGCTGCTACAAACACAACTTGGAAATTCAACCCGCCCTATGGCCCCCATTTTGGCGGTGTTTGGGAGCGGTTAATACAGACAGCAAAAAGAACGCTGCTAATCATTCTAGGCTCAAAACGACTCTCACTTGACGTATTCCAAACAATACTGGTAGAGAGCGAAGCCATCTTGAATTCAAGACCTCTCACAAATGTCACTGATCTTCCAGATAACGAGATGCCTCTGACACCTAACCACTTCCTGATTAGTCGTCCATTCAACTCTCTGCCATCAGGAAAACTTGACAGCCAGATTCCAGCCAGCTTCAGGACATGGTGAAATCTGCAACAGATGATGAACCACTTCTGGAAGCGACTTGTCAAAGAATACCTACCGACACTACTCAAGAGATCAAAATGGAATGAGAACAACCAGTCGCCACTTAAAGCTAATGATGTTGTCTGGATCCCAAAAGACATCTAACAACGGCATATTAAGCTTCAAATGTTCCAGAGCATATCATAGACCCAGCACGTTTTTCGTCTTGGTCGAAAACGCTACTCACCGTAGCCACTCTCTTTAACTCACTGTTCAGAGCAAAGAAATTTCGTGACAGCGAGCAACAATACACAATTGATGACATTGATATGTCTCGAAAATATTTGATCAAATGATCTCAACAGATTTCATTTCAATTGACGATTTCTTCATTAAAGAAAGGCATCAAACCTCATTCTAAATGCAATATACATGCCAACAAAAAAATTCCCCTTTGCGAATAGTGAAGTCGACTTCTTTGGACTATTCAACATAGAAGACACAGAAAGAAACCTCGAAAAGCACTATGGTCTAATCTTTCTTTACCTGCCTGGTCACAGAGCCGTTTATCTTGAAAGCTGCCCAAACCTCAACACAGACTTTTTTCTGAAAGCTTTCCGACGTTTCACCAGTAGAAGAGGCCAAGCAGTGATGCTCTATAGTGACAAAGGAAAGTTTTTCATTGGAGCGTTAGAAGAGCTGAAGAAAAGTGTAAAGAATCTCAATTTTGACAAGATTTTTAAGTCCTTGCGGCTATTAACACGACGTGAAAATTCAACCTCCTTATGGCGCCAATTTTGGTGGTGTCTGAGAGCGCTTGATACAGACAGCGAAAAGAGCGCTGCTGATCATTCTAGGCTCAAGATGCCTTTCTCTCGACTAATAATTTTAAACAATACTGGTGGAAACTGAATCCGTTTTGAATCCACATCCACTCATAATCGTCGCCGACCTTCCAGACAACGAGATACCTCTCACACACACAACCACTTCCTAATCAGCCGTCCATTCAGCTCTCTTCCGCCAGGAGAAATTGACAACAGTTCTCCAGCCAGCTTCAAGACATGGAGAAAACTACAACAATTGATGAACAACTTCAGGAAGCGACTTGCCAAAGAGTACCTGCAAAGCCCACACAAAAGGTCAAAATTGAGTGAGAGCAACCAGTTGCCTCTAACAGTCAACGACGTTGTCTGGGCATTGAAGGATATGACTCCTCGTGGAATTTGGTCTCTTGGGCGTGTGTTGGAGGTGTACCCTGGACGACGGGATGGACAACACCGTGTGGTGAAGGTAAAAACGGCTTACGGTACGTTTGTTCGCCCCGTTTCCGCACTCACACGCGTTTTGGCTGATTAGCCACGTTTTTTTTCACGTAACGGTTTCTAGGCAACTTGGGTTACCCTCTCTCCGACGACATTGTCAAGGTTTTGCTGGCCCCCTGTGCTTTACCCACTCGTCGACGACCTCTCCAAACGTGTTGCTGGCCCCTTGTTCTTCTTGGAGCTTGTTGTGAAACAATCAAGTCAAGCGCATGAAAACTTGACTCAAGTCCTTGAACAAGTTGAAAACGGTTACCCGCAATCGGTTACCCGAAAACTGTAATCATCAAAAAAACTGTAACAAAAAACCTTTACACAATAAAATCTTTTGACTAGAGAACTTGTTCCCATATATATATATATATATATATATATATATATATATATATATATATATATATACAGAACACAGTGTTTCTTTGCCTCCTAACAGATTATTTGTTTTTGAGTAAAAATAGCACGTGAACCGAGGGGCCGTAGAAAATATAGTCCCACTAAGCCATGGGAAGGGGCCGAAACAGAAAAGATCCCGAAGACTCCATCAAAACTGTATCAACAAAAAAGGTAAGTTTAGTACTGTGGGTTGACGTTACTATTTAACCCCAACTTTAGCCGAAATCTTCTAAGATTGTACACGTTGTATTAGAAGCGGCATACAAAACTAAATGTAGCATCTTAACAGTTCGAGTCCAGGAAACATTTTACGACGTTTCCATGGATTTCGAATGCTCCCTATGGCTCCCTTGAAACCGTTGCAGGTTCAAACAAAAACATTTAGACAAGGATTGAAACAAACAGATATTAATATGGTATGAGAAGAAAAGTGAAACCGGGTTGCTGAGCAAACTGAAGTCTGCGTTTAAATATCAATATCCTGCATCTAAATATCAATCAAAATTGAGTTCAAAATTAAAAGAAAACCAAAAGACCACTATTAAACATAGCCGACTAAAAGTCGGAAAAATTGCTCTCGAACGACTAGTGGGAGCTCTAATCAATTGCAGCCTGCTTCAGTCGGGGGTGGGGGGAGGGGGGAGGGGCGAGGGGAGTCTAAATTGGTTTAAGAAGGTCAATAGTGGGCTTCAAATAACCAAATTAGAGGTTAACATATACCACTATTAAGATTTGAAGTGAAAAATGGCAGCAGTTTCGGCGCACTTTTCATTTGACTTTTAGTATTAAATTGCCGCCAATTGAGTTCAGCTGCTTGAAATTGTGATTGAGAGAGAATTTTAGAAAGGTCAAGGGCGTAAAAGTCACTCGAAAAGTCAAAACCGTCAAGCGAAAATTTTGCATAAAAAAGACACGCGTTTGCAAAAATTGTTATGAACTTCGTTCAAGAGCAATTAATCAATCAGAACTACTCATTAACCAACTATTATAGTCTGCTGTAAAAATTCAAATAACCACTTAATAGTTTTGATTCGCACCGTTGAAAGTTTTTTTAATTAAAACGACGGGTTGCAATTCTTTTGCGGGTATCAGACGATACCAGTAAAAAAACAACCAATGCGCCAAACTGCCCAAATCATACAAAAATCTTTTAATATTTCTAAAAAAATTAGAAAAAATGTTCAGTATAAGTCTGTATAAGTAAACATATATTCGTAGGTTTATGTAAGACACAGTATTTGAACTTTTGAATTAATATTTCCTCCCACGTATGGTAAAAAATTTTGAAACCAAATTCTTTTCTAAAAAGATATAAACAAATCTTTCCGTCTACTTTTGTAGAAAATGAATCAATGGTTGATGATCTTGCAATTAATTAAAGTATGATAATCTGTATTTGTTTCCTCAAAACTTTTTTTCTTGAAAAAACAGTACTTTGATTATTGAGAAAAATCAGGTTTTGCACCTCAAGCCACTCGAGAGGCCTCTCAAGACTGTACAATCAGGTCTTTATAATTTTTGCCTTTAGCACTGTGCTCGGTCAATATATACAACGTCAAATGGAAAACTTTTTACTGTTTAAGTTGATTTAAGCCTCACAATAAAAACAGTTTTAACTGGCTTTCTGATTATGATTTATCTTTCATAAGCAGATTGTTGTATTAGAATAGTGTTTTGTCGTCACTAATGATACCGATCGAATCCATTACTGATTCTCCCGGAAAAAAATGAGGCCAAACCCCCCACAGAAAAAGACAAACACCGCAATTTAGAAATATAACAACGTTTCAAGTTGACATAGTCAAGAATTATATTCCTAACTGAAGTAATCATGTTTTGACGCAAATATTTCCATCTTTTTGTACTCTTTTAGAAAACTTCTTTTAGGGGACGGCAAAGTCATTAGAGTGCCATAAACTAAGTGGTTCTACTTCTTTTCACCCCGATTTATTTAACCCCGCATATTTTAACAACACATCATTGAACCCCTCTATCATTTCACCCCTCTATCATTTAACCCCTCTATCATTTCACCTCCCTATAATTTAACCCCTCTATCATTCAACCCCTCTATCATTTCACCCCTCTATCATTTCACCCCTCTATCATTTAACTCCTCTATCATTTCACCCCTCTATCATTTCATCCCGCCAACTAGCAGTCGACATTAAAGCCATGCTTTGTCATAATTATGCGGATAAATTAATCCCACGTTTGGTTGTGATAGTTTCATATCAAGTCCCACGGGCCGCTGAGGCATAGCCATGGCCCGCGAAGCATGGCCAAAAGATTATATTGCTAATTTAATAATCCTTTTTCTATAGAAAGATTAAAATCGGGGTGAAATGATAGAGGGGTTAAAAGATAGAGGGGTTAAATGATACAGGGGTGAATAAATCGGAGTTAAATGATAAGGGGATTAAATGAATAGGGGTGTAAAAGCGGGACACCAAACTATGTACTGTTTTGTTAGAGAAAGTGATTAACTATTTATATTGGTTGTCTAATACATGTTAAAGGTACTTGAAAGTCTTATAAAATACCGAATTCCTTCCTGTAGTAGTCAATTTAGGGTTGAAAAAATGATTGGACGTCTTTTTAGTGCTCGGGCAAAACTTTTTAGACAATTACCAATATTTTTTACTATATGTCTGCAGCCTTGTTTTCGACCACATAAACAGTTGTAATAAAATTATAGTTCAAATCAAAAGGAAGGACTTTCGTGGGACTTATCATCAGACTATTTTCCAGACTCGTCCTCTTATCAGACGGTATCAGACCCAGGCGGTCTGGGGTCAGATCTGTGTGCGACCATTTTTCAGACTATCGTGCGACCGGAAAACTTTCCAGACCCTGTAATTTGGGTTGCACTAAATCCCCCACGGGTAACCCATTTGGGTGATCACAAGAAAATTGTCTGGTACCTCAACTTGGGATTGGCTCATTAAGGAATTGACCTCGAAAGCGCCAAAACCTTTGATAACAAAAGCGGTAGTAAAGAGCAAAGAGTGGACAGAAAAATTGTGTTCTCAATTTCCAGATTAACAAAAGCAATAATGTCATTTATAAACTGTTGTTTTCATTTATTTGTTTCTAACTGGCCACAAAAAGTTCTGTGAGTTCCTTCCTCCTTTCGGCCTGATCACTTGCCAGCACCCTTTTGCCTCTTTTGGGTTCGACTGGGCGCACCTTCTCCGCCATGCCGGCCAATCGGGAGAAGTAATTGCGAGCTAGGCTGTGTTTCTGTCTAATCCGGTTCAGAAACACATCTCGATAGGCCTGAAAATGATCAAATGATTAAGTGGCTTCTGCGATTCTGAATAAAATTTAAGGGGGGTGGGGGGGGGGATGAAAAGAAGTAGAACATGGAAGTTTAATCCATTTTCATCTCAGAATATATGACGAGAAGGTATTTATTTGCTGATTATACATATTTATAATTTCAATGAATGCTTGCCGCAACGAAACAGCGACGTCAGGTTGGATGATTTCTCCATATATTAACTATATTAACGCACAAAAGCACCAGTTTTGAGTATTTCGATTGAGAAACCGTATCTCTGGAACCCCAACATGGTTGGTTTTAAGTAAGTAGAATTTGCATGTCAAATCGTAATCCCATGCTGCTGTTTGGACACTGCGGAGAGAATTTTTGGGAGCACTACGAAATTTGGGTCTTTCCCTATACCCCCCCCCCCCCCCCCAGCTTAGTGGTCCCCCCCCCCCCCACCACCAATCATGGTAAATATACCACAATGAGGGTTATAATTTCATGGGGCCTATAATGGGAAAAATCCCAAATTTTTGGGTATCTTTTTTGATCCATGTTTTTGGTCGCTAGTCCAGCTTAAAAAATGAAGATAAATTGTTGATCAATAAAAGTGACAGACCTGGTCGAGGTTCTCAATTCTCTCGTGAGCCTGGGCCTCTTCCTTTGTGAGCAAGATGCAGTTCCAGGGACTCCACTCGTAGTACTTGTTCCATCTTACAAGAGTCAGGTCATACAAGTCATCAAACTGGGAGAGGGCACTTTGGCCACCCCAGATGTTCTCTACTAGGTATTGCAGGTCCTGCTCCTGAAATCAGATCGACCACTTTTTATCTCCTTGGTCCCTCTAGTGCGTCAAATTCTTTTTGTCACAGTAAAATGCAGACTAGCTTCTATTTATGCACATGAACATTATCATCTTCAAAAACAGTTCCTTGAAAATGTCTTTTTGTAGTCTTCAAAATTTCCAAGTAATTTAAAGCACTGAACTTGTTAAGAAATCAAAAATAAACAAATAGCTCTCATCGTGCTTTCAAAAAATTTGGATAAATTGCTTCAATTAAATCGAACAATCTTTTTGCTGGATATTAAAACTTTATCTAATCTTGATGAAGTTCAATTTTGTCACAATCAGAAATTCTGTCAATTTTCTGGACTATTTAGACAGTTGGTCGAATTTCGCTCTCCATTTTTGGCAATCACAATTGCTGTTCGATAGGTATCAACTACATGTCTCGTGAAAATGCAACTATTTTTAGCGTATCAAATTGGCAAGCAGTAAAAGAACAAAAACTTTTGATCCTTTTTTTCCTGTTCAAACGCGAGTGGAATCTATCTTTGAACTTTGAAATGTTTCACATTTTTCATGCCTAGCGCAAATTAAGCGCAAATCATGCTGTACGCAAAATTTTGAACCTGCGATAAATTTTATCGTTTTAGATTTTGTCCAGTGCCACATCGGTCACATACAAATGTCTCAAAACGGCCGGGAGTCACTTTTGGCCGGGAGTCAATTTTTTTATTAACCAGAATTCAAAGTTGAACAACAGAAAAAGAAATGTGTGAAATAACAGGAAATTCAAGTTATAACTCTTGGTGATCACCTTTTCACTTTAATTCCAATATACAAGGCATGTAAAATTCTCCTTTATCGGAAGTTCTAACGGTGCAGTAGTGAATTTAACTTCAACGCGGCCGCCGAATAGATGGTTAATCGGTACACTGACAGCTAGAGCGCACCCTCACTTTTTGATGATAATTTTATTGATCAATAAATCAAACAGTTCTGCTTTTCTTCTAAGTACATTATTCCAAATTCCCCTTTTTCTCATAAAAAAAAATACGGGTCTGGGAAATGAAACACGGGTCTAAGAAAAACGTCATGGTCATGCTACGGCATAAATATGACCCCCAAGGCATGGTGAAATGCTCTAAATGCGCAACTCTTTAACAGTCATGTGGGAGTTTTATTTCCGTTGGGGTATTTTTATTTGAGGGTTTTGTTCCTATCTCAAATTTAGTGTCAATATACTGTATCAACACGATGAGAGTTTATAAGACAAGACATTTAGAAAGGTGGATCGATCTTGAGTTACTTTCACTATTGGCTCAGAATCTTTGATTGTATATACACACACTGAATTAGAAAGTATTTCAGAAAAACACGCGCAAGCAATTCGCAAAAGTTTTTCAAATTAGTGTGATTAATTAATATGCGCTTCCTGTATTTTCATCGTACATAGAAATCATCATATATTTTAATTTTATTGATGCGTGAACATGCTTCTTTAATTATGGAAATTTTTAATGATCATGATTGATTTGTTTGTATACAAAATCATCAATTTTTTTTAACGGCAAACATGTGTTCAATAGTTTGGCAAACAGTTCATAAAATCAACGAAGTTGTCCCACTAAAAGATTATTAAATTGTTTCACTGCAAATTGAAATTTTAATCTTTTTTCAGGTATACAGAACAGATTAAAGCAAATACAAACAAACAACTATGTTTGGCATTCAAGAATCTCACCACCTAATTGGAAAAAAGGAAAAGCGAGGAATGTTTTATTTGAATACTAGTCGGATAACATTTAAACGTAAACTTGTAGCAGCCCATTTAAGGTCATTTTTGAGACCTTTCAATGTTTTTGCTGGACTTTAAAAAGTGAGACAAACAGTTGTCTCTATATACCTGATTATCTCTTTGAGAAAACTGATCATACCAATTTATCTGTTGCGCATATCATAACCTGCTTTCAATTTATATCACCAATAATTATAACCAAAAAATTCAGAAATATATCTAAAAGAAAGTACAGTCCGTTGAATAGAGAGATCGAAATTTGTATAATTTTGTCTGAATTCAATTCAGAGCAAAAAAGATGGAAAATTCGGCGTTTTGACCTGATAAATCCGGTTAGATACCAATGGTTTTTCAGGACAAAAATACAAAACATAACCGACTAACGTCGGGCGAATTGCTCTGAAACAACCGGCGAGCGGTAGGCTTCGTCAGTAGCTAGCCACAGTTTAGTGGGGCTAGCTTTAGATTAAATGAAAGCCGAATGGTGAGCGCAGCAGGGGTGAACCGCAGCGGGGGTGCAAAAGTGGATTGGGGGGACGGATGTGGGGTCGGTGGGTGAGTGGGGGTGTAGGATCAATTTCTAAGAACCGCCCTTCACACATTAAATATAAGTCTCCAAAACAGAAAACAGTTTACGTTAATCGCATACTTGAAGACTAGTAGGTTGACCGCCTCTAAGAGAATTTTATGCAAACTGTGTGCTCCTCTTTATCCCGTTTCTGAAGACGAGAGTCAAATGAGTCAGACGGGAAGTGAAAAATTGTATAAAAGAGAGAAACAGGATTAATATATTTGCTACAAATTGCTTATGAGAGAAATTAACAATGATTTCATAAAAAGTGATTAATAATTCATTTACGATAAAAAACATTTTTCCTACAACTCATTGTTAATGAGGATCGGAGATGATGACATTACGCCACTTATCAGCAGCTTAAGTGCTGCATCAAAAAAAAGAGTGAGAGAAAAGTAAAAACGTGGACGAGAAAGAGAAGGAAAGAAACCCTAATCTACAGAGAGAGAAAGATAGATAGGAACACTTTCCATGATGGGATTCGACTCTGCAACTTCTAGTTTTCTAGCCTTGTTAAAGAATAAATCATATAGAAAACAACTGAAAAAAACTAAAAAGAAAGGTTTTCACCTTCGCAGTAAAAAAAAGTTCAAATCCAATTTTTGTCTCAATAGTTCTGTCAAAAAACCCATCTCCAAGACTTAAAAAGTTTCGTTGGCCAGTAATGGTCGTTAAAATAAGAAAGGACAAAAAAATATTGAAAATTTTGAAACAATTGCAAAATTTGAAAAGAGCTTTCTAAATTCAAGATATTAATTTCTGAAAATTCATTTCATTGTCTCAAGGGACAATCCAGTTTCACTGTTTCAAGCCTGAAACAATTTCACTGGCTCATACATTCGGAACATAAAAATTTTCCGAAAATTTGAAGAATTTTTGGTTTTACACGAAAACTACTAAAACGGGAACATAAATCATATTTATCACCATTCCATTAACTCTAGAAACTATGCAGCAGCTTTTTTTATCAAACCATGGAGGCGGTTCCAGGAACCCCGGTGCCAGAAAAATTCAAAAACATGAAAAGAATTGTAATTATTTTAAAAGACTGCTTAAATTTGCGATACTAAAATCTTCAAAATCAATCCATTACATCGATAAATTATGCAGTAACATATTATCAGGAAGTTACTAGAGGAAATTACGTGGCTATCGAGGCTAGAGAAACCTTAAAAACAACAAAAAATTTCAAAAAACTTAAAAAATTTGCAATTTTATATTAAAAAATTGCTAAAACTTCTGCTACTAAACAGTTGAAAATTGATCTATGATTAACACAAACCCTCCAGTAACCTATAATCAAACTGTAAAGGAGGTGTTCTAACCTTTGAGGTTCAAAAACCTGAATAATGACAATAATTGTCAAAAAACTGAAAACACTGGCGAAAACTGTCAAAAAAGATGCTAAAATTCGTGATGCTAAAAAATTTTTGCAAGATTTTCGATTACATCTAGAAATCATGCCATAACTTTTTTTAAAACCCTTGAGGAAATTTCTTGGCTCCTCTGATTGAGAAACCTTAAAAACGACAAAATTTTCAAAAAAAATTGAAAGAAAGCAAATTTTATCCAAAAATGCTAAAATTTGTGATATTAAAAAGTTGAAAAACTGTTCGATGGCCAATAAAATTTGTCAGCAATTTTTTATCAAATATTCTAGGAGGGGTCATGGCCCAATGTTCTGGAAAAACCTGAATGAGGAAAAATAAATGTCAAAAAATGGGAAACAAAATTGCAAGTTTTGTCAAAAAAGTTGCTGAAATTTGTGATGTAAAAATGTTGAAAACATTGCATTACCACAAAAAACTATGCAATAACTTATTATTAAAACCTAGAGGAGGTTTCCTGGGCTAATAAAGCTTGTGGGCTAATAAAAAATTGTGCAAAGTACAAATTTGCTTGGTTTGAGCGAGCGGTTGTTCGTCAGTAGCTAGAAACGGGGGGGGGGGGGGGGGGCGCCGAGTGCTGATGGGGAGGGGGGATGGGGTGGTGGGGCAACAGTGGAGTGGAGGTTAACAGCGCACAGGGGGGTGGGGGCGAAAGTGGGGGGTCAACAGTGGAGGGGATAGCGGGTCGGGTGTGGGGGTGCAACCTCTAGGAACTGCCTTTCACATCATATGTATGAGACTAGTGAGCTGAAAGGCTCTAAGAGAACTTATTGCCCGCTGGGTGCTACCTCTTTATCCCGTTTTTGAGGACGAAAAGTCAAAATCATCAGACGAAAAATCGCTCAAGCGGAAAATTGCATAAAACGACCGACAAGACTAATATAAATGCTACAAACTTCATTTGAGAGCAATTAAAAGAGTGAGAAAGAATTCAGTGCAACATAAAATTTTACCATCTTACAACTGATCATTATGTTATGTCGTTTGAAAAAGCAGACAGGACTTGCTCTATTTCAATTGAAATGGAATTGCTTGATATCAGTGAAATGCAAAAAAAGAAATTTTATGTTGACCAGTTGTAAAACTTGAGCTGAACCATAAGAACCAAACCCATAATTTTGATAGCGAGAATGCTCTCTAATTGAAGATCTGTACTTTTTCCCCGATGGCAAAGTTCAAATTTTGTCGCGCGTTTTCTCGTGCCATTGTACGGTATCGTAAAATTATATCAAGATTTCTTCATAAGGTTGCACATTACAACTAACAAAATTGAGCTACTGACTTTCAATAGTGTGAATCGAAGAAAACACAAATGAATCGAAAAATATGGTATTCATATTTAACTGCTTTATTCCACTACAAATTTCGATTTATAAGAAACCATATGACAAAATTTGTTACATGACAAACTAAGGGTTTCGATGTGAAATCGTAAGCAGGAGAAAATTTTGTGCATAGGAGAAACAAGACAAATCAATTTAAATTTGAATTTTGTCTTGTGTTTTTCCTAAGCAGAAATTTGAGTTGCTTACCTTACAACAAATACACCACATTTTTGCATCAAAACACCACATTTTCATGCCTATTTTTAGTCAATTTTTGTCATATGTTTGCTTATAAATTGAAATATGTAGTAGTATAACGTAGTTAAATGGGTATAGAAGACTGTTCTGATCCATTTACGTTTTCCCCGGTAAAGTTTTTATTTGTCGATAAATTTTTGTTTCGGTTCTTTTTTTGCATATAAACATCTACTTCCTGCTTATTTCAAATCCAGTTATTGAAAATGCCTTCCCTTTTATGTTGGGAAGCTAAAATTTATATAAAATCTTGCTTGCTGAAAACAAAACTACTTCAATTTGATTTGTTCGGAAAAATACTTCCTCCTAAATCAGGAACGCGCAGCTCTTCAAATCCGAAAGGTACTAACTCTAACGAGGAAAAATAATACTCAATTAATCAATATAGTGCCCACAGTTATAGCAAATATATTGATTCAGAAATTCATCAACTCTTCAATTTTGAAAATGATGGCACCTAAACATTTTTTCCACGCCAATAAAAAAAATCTGTACTCATAAATCATTTTATTTCAAATTAGGCACATTGACCCAAAGAGTCAGAAGAGGCAGCAAAAATTGTTATTCATTAATAGGAGTCAAGTGGGATCTGCTTGCAAGCGAATAATGTCATTCTGATTTGGTTGTCTGCAAATTTAAATTTTATCAAAATAATGCGTATTCTCGTGTACGAATGAGATCGCATCTTCACGGCGTTATCAGCGACTCCACAAATATTTAAAATTCTTGCAATACCTCTTGCGGAAAGTAAAAGTTTTTGGCCGCAAAGAATTCATTGCCATGAAAATTGAATGCGTTTCACAATTCCAATTGAGAAAAACTCATCATCAGTATATGATAGCTCAGAAATTTCGGCCATGGAAAAAATTATCACGATTACACAAGCTTCTTTCTGCTTTTATGTTTTGCCTTGCAATATTAATTTGTCTTGTCTTCCTGGCAAACAGCAGTTATTCTGTAATCCTGATGCTTTTAATCATTTATCTAACTATAATTATTCTCTGTACAACCTTAATTAAATTAATCAGTCTTTGTGCATTTTTTTCAATGTTTTAGCTGTTGGTTTTTTTATCATACATCTCATTTTATACGATGTCAATGGTAGACTGATGAAAATTAGACTGATTATCAGACAGATTAGAAGACTAGCAGTCTAAACTGCTCGTTCAGTTGTATAAAAAACGCGTTGAATTGTTTTTTAATTCGGTTCATGTATACAACGCAATATACAACGGAGTAAAATCAGTTCTGGAGACCTTTTCGTTTTTAGATTTGACTGGTTTTTCTTATTGCACATATTAACGATTATAGAGATAACCGAAGCATAAAATGGTCTTTTCAAGAGCAGCATAAAACAGCCTCTAGCTGGGATGACATGATAAAATTATTGCATTTTAAGAAACCCCACGAGATTATCGGAATCGGTATTCTTGCAAGTTTTATATTAGTCATACTAATGACGTACACCGACGGCAGATTCGATCGCACAAATTTTTACCCGTGCCTGTGCTTGTTATTATGATTAATTACAGTCTTCTCTGGAAGACAATCTAATCGAAATTTCTGACATTCTTCGTTGTTGTTTACCGAGAAGCATGACAATAGCTATCAGCAAAAATTAAAATCCATCAATTTTCAACAGTAGAGCAAATAAAAACAAATTTGTTTTTTGTTCTTCTGAAGTTTTGTTTGTGGCATTTAACGAAAAAGAACTTGGTCGTTCAAGCATAAATACATAGTCTGGAAATATAGAAAAACGCACGAAACACGACTTGAACACACGAAAATCTGGAGAACACGCGAAGATCTGAACATAAGTATTTTCCGTCTTATACGTTCTGGACATAGACACTTTCCGTCTGGCATCTCAGCGTGGATTGTACTGAGATGAGGAGCAAAGAGCATACCTGTAGTAGGAGTGCAATTCTGGACCCGTCTGCCATCTTCTCTTCGCTCAGTCTGAGCTGTCTCAACATGTACACATAGTGACTGTAGTCCTGTCTAGTCCTGGCATCGTTGTCCACTTTCCTACAGTTCCTACACTTCCCTGTAATAACAAGTCATATGTCCAGGAGTGATTGACTTGATAACCAAAACAAACGAAACGACAAATTTTAGCAATGTTCATGAACATTATCATTTTTTCTATTTTTAATCCGATTTTACCACATTAAGGATCAGAATTTAGCTCGTTTATGACCAGAATTGTCGAGAGTTTATCCAGCGACCTCCTCCGTGTAACAAAAATGCACTCTATCCTTCCCAGCCCCGTGAGTTTTCAAGTGTCTGATTATTAATTTAGGCTCCGACTAGAGAAAAGAACTTCCTCCCCCAAAACACCATGCTCGACCATTAATTGGAATAAACATATCTGGTCCAACTTTTTTTCCAGCTGCCTCAGTTCGGGCTCGAACTAAAATTTAGTTCTCAAGTTGACTATTTGGGTGGTTTTTCTCCTTATGTTAAATTTACAAATTGATTGGAAAAACTTTTAGCATATTTGTTCAATTCGATTTATTCGTTCATTCGGAACTACTCTTCATACTCATAGAGAGAGCATACAAATTTATATAGCGTAAAATAAAAAAAATGACGCGTTGATGTCAAAGTGTCAGAAGTAATTAAAATTAAAGTTGGAATCAAATTAAAGATAAGGGTGCAAAAGTTTGAAATCTGTTACAACCTGGCGATGCACTGTTAGACGAGAGAGGGAACTCAGTACTGGGCAAGTAAAGTCCACAGCTGGGGCAATGGTACACCCCCTTTCTCAAAGTCGAGGGATCCTGGGGCACTTTGATGAGTCGGGCGGCTTCGGGGTTGAATGCGGGTGTCTTGCAGTACTGGAGGAAGAGAGTTGAGATACGTTTGCGGAGTCCCTCGAGGTTGTCTTCTTTCACTCCCCGCATCAACAAATCTGCTTCTCTGTCAATTAGGTCAACAATCTCTTGTGACAATTTGCAGTCATGCTCCTTAAATGATTCAATTCTTAGTTTATGACCTGAGAAAATGTATATCGGACAGGTTGAAATGGCAGATAAATAAATGATCATCAATGGCCGATTCAAAATTGTTTCTCATTGCGTAGATTAGTTAAGCTGCAATACTGAAAAAGAAATTATGTTCATAGCAAACACCAAAATAGATTAACGTCCTGAGACGACCAATGATTTAAATAATGACTCGTTGCGTCTAATAGCATTGGCAACAAATTTAACCTTGACAGTGTGTTTGAGAGTGAGTAGGATGTCTAGTCTCTCGTCCTGTGTGAGGTACTTCATGTTGATGCTGTTGTAGATGTCCTTCAGCTGAAGAGCTCTCAAAGTGTATGGAGTGTCCATCTCTGTCATCTTCCCATCTGTACCACGCCACTTTTTGGGAGCAGAGGCCTGAAAGAAATTGACCTATTATAAAACCTTTGAAGTGCATGTGCATTTGCTAAGAAGTGGATTCAAAATCTAACTAAGTTGAGTCTGATCAGAGGCCTTTTTGGTCTAGGACGGTGTGATAAGAGGCTATATCGGTCTGGGATGGTGTGATCACAAATTGTCCGTAAAAGACCTCAAGCTGGGCACGCGGGTCAATCATTGTCTGATCAATGTGTCAAAACTTGCCAAAATACTGAATGTTTTATATGATCCTCCGGTTTATTATATAATTTCACGAATAAATTCGGGCATAAATTAGCGAGCGGGTGTGGTTTTTACAAAATTATTCTGGAATTTTTTATGATGTACGAAAAGAAGTTTGATCAAAATTTATAATCGTGTACAATCTGAAAATCAGTTGCAGTTCCTCTAAGATAATTAATTCCTCTAAGATATTAGTTCTATTTTTCCTATTTTATTGCATAAGATATTATCCAATATGTAGAAAATTGTGGAAATTTATAAACAATTTATAAGACAGTGGCCTAATGGCATAAAATAGGGAAAATTCTACTAAAATTACATACACTATATTTAAAAATTATTTATAGTGCTGATAAGAAAAATTTGTCGGAAATTCTTGTATTTTTCAAAATATAAAGTCATTACACAATAGAAACTGAAGGAAATTAGAATTTAATGCCAATATCAACAATTTACAGTATTGGAATATCAACTTGAACATTTTAGAGCCCCACTAGCACTGTGAGGCTAATATTATGAGCCAAATCTTCTCATGTTTCTAAGTTAAACAATACCAGCGCATTCATACGCAAAGAAATGGAAATTAGGTAGCTGGATAAACAGTAATAATTAAAACTGATGTTATTGAGGGCAAAAATTTTGTTCTACAGTCGCCAGTTTTATCCAATTCATGATTTGAGTGTTTTTTAATATCGTGTCAATTCATAAAAAATTTCCAGCGAAGATGTTGCCTCGTCTTACTTCATTTTTTTGCAAGAAAAATTTTTTTAGAAAACTTGGACCAATAAAATCTTGGCAGAGGAGGAGGAGGGTCGTCAAATTCTACGAAGCGCTGTTCACACCATAAATGCTGTCTCCATAAGGGTTTCGGTGAATTGCATACGTTGAGTCTGGTACGCCGAAAAGCTCGAAAAAACTTAATTTCCTCCAGGCGCTACCTGTTAGTCTTGTTTTTGAGGAGAAAAAGCCAAATAGGCCAGAAGAAAAATTGCTGGAAATTTACGAGAAATTGACTAATCAGATTCATTCGCGGTAATAGTACGATTAGCTCTCTAAATAATCAGTTAAAAGTTTTTCCAAGTATATTCACTCACACTTTATCCAAAAATTGATCATCAACAAAAGATCTTTGGAGAAGCACTCTGTAAATGTATGTGCGGCTATGTTTTCCAAACGTTTAGTCGTAATTGATCTCGGTATTTTATGGAACGTCTGGGCTCAAATTTTCTGCCTCAAGTGCTTGGATAGTTCTATTTAAGACCTATAGAAGCAATTTAAAATCAAGAATTAAGTGTTTAATTAAGTGTTTACCAGTTTTTATATATCTCTGATAGGTTGATTTTTAACTATGGTTACAAAAATGAGGATGTTTTGTCGTTCTTACAAGACATTTGAGAACGGTTCAGTGGCAGAATATCGATTTCTCCGTTGTTAATGACTTTATTATTATATTTTGTGACTGAGTCCGCTTACTTGTGAATTTTATTGATTACAGAAAACAACTTATTATTTTGCATGAGCACATCCGAACGTCATAAAACTTACTTCTTTCTTATTAGTAATCAGTTTATTGAACAAATTGAACATTAGAGCCTTGGGTTTTTTTGGTATTTG
>NC_134474.1:39235965-39263465 GCF_964194025.1 Convolutriloba macropyga
ATTTCTATTTCCTATTCTCTGTTGCCTACGATAGAAAAATTCCGATAATCACGCAATGTAATATTTTGCATGACCTCTTCATAATTGTAAAATGAACATTGTAATCGAAAAAAATTCAAGATAGTCAAATAACCTCAACCGTAGCGCTCATTTACCTCTACTTTCTAAAATAACATGGGTATGTGTTTGAGGTCTATATATTATTTCCTTGTTATCATATCGTATATCAAAAATTAAAATACATTTGGAAATCTAATAAAATGATAGACTGAACATCTAGTGGATTTATGTTAAAGATATCAGGTAGAAACATGTCTTTTCTTTTCTTTTCTTTTCTGTTACGCCCACGTCTCCCCAGCCGCCCGCATTCTCAGTCCATTCAGATTATTTTTAGGGCTATGCTAGAGCCACTTTTTCTTTTATGTAATACCCAAATATGGGAAGTGCGTGGAAAAGTGGGAGTAAATTGGATTAAGGGTTAAATAGTTAATTTTGCCTGGAGAAATAAAGTTAATTAAAAGAAATATAAAAGGGGTAGGGCTTAGTAATTGGAACCCTAAAAAGTTTTCATTTCGCAAAACTAAAAGCGAGCTAGAGCAAACACGCTTAAAAGAAAATATAACTTTGTTCCCGTTCAAAGTAAATTTTGAACTCTCCTGTAAAAAATCACTGAAATCATTAATTGATATTATTGGCGAGTTTCATTGAGCAGAGTTTGTGCGTGGCTGAACATTAAAAGACGCAATGTGTTAGAACGTAGCTAAGATTGAACATTACTGTTCAGTACAAGCACCGAATTGATAAATTGTTTTGCTCGAGTTTTTGCCGTACTTCCTTCGCAATTAGTTTTGCAGAAAGGTGCAGTTTAAAAAAAGCAGAGTGAGCAGTTCATTCACTATCGAATTTTATATATTTCAACAAAAAAGAATATTGCTCAAAATATAAGACTTTATTCTGTTAAAATCTTTGTAGGCATGTAAGCAGGATATTTACAAAACTAAAACGAATCTTCTGCTTGCTGCATTTCCCTTCTAATTTGATTTAGAGTTTTCAGCTGGCAGGATTAGGTTTTAGGTCAGCATAAGTGAGCAGGTGAAACTTAAATACAAAAAGACTAAACTTTATGTACAACTTTTTGTAAATTAAATCTAAAAAGCTAAATATTTAATTATATTACTAGCGTAACAATATTGTCAGACTCTTTGATCAACTTTGGTTTTCCTTTGTTCAAATTGGGAAGCACATTACACTCCGTTGCTGTGCTCATATTGACACGTTTATGGATATCGGATTTTACTAAACAAAATGACTTTTAGGTATCTCTCAATTGCTTTAACCCGCAAATAACTCAAAATTTTCTTTCATATCACCTTCTCAATTTCTTTAATTGATAACAGAAGTTGAAAAACTTCAAAGATGATACCGGAAGCGAAATCAAAATTGACTGTTAATTTTGAGAAAACGAATATTGTCGTTTTTAACAAAAACGAAAAACCAAACTCAAACAAGTTAACTATAGGTCCAAAAACAAATGAGAGCAAAGACACAGCTAAATATTTAGGAATACACATTGACAAAGAACTTAATTTCAGGAAGCATTTTAAAACGGTCAAACAAAAACTTCAACAAATCACATCACGTTTATTTCAATTGAAACGCTTTTTGAGGCAGAGAACTGTGGTAAAACTATACAAAGCTCATGTTCAACCAGCAATTCATTATGGGGCTCTTATTTATGGGTGCGCTACAAAAACAGATCTTAAGGATCTAGAGTGGTCACAAAATAAAATCTTGAGAATTATATTCTATTTAAAGAAATCCAAAAGCTTGAGCGATTTGAAAAAGATAAACAATTCATTCGATTTTTGAAATACATATTTATGAGCTGTTCAAAATAATGTCCTGATGTGTTCGACAGGATCACATTAACAGATTCATAAAAACATGATAACCGAAGATGAAATTGTCAAAAGTATGGGTGTTCACGGACGAAAAAACCTTTGAAAACAAGAGAAAGAGGTACTGCTGAAAATATTAAGCTAAAAGTAACAAGGGTGGGAAAATTATATAACAAAATTCTTCAAATGGATTAAAATCTAATCAATTCAATAATGTCTGCTGAAAAAAAAATCAGATAGAAAAGCTAGTTTATGATTTTAAGGATAACATTATTCTAGGTGGCAGCGAGTTGGTTATGTTTTTTTGTAGTTGGTGGTGTTCTCATTGGGTTTTTTAAATATACTTTTCTTTATTTTAAACACTGATTAACTAAAGGTTCTTGGGAAAAAGCAATTTTTATGGCGAGCTTGTGGATGATAGAAAAAAAACTGTTAAAACTCAAATTTGTCTGAGGAGACACCACTCTGACAGGTCCATTGACCTATTTGATGATCTCCCCAAATACATATAACTACTTGATTGTAAATTAATTGTGTAATCATTAAGTGACTTACTCGTTATGTTTTTTGAAAGATTCATTATTATTATTATTATTTTGAAACGTTCATGCCCATGCTTAACAATTATAAAACGCAACTCGCTTACAAATTCAGGAATATTTTCTCCCATATAAATAAATAGCAACGGAAAGGAATACAGGACTAAAATAGATCACCTCAATTTTATGGGAAAAAACTATTTATCAGAGTGCAATGAAAATTTTTCGCTTGGTAGTTCAAAATGAACGAAAAATTCTCCTTGTCATCCAATTCGTCTTTAAAAAAATCTGTAGATTCAAAATCTATGATTTTGCTTTTTGATTTAAAAGGATAAGAATTACAACCCGGTAATTTTTCTTAGGAAACGCTACACGGTTCACAATTACTGATGCTTCCTTTGAATAAAATATGATAAGCGAAAACAAAAACTGTGAATTTGTTTTATCTAATTCGATTTTGACGTTGGGCAGGTAGCTGCAGTTTTACATTTCTCTAGAGGCTAGGAAAATAACTATTACAATTAAGCCTCTCAATATTTTCAAAACCAATTATTGCAATTGATGTTGTCGTTCCAATACTTTCCAACATGATTTTTATGTAAGCTTCGCCCCGCTGCTTTGACAAGGCGACCGATAGTAGACATCTTTGTAATTGTTTCTAGAGCATTCATCGGAGGTGGGTGCCAATTACGTTTTTAAAAAATACATGATATATCTTTCTATGATATCTTTCTTGTAATCTTCTGAAACGTCACCACTTAGAGTGATTATAACAACTTCAGAGTGCTTGCAATATCTAAACTACCAAACCAGTGAACTACTAAAAAAAATAGTCCCTTGATTCATACTTTTGTGCGTTCTGATTGCTCTTTTGTACGATTATCATATGTGATTGCATCTGATCTCTCTATCTATCGTGTGTCATTTGCCTAGATTGCCGTG
This sequence comes from Convolutriloba macropyga, assembly GCF_964194025.1. Taxonomy (NCBI): domain Eukaryota; kingdom Metazoa; phylum Xenacoelomorpha; order Acoela; family Convolutidae; genus Convolutriloba; species Convolutriloba macropyga. Next base: position 39,239,345 of record NC_134474.1, read on the forward strand.
CGTTTTACGGCTCTGTAGACACTGTAGTTTTGGCCTTATAATGTCCTTTCGGGGGCTTTTTGTGGGCTCTGATCATGATTGATGTTGTCATGATGGAGCTGATCTTGAAGTAATAGCACGGTTTAAAAGAACATAATAAGACTCTAGCAGTGTAGGCCAGAGCTCATTGAAGTGCACAAGATTGCCATTAATTAGGTTGCAGGGTTTCAACCCACAAAATTTTTAGTCTTTGCTCTCAACATAATGGCGTTAAAATTAATTGGGTTGAACTAATTAATGAATGGAAGAACTATGCAGTCCTTTGCATGATTTCTGCAAGATCGTAAATTTTTCAGAACTCGGGATGTAACTCGTGTTTGATATTGAATCAAGATAACAAGCTAATAGCTCTAATAGCCATAATTAGTTTATAATAATTCAACATTACTTTCAAGGGCGTGGAAGAGTAGGTCGAAGTCCTCCTTTGACTTTGGGTTCATCCTCCTATCAAACTCCTTCCTAATCCTTTCCTCCTTCTCCCTCTGCTTCCTGATCTCCTCCTCCCTCTCCCACTCCAGTCTGTCGTCCCTGTCTATCCTCAGACCCTCCACGAAGTTCCTAGAAGCCCATCTGCGGAAGTAGGACTGGATCACTACCGTCTGAAATGAAAAGAAGGCAAATTCCGAATACGTTGGTATAATGAAGACACCTAGAAATGGTTAAAGCATGGTGTCTTTGAGTCTGTTGATCTGGTAATTTTCAGTGTCAAATTGTCTATCCAAGTAATTGTCTATTTCACTTATCCATTTCGTTTATGCCCGTAACCTCACGTTGCATGACTTCAATTTTTGTCCAAAAAAACCTTCGAAATGATTGTTTTTGACCGATATTTTGATATTTTCAGAGAAAAACGCTTAAACAGCTGTTTTTTTTTGTTTTTGACTGGTATAATTCCTTTTAGACAGTATTTTAAACAGATGATCGATTTTTTGTCTAGTATTTTTGACTGGGCAGATGTGGAAAACTTTTCAGCTTTAAGTTTATAGTGATCTCAATTTGAAACGAGAAATGATTATTTCTGGAGCCGAATCGTATTCAATACAGTGAACATGATGATCTCGGGTGTTATTAGGACATATTGGGAATTTTTACTTTGGAATTTTAACTTCATTTTATTAGGTTCTGTTCTGTCGTGGATTATTACATACCGCATCTTCTCTTTTGGCGAGGAATTCATCGGCTGTCTCGTATTTTCCAGGAGTGATGAGTTTGTCAGTCTGGTTTGACACATACACCCCAATGCCAGTCATCTGGGTGGAGGTGTTGTAGTTGGTCTGCTGCAACTCCTGCTTCTCCTCAACTGTCTGAGTGTCACGGCAGAAGCGGGTTTTGCCTTAAAACAGTCATTATCCAAACAAACGCATGCATGTTTCTTTCGTCCTTTGTAAGTATTTTTTTAGATTTAGGAAACTCTTAAATTAAATCAAACTATCTTGTTGCGTTGGGCGTTTTACAAATTTCAAATAAATTTTACCAAGCGTTATTTGCCTTTTGGTATTTTTTAAAATCACACTTGGATCCAAAATATAACACTCCGATGAGTTTAGATTTTTCTCTCTCTAACTAGTTTAGAAGGTCCATTATTAAATGCAATGTCAAGTTGCAAAAAATCAACAAGGTCAAAAGAAGAAACTTCCTCTTGCTCTAAAATTTTGCGGATACCTGCCCTAATATCCATCCCTTTTCCCGTCCCCAAAACTATATTTCGATCACCTAAAATATCGGTAAAATACTAATAAGTAGGGAAATTTAGGTCGTTTTTAGGGCTATAAAAGGAGTGACTCGCTTTGTGTAGAGAAAGATCAAGTGTGTATCTGTCTCACCATCCCATGGTCTGAGTTTAGTGTTAGTCTGACATGATGCATTCATGAACTCCATGCCTGAATCCTTGTGTCTAAATCCTCCCAGGTATGGCTTCTGTGCTCCGAATCTCTCTATCTCCACGTTGATTGTTTTCATCTCTCCCTCCATGTCCTTCACTGTCACTGTAATTACACATTTCATTCTGATATTCCAATTTTGCCATCAGAAAATTTTGATGTTATAAGAATTTGGATAATTCTTGATACATTTTTGTCTAATTTCTTTGCTATTTTCTATTGGACAAACTAACTTCTATGGAAAAATCAAACACCTCAAGTTCGAGAAACTAAACTAATCAGTATTTTCATAGCTATGTTGGTACATAACAACCACATTTCTGTTTGGACGCCAAATTCCCCAAGCAACTTGTAAATAGTTTTCGAGCTCAAAAATACAGTTTCTTGGAGCATACATACTCCAATTTTTTACGTGCAAAAATAAGATTTTTACAGTCCAGTAATTGACACCTAATTTGGTAGTACACCACTATTTCGTTGCCCAATTAGGAATGCGTAAAAAGCGTAAAATTAAGCCTAACCGTTGATGACGTCAGGCATTACGTAATCACTCTTTGACTGCAACCGCTTGGTGACAAAGTTTGCATTGGTAGAGTACAGATTCAACTCAATTGTACCAGCAGGTGTTGCACCCAACTGAGCCAATGTGATCTCATCATCCAGAATTTGTCCAGAGTACTGCAGTTCCAGAAACTCCTGTGGGATCTCCATGGCCCCTGAGAGGAACTGTTTGAGGTCTTTCATTGGTTTGTCAACTGGGAAGGCGGTTGTTGTGGTCTCGTTCGCGGCCAGCACCATTTTTACTGAAACGGGAGTCGATAATTGCATCTAAAACTAGAGCATTTTACCAATAATGGTCAACGTAATGGTCAACATGCACTTGCTTTGGTCATTGTTTTTGGCAATTATTTCTTAATTAGAGCTACAAAGCGAAGTTGTTTGCATAGATTTGTCACAACAAAGTGAGCTGGAATTATATTTTTATTCAATTGAATTCATCAACTATTTTTCTGGCGGTGTGAAGGCAACCATAGCAGCTAAAAGTCGTTTCAGCGTAATAAGACACATTTCGAAATCAATGAAAATATGCGCCAAAATATTCTAACGGATCTAAATAATAAACTTTGGCTGGGGCTTAAAATGCGATGGAGGAAAGCATTGAACTAACCTGAAACGTTTGCTTTAGACAGGGGAGTGGCACCAGACATTGCAGCAGTAGCACTGATTCCTCCTCCCACAGTCTCCTCAGATGTGGCCGGTGCTTCTGAAAATAATATAGAGCATGTCTCTCATATTATTAAAAATGTGTGAGCAAAAAATTTCAAAATAAAACCAGGATGCTCGTTAATTTGCGTTCGCATTTTTGACTTAATTGTCAACCAAATGAAGAGATAATCAAAAGTAGATGTTTGACTTTTAAAAAAATTATTACACAACCAAACAAATAAGTGAATTACATAGTGGCATGGCCCATTAGAGCGCTAACGAGATCTGCCATTAAAAAGACTACGAGAAAAAAAACAAACAACAATATAAACAACAATAAAAATTTCACGACAAAAGATCAATATCTAAATTTAAAAGCACCAAGTAACAACGTCAAAATGCAATCGGATAAAACCTCAACTACACAAATTTACAATTCCCTAACTACGAGGCAGATGGGAATCGTTCTTAACGAGAATTGGTAACAAGTCACAAGATGAAGAGATAAAAAGGCGAAATTCAAAAATCTTTTAATCTTGCAAAAGTTTTACCAAATAATTCTTGATAAATTTTTTAAAAGTTATTACAAAACCAACAGCACCTGTCTTTGGTTAGACTAAGCCATAGCAATGGAAGTAAAGATGCAGAAAAACTCAAAAAACTACAAACATTGAGACTGACTTACAGTTCAAGAAACTAAGTTTATTATCGATTAATGTTCCAAAATTTTTTTCAAAAAATTAGTTTAAAGTCTAAACAGCCATTAGCTGTCCGACTCAAAGCACTAGATAGGTTCCCTTAATGTTTGTTAGTAACTCAATTGCACTTTTAGTCATTGATTTTATGACATAGGACTCCAAAAATTTAGAAAAATTTCAAAAAGCAAATCAAAATGTCATTAAAATTTAAGGGAAACTCAGAATCGAAGCCAAAAAAAACATGAGCCATTCCCTGACAACGATTTCTTTTGTTCAATGGATATCATTTGACTGTAAATGAGGTTTGTCAATAACTTCTATATGAAAAGTGATTAGTCTCTAAATGACTTAGAAAAAAAATATATAAACAGTTTTCTAAAACAAAACAGCTCTCAAATTGAATTCGAATTTTTATGGTAGTTAACTTCCCTATGCGACCAGAACCTGCCTTTTTATCGCATTTTATCTATTGGCAACACCCAAAATTGTTTAATATTGTAGCGGGAAATGTAATATCGAATTAATATTTTCAAAGAAAAGATCTTAATTTGAACAAAAATTACGCTAAAGTGAACAAAATTATGCTAAATATCCCTTGTTTACACAAAAAGTTAACTCTCGATAACTCCTTGAAAAATACAAATTTAAAAAAAACTTTTTAATTTCTAATTCTACGCTGGAGGAGCTCTTTAACGATACCACTCACATTTCTGTACGATGAATATATCGATCGGCCATATATTGACTGAACAAAAAACCCATTTGAGTATATAGTTCCTCCCCCCATGAGTGGGGTTGGAACAATAACTAAACTGCTGATGACTTCAATTGAGTTCTAATCAACCTGAACCTTCATAAAACATATATGATTTTGACAAATCACAAAGAAGAGCTCATGACATAAAACAGCTTGTCAAGAACAGGAAGCATCCAGATCTCTTAATGAATCTTTCTGAGATCGTTGTTAGATCTGATAAACGAAATTAAAGAAAACATTTAATACAACTTCAAGCGATGTTTTATCTTGCGAACTAAATGTTTGACTGAAAAAACTCAATTTCAATTTTCCAATTCTCTTCAATTTCGTTCACAATGAGATGCCACATTCAGTATGTGCCAAATTTTCCAAATGTACGTATGAGCTGCGCAAATTTTTTTGATGGATTTTTACAACAGTTACGGCAAAAAAAGGTTGAAGTAACGACTTAATTGAGACAAACGAAAAAAAAATATAAAAATTCGAATACGAAATTGGCTCAGTTAAAGTTATAGTTTTTCATGATTTTTCTAAAACTTTAGAAAAAAAGTAGATCAAAAGAAAATTATTGCATACAATTTTACCCAGAAATTTAACGGGAAAAAAATATATTTGACGAACCAAAAATTGGAGGAGCCCGAATCTTGCTTAATGAACTCTACAGACTCTCCGGGTCTTTAATCCTCTAGCAGATTTAGTGTTACTAAAGCACGTGTGCATCTTCTGGGTTCCAATTAGTATTCAGGGTAAATATATGGGAGAAATCTTGGCTCTATTAAGTAAATGTTTGAAAAAATATTGTGTCTTTACCGCCCACAAAAGTATAGCACCCGTTATGGTACGATTACAATGATTGTTGGGGCTATACGTTATCTGTATAAGTGGTTTTTGAGCGTTAGACATATGGTGTCTCTGTAAATAATGCTGCTTTCTCAATCTTTTTACTTGTAGAGATTTTTTAGTGCGAGAGAGCTACCAAGCTATAGGGCGAATACTATGTTATAGGTCGAATTATTGGGTCTTTCCCATTATAGCCCCCCCCCCCCCCCAATGAAATTATAGCCCCCCATTATGGTATATTTGCCATGCTTGGGGGGGGGGGGGGGCTATAGGTTATCTGACCACTGCTGGCTATATGTCTGGCAATAATGAGAAGACCCCGATTGATTTAGTGCATATAAGTTAATACCTAATGCACCGCAAATGAATATTGGTTCTTTTCCATTATAGCCCCCCCTTCCCCCCCCCCCCAGCTTAGTGGTCAGATAATCTATAGCCTCCCTTATCATGGTAATTAAACCATTTAAACCATAATGGGGGCTATGATTCCATGGGGGGATAATGGGAAAGACCCATAATATTTATATTGATGACGTGATCTTTTTTCTACCTACTTTCCGGGTCTTTCCCATTATAGCCCCCCCCCCCCCAGCTTAGTGGTCAGATAACCTATAGCCCCCCCCAATCATGGTAATTCTAACGTAATGGGGGGCTATAATTTCATGGGGGACTATAATGGGAAAGATCCTACTTTCCTATGACTTAAACGCAAACTTCTTTTTTACTAGTTTCAGCTGCCTATAATTTTCATAATTGACAAACAAACTCTGATTGAATTGTCTAGATCACTTTATACCTGGTTGTTGTTTTTCCTCTTGTTCGGCCCCACTCTGCTCTTCAACTGAATCTTTAGTCGGATCCTGTTGTGGTTGTTCACCTGCTGTTGTGTTTTCTAATTCTTTCTCTTGTTCGCCTCCCTCAGTTTGCTCTGCAATTTGTTCAGGTCCTGGAGCCGTTTCGGGTTCGTTTCGCTCAGCACTTTCTTCAGTCTGCTCTGCTGTTTTTACGAAGGACGCCGACTCAGGTTCAAGAGTCTCTTCCGCAGTTTTCATCTCAACAGCTTCAGTGACTTCACCCGGTCCCGCGTTTTCAAGTTCTTCTTCGGCTTCAATTGCGCCCTCGGGTTTTGGTGTTTCGCTTTGCTGGTCTTCGAGTGCTTTGGGTGGGTCTTCGGCAACTGTCATCGATGGGGTCTCTACTGAATTGTCAATCAATTCTGCCGAAGCATCGGGATCGGTTGTTGGATTCGGATTTTGAGGCTCTTCTTCGACTGCAACGTCCTCTTGTTGCTCAGTTTGTTCTGGCGCATCCGTTTCTTCATTTTCGGCATTCTGAGCATTTTCTGCTTCTTCTACTTGAGAAGGTTCAGCATCTTCAGGCTGTGTTTGTTCAGCTTCTTCTGGAACATCTTCAGCTTCATGTGTTTCAGGAACTGTTTCTTGTTCGGGATCGCTCATTTTGTTAATTTAATTTGAACTATGTTTAATTTCTACTTCATATATAAATTTTTTTGCTTAAAAAATGCTAAACTGTTTACGTGTAATGAAATGTAAAAGCAACGCTATCAAAAGAGTTGAATTCTATGCATGTAGTTTGTAGATGCACAAACAAATACAGCACCAATTCTGTTTTTCTAAAAACGCACGTGTGTTTTTCTACACATTATAACTGCTGCTTTGTAATCTGGTAGATAGGATTTGATCAATTTCATCAAGTTAAACATGGTTAATGGCTTTTCCCAGTGTAAGGACTAGGAAGGTGTATACAATATAGCCACAACGAAATTACAATCAAAAAATGGCTTTTTAAACTGTAACATTCATGCATGCTTTATTCATAATGGTAGCTTTCTCTTCTTAGACTTAATCAATTTTCCGTTTGTGAGCAATTTTCATTTTATTAATCCAATTAAAATTAATGAATAAAAGAAGTTGGAGTCTTTCTATTATCCCTCTATATATAGTGGTTATATAGCGTATCGTGCGCCGGGGGGGGGGGGGGGTGCAAATAATATACACCCACTAAGCTCGGGGCATAAACGGAAAAGATTCCTAATTTTATATTCTCATTAAGAAAAAGACCGGACATTTCTAGAATTTGCCATAGCTAAAAAGGATCTTTTCCGTTTGTGCACCCCCTCCCCCTCCCCCCCCCCCACCCCCCCCCCCCCCCCAGCTTAGTTGGTGCATATTATTTGCAACCCCCAGACGCACCTGCCATATTTTGACATGGTTATTTACCATGACGGAAAAGATCCGCTAAAAATAACTGACGTCATATTTGAAAACAAATAAATCATATTTATCAGGGCAATCTCCAATCATCTGAAATGGTTGATTTTGCGCCCGTCAAGTTGCCTCCTCTAACACGACTGGGGCCGAAAACATGAAACTGTTTTCTACGTGTGTTCGAAACGAAAGTTCTGTAGAATTGACCCGACGGACGCGGCAGAGATAGATCCCCAATTAACAGGTGAGGTCTCCAATTTCTCCAGAGCATTTGAAAAAGTACCCCATTTTGAAGTACTGAGAACACTAGCACAAATTGGTGCAGGAAGTACAAAGATGACTATTTCAGAGTCAACTATGCAAGTTCTGAGGTATTAAAGATGTCAAATGGAGCCTCCTAAGTGTTGCTTCGGGGTCCAAAAACATTTGTTTTCATCGATGATTTTCCGGACGTTCTCGGTTCAGCAGACCCGTTTTTATTCGCAGACGACATGAAGTTATGGCGAACCCTTTTTTATTCGCAGACGACATTAAGTTATGGTAGAAACAACCCGGAAATGCAAGACGATCTACATTCTGCGGAGCTTGCGGTCGAGAAATATTCCAAAATTTCAAAGACGCTGACAATACTTTTAAAAGGCTCGGGCGATTTTAGATGCGGTCTTCTTCCAAGGTCTAGTAATGTATCTATCCGATGATCTGTCATAGAAAACTAATGTAGATAATAGGTTGAAGAAAACAAATAAAGTTTTCTCTTTTTTGAAAACAATTTTTAGAATTTCAATAAAAAGGGTCAAAAAATGACTTTTATTTCCTCTTCTATCCAAAAATTCTGCGTGCGTGGCATTATCCAGTCATGAAAATCTATTTTGTGAAGAAATCCAAAAAAAGTTGTCATATTGATGATTAAAAAAACGAAAGAAGTAGCCCGCCCTCCTCTCGTTGCGGAGTGTTGAAGCTCAAGCTTCAATATTTCAACATTTCTTAATTTGACTTTTGCATGATTTGATTTCTAACTTTAGCTCATATGTTTTCTCCATGCTAATTTACCGCTGAAACCAAAGTTTGTGAATTCACTATTGTCAAATCGATCTTATAGGCAATTTAGTCAACAGTACTGGTTGGTGTCAAGGGGTGCCAGTGTCAACTACCATTGAGTTTAACGATCCCAAAACAGAGAAAAGAGAAAAACGGGAAATGAATTTGTTAATTGATCGAATGTGTAAGCTTATTAATCGGCTGGTCACATATAGACGCGACAGAAAAAAGTTTAAAAACTGCAATTTGTGCGTAAATTGGAAGTTGGCCAGTAACCGATGTTCTAAAAATGATAGCTGCGCTTGGCAAATCTTTTTTTGATTGCGTTAGCTTCAGAACCAAATGGGTATTGTTTTGATCGTGACGAAAAGTACAAGGTCCCTACTTCTGCTTCATCTATTTTCTTGCAACAACAACCTTTATGCTACCTCAAGACCCGATATATTAATGCATTTCTTGATATCTTGGACATTAAAATAGGGTTTTGTTAGTTGTTTACCCCTTTGCCTCTTCCTTCTCTGTAAATAACTTTAAGTTTAAATTGCCCTCAACATTTTTATAGTTTTGTTAAATTGATTACTCGAACCAAAATGTTGGCAGTTTTCTGTATCTTTATAACCATATAAGCTGCAATCTAAGAAAACAAATTCAAAATTTTGAAATACGATCAATTCGGGAACAATGCAAACAATTTGGACAAGATTTTAATTCGAAAACTAAGTTACCGAATTTACGAATTCTTAAAAATTTTATAATTTATAATCTATAACTAAAAACTTTAAAATGAAATTGTTGCATCAGTACCTCTTTGAGATCAATATTTTTAATCAGAGCTGCGATTTGGCGTTTAGCAAAACGAATGGCTCTATTTTGACAAAGAGACGAAAATTGCCTTAAATATAAAAAGCGAACACTGGATTCCGAACCATGTCAAGGGGTATACAACTGATGTAGATCTGGCCATATAGGCATTTACAAATTACTCCTTACGTTAACCTTACAACATAAATTCTAAGTGAAATCATTTTCGTGGCATATTAGGTAAAAAAAAGAAAGAAGTTCTTACTTTTTACACGCCAACCCAGTTACAATAATTCTAGTTCATATTTCCAAATTAAAAGTCACACCATGGTGAACAAGTATCATTCCACAAACAATGTTTCAACTTAAAAACTGGGCAGAGGAAAATTCGAAGCAGTGTGGGGAATTTTTTGTCTTGTTTGATTTTAAATTCACTGGGCAGTTCATTCCAATCTAGTATTTCCAATCTCACAAATGAGTTTTTCATTTTGTTAAAAACAAAATTTATGTTCCTGAGCAATTTTTGTCCTGTTAGACTCATGAATTCTTCAATTGACTAATGAACATCCAGTTGGTGGAGTAAAAGCAGGTCATAATTGTTTTTTTTTTATTTTCCAAAAAAATTGTTATCCTCTTGTTCGAAAAAACAGTTTATCGGGGGAGGTTCCGACTGCGTTTAATATCTTGAACAGGTTCAAATTTTTGTCTAAAATAAGTTGCCCTTTATGCCCAGTTTAGCTGTTTTTTTTTCCCAAGGACGCTATTAGATTCTGCTCAATTGCATGAATGACTACTGCTGAGTAGTGCAAATGACTTAATTTTATCAGAGGGCTTTCAGCTTTCTTTTAATTTGATTGATTGCTAACGGTATTCGACAAAGTTTGTTTCTTGAGTGACAATCTCACGGCGAGCGCATGTTGTTTTGCTTTTTTGATTTTGAAATAAAATGACAATAAACAAACGAGAAACACCTTCAGTCATTTACGAGGTTGTTTGCTGCTAAAATGTTGATTAATATTTGTTCGTCGTTGTTTTTTTTTCAATCTCAATTTCAGTTACTTCATGCTGACATGACCGAATTGTTGTAACTTGCTATAACTTATTGTTAGTTATGTTGTTTACCACATAGCGCACTTCTAACACGAACTTTCAACAAGATAAAAGGGCTGTATTTGGCGCCACTTCTTCTAAAGATTCCTTTTCTTTTAACAATTACTATTTGTAGATTTACTGGAGAGTTCGTTACATCATCAAGAAAAATTTATCTTGAAAGTAAACTGACTTTCCTTATTCTACTTAGAGCGGCTTGAACTGATTTTGTTGAGAGTGAACTGATTTTAATGCAGTGTAGTCAGACTTATTGTGGTCAGTCAAAAAATGCCCACCTCCCCTCCCTTGTAAGGCATAAAATTTATTATTTTTGATATATCGCTGGAAGTAACGAGAAATTCAATTTTCATAGAAATGGACTCAAGTATGTGAACAAGCAAGTCCTCGGTTTCAGCCGCTTGGGAAATGTTACATTGCAAGCAATTAGTGAATTGCACTTTACGGCTAGCAACGCAACCCAACTCCAATTTATTTCAGTATTGAAGAGACATTAAAAATTAAAATTCCTATCAAGTCTGCTCTTTTCACGCACCATTATAACCTTGCGAGACTGCTTTGGGGGGTTTTGACGGAACGTAAAGTGCGTCTCAATATTATTGAGAGAATTTAATTAGCTCGCGTAAAAAAATTTCCCAATTTTCTGGCCGACTACTGGGACGAACAAAATGGTAAGTAAACGTTTTACATTTTTAGAATTCAAAACGCAAAATTACCGGTTAATAAAATAAATTTCAAGAAATTCCAAAAGTCCGTAGAATCAAACATTTTGAACGCTTAATGAATAGCAGAGAAACTATGTAGAATACCGTAGAAAAAGATACAATGTATAAACAGTGCTGATTGTGAGATTCAACAATTGCGCCGTGAATTATTATTTTGAGCAATCATGCAGGTAGATAATTGCGTCACCAATAACAAATAATGATCTCACATATGTCAAAGAGTGAAACTAAAGACGGAATTGCGCAAACTAAAGCCATAATTTACATTTCGTTGTATTATGGCAAAAAACAACAAACCGTGAATTGAAATTAATCGAGGTGAGTTAAATTTTTGTCTAATATTAACTCGCGTAGTAAAATGTCCAATTGCGCATAGCAAAAAAAACTAATCAAACACTGGTTATGTGACTTACCTTTTGTTTCAATATAACAGATTATTTATATTTTCAAAAAATTTTTGTTTCCATTCTAATTTGTTTGGAAGAAAAAATACCATTACTCAGCTCAAGGTCTCAGAACCAAGCCACCTCTGATCAGACTGTTCCCAGACTTTGCCCTCTCATCAGACCATTTCTTGTTACATGTTAAAATCACCTGGAATTTGTATAAATTGTGCAATTCCAACCTATAGTACTCAACTTAAATTTGAATAAGATAATATATCGTGTTAAGATTAGAACAAAACTATCTGATGAGATTAAAAACAAAAAGTCATTTTGAAGAGCATGTAATTCTGCTTTTCAGTCATCAATGATAGTGGTAAAAAAGACTGCAGTCAAATGAAAATGGTCATTTAATGCTCATTGATCAGATTTGTGGGCAACTTATGTCCAAACTTTGGTCTCTGACCCTTGCTCTCAATTTCGTAAAATCGTTGTCCAGAGAAACTATGTCCAGACTTTGCTTTCTGATCAGACTTTCGTGTAGCCCTCGCCTAGACTTTCGCGCATCCATTATCCAGACTTTGCCCGAATATTTCATCTGTGTTCAAATTTTTGTGCGACCACTCTCAGAGGTATAAAACTAGCGTCTATACAACACATGCGACTAAAACGTTTTTCAGACCCTGTAATTTGGATCGCACTGTACCGCCAAGTCAGTCTGATCAAAAGTGGTTTGAGTCTGAGACTTTAACTTGGGTAACATCATATTAAAGAAACCAATTCTATTTTGTCTGAAGGGATATTGGAATTTCTCTTTTCACAATTATTTTTCTGCCTTCATCGGATAATAGCTTTGTCCAGATCGAGCCAAAATTCAGGAATCGAAAAGCTACATGCAAAAACAAAAAACATTGGGAAAAAAATTAAAAGAATATTAAACGTATAATGATCATTTAATGATTTTTGCGCCACAATAATCCCTTTAAAATTTTGAACTGGCTTGTTAAGGGCTGTATATCTTTATAGATAATGCCAAGAAATTTCTACAAAATTGTTTGCTACTTCCACTTTTACTCTTGAATGTTCTCTGTTGTAAATAGCATTTGAATAGGAAAATAGCAAAAGATTTGAGTAGCAAAATATGATTTCAACACAAACAAATGACGTTTGATCCGTCTCATCCTTTGATCCGTAAAACTGATATTGGGAATTGAAAAACTTTATACAAAAATAACTGGAAGAAGTGAAAAAGAATATCAATTAGTGAAAGAAAAATGCTGAAAACAGTAGTCGGAAGACCTCATGTCAAAAGACCGCAGGTTCTTGAAACAATTTGATTCCTTTCTCACTTCCAAAAGTGAAAATTTATAGCTGTTTTCCACAAGCCAAACCAAAATCTGAAAGTCAGGAAATGCAGTACTTAACACTTCACGTGTTGACTCAATTATTTTTTTCCCTATCTAGCTAACATTGCTTTTGCGGACCCTACGTCGAAAACTTATGTTCTTTTAGTAATGTTCAATATTTGTTATTTAGTTTCATTACATTGGCATTTTTCTCAACAGTTCACGCAAAAAATACCAATTAGACAGATCTCAATTGATCTTCGTTTCCTGCTTTTTTCAAGATCTTAAGAAAATGTAGGACGATGAAAAATGATTAAAAGAATAACTAAATAACATATATAGCACCACCGTATTTGATATACTTTCAAAAAGTTGAAAAAAGATTGAAAAAGTTCGACCTGATAAAACCGAAGGTCGAAAAACTTGATCACAATTAGTCTGTCAAAATTTCCTCCTTTTGCATTTTTGGATGTGCTTAAACTCTAGAAACACAAAATATTTGAGAAATGGCGAAATTGATGTATTGTTATTTCATCGAAAAAACCGTAACTTGTACTAAAAAATTGAAAAGGTCACATTTAGCTAAAATTGAGGCCAAATTTACAGTAAATTCTGTTTACTGTAGTTTTTTTTAAACTGTTTACTGTAAACTGTTTACTTTAAACAGTCTCAGTTTAATCACAAACTTTTTCAAGAAGCGCAAGTAATTTGCAGATACATAAAATTTTAATTTGATACGGCACATGTTAGTGGGGGATCCAATCAAATAAGATGTCTGAGCAAAAATGTGGGCCTGGTATAAAGTTCTCATTTTTTTCAAGAAACGTGGCAACAAATTATTTTAGATCGAATATTCTGTCAGGGCATTTGAAAGGGCTGATGACATCCAGAGAAATTAAACAGTACGCGTAACATTTGTTTCGTTTTCTTCCTTCGGTATCACAAAATTCCTTCAGAATCACAAAAAAATACTGTAAATATGGAATGTGGAGAAAAAGAAATAATTCGTTTTTGCGTCATTCAAGTCCTTAAATTAGCAAATAACCCTCTTTGCTCTGTATTGGCTGATATTTGATATTGTTTTGAAAGCTGTATTTTTCTCGCCTCTAAATTGAAACACAAAGTTCTGTTTTAAAAATAATATTTTTTATTAATGTATTCAAATAATTTAAAAGTGCGACTCAGCTACTCAACTGTTGACGTGTAAATTGCCTTCAAGTTTAAAAAGATAAAAAAAATGTTTCAGGTAACAAGTAAGAAACAATTCAAGTCACAGTGATCATCGTGATTCATAAAAAGTAACGCATTGCACATTTTTAGCTTGGGTAATTTATCTCGCATGAATAGATTAACACCTTGCAGATAATAAGAATCCCCTTTGGTTTTTAACTGGCAACACCAAAAATGGAGACAAAAAGGAGTAGGGAATAACATTTTAGACCTTTAAGCCGGTTGAAAAAGGCACATTTCCAGGACTATTCAAATACAATCTCAAAATCAAATAGGGGTTTTTGTCAAATTTATTTTGCGCGGGCTCCAATAAGTTTTGGTTATCGAATCCAGACCATTCCCAACCCCCTCACTCACCACTTACACAACAACAACAATACAACAACAACAACAACAACAACAACAACAACAACAATAACAACAACAGCAGCAGCAGCAACAACCCAGTAGAATACCGGAAACGACTCGAATCGTCGTGCATTATAATCTCTAACCTAACCTTACCGAAATGAGAACATCAAAACAGACAAGAAAAAAAACATAAGTGTTTTAAAATTGCCGAGAATTTTTTAGGTGCGGGGGAGCTAGGTGGGGTGAGTGGGTAGATAGGTTGGGGGAGGTGGGTAGTGCTGGTGTAGTTGGGGGGGGGGGGGTAGTTAGGTGAAGGGAGGGGTTAGTTTGGGGGTAGGGGTGGGTTGGGGGGGGGGAGTTGGGGCGGGGGGTGTTTTAGGTAGGTGGAGGGGGGTAGGTTGATAGGTTGGGGAGGTGGGTAGTGCTGGGATAAGTTGGGGGGAGGGGGTGCGGGGGCGCTGGGGGGGGGGTAGTTAGGTGTTGGGGGGTGTAGATAGGTGGTGGGGGGAAAGGGTTGTGCGGTGTAGTTTAGATATTTAGGGGTGACTTATATAGGAACAAAAAAACTCAAAATGACCACTTCACCTTGAACATTACCAGCAGTTCCTAATTACTATACATTACAAACGAAGCTACTGTTAAAGTCCAATGTTCAAAAACAGAAGTCAACAATCAAAAACGGAGGTAAATGCTCGAACAGAAAGAAGTCAAAATTCAAGTTATGAACAAACTTGCTTTCTGCTAAAAAAAACCTGTAGAATCTCAATACTCCTCTTCGAGTCGTAACAACAACAACAACATCAACAACAACAACAACAACAACAACAACAATGATAACAACGAAAGCAAACATACCCAGTGTGTACGATATAATCTGTACGAAATCTTTGAAATATCGATGTCCCGCTTTTTCACCCCTATTCATTTAACCCCCTTTCATTTAACCCGGATTTATTCAGCCCTGTATTTTTTAACCCCTCTATCACTTCACCCCGATTTTAATCTTCCTATTAAATTAGGATTATTAAATTAGCAATATAGTCATTTGGTCATGCCTCGAGGGCCATGGCCAGGCCTCAGCGACCCGTGGAACTTGATATGAATCTATCACAACCGAACGCGAGACTAATTTATCCACTTAAGTATGACAAAACATGCCTTTAATGTCGACTGCTAATTGGCTGGATAAAATTATAGAGTGGTGAAATGATAGAGGGGTTAAATAGAAAGCATGAATTGCCTAATAATTATAACTTCAAAAAAAGAAATTACTTAAAAAAGCAAACTTTAGTGCGGTGAATAGTGCTAAGGCTAGTGGTGGCTGAATGGAGAGGGTGTCAGTGGGGTAAAGGTGCAGGGGTAGGGATGTGAGCACAGGTAAGTGGAAATAAGTGATTTTGGTGATTTTGGGTTTTTGCAGTGGGTAGTAGCTGGTGTGAGGAGATTAGGCAGGTGTTGGTTAAGGAAGGTGGGGAGGGAGCAACGCGAAGATAAGCGTAAAATAGATAGTAAGAACAGAAGTCAACGTTCTAAAATGAAAGTCAAGGTTCGAAAACAAGGTCGAAAGTTAAACTCATGCATATAGTTTCTTAAGCTAAAATGCATAGCCGTTAGACGACTGGAAACGACTCACGGAACCCTAAAATTTAATTTCTAAACCAACATTAAAAAATAAAAACTAAAAGAGATTAAAAAAGAAAGAACGAGTTTTTTTAAATGCCTAATAAAAACTATAGAGATAATAATGTACTTAAAAAGTAGAAACTGTTTCTACGTTAGGGATAAGCGTAGGTGGGTGGTTAACGGGAGCTGGTTGTATTGGCGGCGCATGAGGATAGGTGGCAAGTACGGTGTAGGACGCGGGGATTAGTTATAAGTAGAAAGATAATTAATAAATACTAATAAAGTAGAAAGATAGTTATAAGTTAGATAATTTAGGTCAATTTAGACAAGTTAGTTAGGTGTATGAAATAAGTGTTCTTTCTTAAAAGGTTAAAGTTTGGGCACATAAGAGATTTTCGCGCAAGTGAGAGAAAGCAATTGATTTATGATATAGCAGCTAGTGTGAAAAGCAGAGAGGAGACTGAGAGTTTAGTGAGACTCAACTCTGGAAGTTTGTAATTAGAAAACCAGTTGGGAAACTGTTAGCGTTTTTGGTTGAGTTCATTTTGGAAGTGGACCACGAATACTGTTATTATTATTTTAATTACAATAATATATTGTCCTAAGTTTGTCCTTTCCATTGATGTGCAAGTAATTTTCTTACATTTGTTATCCATATAACTAGAATTGATATTACGACCCCCATTGTGAAATAACTCATTTCAACGCAATCTAATTTTCAACAGCATACAAGAGTGGAAGAGGGGAAAAGCAGAGTAACAAAGTAACGTTTGCTTCACCGATTCAAAACGTTTTGTTTATTAAATTAGGATTGTTAAATTAGCAATATAATCATTTGGTCATGCCTCGAGGGCCATGGCCAGGCCTCAGTGGCCCGTGGAACTTGATATGAAACTATCACAACCGAACGCGAGACTAATTTATCCACTTAAGTATGACAAAACATGCCTTTAATGTCGACTGCTAATTGGCTGGATAAAATTATAGAGGGGTGAAATGATAGAGGGGTTAAATAGAAAGCATGAATTGCCTAATAATTATAACTTCAAAAAAAAGAGATTACTAAAAAAGCAAACTTTAGTGCGGTGAAAAGTGCTAAGGCTAGTGTTGGCTGAATGGAGAGGGTGTCAGTGGGGTACAGGTGCAGGGGTAGGGATGTGAGCACAGGTAAGTGGAAATAAGTAATTTTGGTGATTTTGGGTTTTTGCAGTGGGAAGTAGCTGGTGTGAGGAGATTAGGCAGGTGTTGGTTAAAGAAGGTGGGGAGGGAGCAACGCGAAGATAAGCGTAAAATAGATAGTAAGAACAGAACTCAACGTTCTAAAATGAAAGTCAAGGTTCGAAAACAAGGTCGAAAACTAAACTCATGCATATAGTTTCTTAAGCTAAAATGCATAGTCGTTAGACGACTGCAAACGACTCACGGAACCCTAAAATTTAATTTCTAAACCAACATTAAAAAATAAAAACTAAGAGATAAAGAAAGAAACAACGAGGTTTTTAAATGCCTAATAAAAACTATAGAGATAACAATGTACTAAAAAAATAGAAACTGCTTCTACGTTAGGGATAAGCGTAGGTGGGTGGTTAATGGGAGCTGGGTGTATTGGCGGGGCATGAGGATAGGTGGCAAGTACGGTGTAGAACGCGGGGATTAGTTATAAGTAGAAAGATAATTAATAAATACTAATAAAGTAGAAAGATAGTTATAAGTTAGATAATTTAGGTCAATTTAAACAAGTTAGTTAGGTGTATGTAATAAGTGTTCTTTCTTAAAAAGTTAAAGTTTGGGCACATGAGAGATTTTCGCGCAAGTGAGAGAAAGCAATTGGTTTATACTATAGCAGCTAGTGTGAAAAGCAGAGAGGAGACTGAGAGTTTAGTGAGACTCAACTCTGGAAGTTTGTAATTAGAAAACCAGTTGGGAAACTGTTAGCGTTTTTGGTTAAGTTCATTTTGGAAGTAAACCACGAATACTGTTATTATTATTTTAATTACTATAATATATTGTCCTAAGTTTGTCCTTTGCATTGATGTGCAAGTAATTTTCTTACATTTGTTATCCATATAACTAGAATTGATATTACGACCCCCATTGTGAATTAACTCATTTCAAGGCAATCTAATTTGCAACAGCATTCAAGAGTGGAAGAGGGGAAATAGCAGAGTAACAAAGTAACGTTTGCTTCACCGATTCAAAACGTTTTGTTTATTTTATTTGATCGATCTTCTGGGCGACAGAGTCCCCTCACTGTTGAGCCTAGCAGAAATTCAGAAGACAACACACGGGAAAGATTTCGAGCAATTATTATATAGATAGGTTTGGGGTGTAGGAGGTAGCTATTTGGGGGTTAGCTAGTGGCTAGGGGTAGGGTTGGTTGGTAGATTGCTCGGGAGTAGGCTGAGTGGTTTAAGCAGTGGTAAGGTATAGGCAGTTGGTGTTGGCGTGGTACGTATGTGGGGGGAGTATTTAGTTTGGTACTTCGTCATTGCCGTGTATTAGTAAACAAGGTACTGTTAAAGTCAAATGTTCAAAAAGTGATTTTGAGGTTCTAGTAGAGAAGTCAATGTTCGAAATCAAATGCGAAAGTTCAATTAATGTATAACCTTGCTTGCAAATAAAACCTCAGAGTACTCCTATTCAAGTTGTAGAAACCTGTACACTATCATTACTCCTCTTTGAGTCGTAATTTCGCTTCTTTGATTCGTAACAGCAACCGCATCAACAAAACAAAAAACGACAAAAATGACAAAAGAATTAGTAATATTAGCAGCAACAGACAGACACGAAGGCGGACAATTACATACGCATGTGCTCACATATACACAAACACATATACACGCACACACACACACACACACACACACACACACACACAAAACTCAATCACTCACTCACTCACTCACCCACTCACTCACTCACATAAACACTCGATCACGCAAACAAACCCTCCCAACCACCCACCCACCCACCCACCCACAAGCCCACCCACACACACACACACACACAAACACTCGATCATGCACACACACACACATACACACTCACTCACATAAACACTCGATCATGCACACACACACTCACATAAACACTCGATCATGCACACACAAGCACATACACACACACAAACACACACACATATATAAATACTCGATCATGCACACACACACACACACACAAACACATTTACGTAAACACTCGATCATGCACACACACACACACTCACATAAACACTCGATCATGCATACACACACACAAACACACACACACACACTCACACTCACTCACTCACTCACATTAACACTCGATCATGCACACACACAAATACTCGATCATGCACACACACATATATACATAAACACTCAATCATGCACACATACACACACACACATAAACACTCGATCATGCACACACACACACACACTCAGACCCACACACTCACAAAAACACTCGATCATGAACACATACACACACACACTCACATAAACACTCGATCATGCACACACACACACTCACACACACACACACACATAAGCAATCACTCACATAAACACTCGATCATGCACACACACACACATAAACACTCTATCATGCACACACACACTCACTCACATAAACACTCAATCATGCACACATACAAACACTCTGACATAAACACTCGATCATACACTCACACATACACACACATACACTTATACACACTCACTCACATAAACACTCGATCATGCACACACACACAAACACACACACACACACTCTCTCATAAACAATCGATCATACACACACACATACACATATAAACACTCGATCATGCATACACACACACACACTCACATAAACACTCGATCATGCAGACATACACACACACTGACTTAAACACTCGATCACACACACACATAAACACTCGATCATGCACACACACACACACACAGATATAAACACTCGATCTTGCACTAATACACACACACTCACATAAACACTCGATCATACACACACACACACTCACACAAACATACACGCAAACACATAAACACTCGATCATGCAAACTCACACACACACACACACGCACACACACACACTCACATAAACGCTCGATCATGCACACACACACATACACACACACTCACAATCACTCACTCATTCACATGAACACTCAATCATGCACACATACAAACACACTGACATAAACACTCGATCATACACACACACTCACACACACACACATACACTTATACACACTCACTCACATAAACACTCGATCATGCACACACACACACAAACACACACACACACACTCACATAAACAATCGATCATGCACACACACTCATACACATATAAACACTCGATCATGCACACACACACACTCACATAAACAATCGATCATGCAGACATACACACACACTGACTTAAACACTCGATCACACACACACATAAACACTCGACCATGCACACACACACACATACACATATAAACACTCGATCATGCACACACACACACACACACACACTCACTCACTCACTCACATAAACACTCGATCATGCACACACACTCACACACACACACACATACACGCATACACACTCACTCACATAAACACTCGATCATGCACACACACAAATACTCGATCATGCACACACACATATATACATAAACACTCAATCATGCACACATACACACACACACATAAACACTCGATCATGCACACACACACACACACTCAGACCCACACACTCACAAAAACACTCGATCATGAACACATACACACACACACTCACATAAACACTCGATCATGCACACACACACACACACTCAGACCCACACACTCACAAAAACACTCGATCATGAACACATACACACACACACTCACATAAACACTCGATCATGCACACACACACACTCACACACACACACACACATAAGCAATCACTCACATAAACACTCGATCATGCACACACACACACATAAACACTCTATCATGCACACACACACTCACTCACATAAACACTCAATCATGCACACATACAAACACTCTGACATAAACACTCGATCATACACTCACACATACACACACATACACTTATACACACTCACTCACATAAACACTCGATCATGCACACACACACAAACACACACACACACACTCTCTCATAAACAATCGATCATACACACACACATACACATATAAACACTCGATCATGCATACACACACACACACTCACATAAACACTCGATCATGCAGACATACACACACACTGACTTAAACACTCGATCACACACACACATAAACACTCGATCATGCACACACACACACACACAGATATAAACACTCGATCTTGCACTAATACACACACACTCACATAAACACTCGATCATACACACACACACACTCACACAAACATACACGCAAACACATAAACACTCGATCATGCAAACTCACACACACACACACACGCACACACACACACTCACATAAACGCTCGATCATGCACACACACACATACACACACACTCACAATCACTCACTCATTCACATGAACACTCAATCATGCACACATACAAACACACTGACATAAACACTCGATCATACACACACACTCACACACACACACATACACTTATACACACTCACTCACATAAACACTCGATCATGCACACACACACACAAACACACACACACACACTCACATAAACAATCGATCATGCACACACACTCATACACATATAAACACTCGATCATGCACACACACACACTCACATAAACAATCGATCATGCAGACATACACACACACTGACTTAAACACTCGATCACACACACACATAAACACTCGACCATGCACACACACACACATACACATATAAACACTCGATCATGCACACACACACACACACACACACTCACTCACTCACTCACATAAACACTCGATCATGCACACACACTCACACACACACACACATACACGCATACACACTCACTCACATAAACACTCGATCATGCAAACTCACACACACCTACAGGCACACAAACACTCACATAAACACTCGATCATGCACACACACACAGACACATACACATATAAACACTCGATCATGCACACACACACACTCACTCACCCACTCACATAAACACTCGATCATGCACACATACACACACACTCACATTAACACTCGATCATACACACACACACTCACACACACACATACACGCATACACACTCACTCACATAAACACTCGATCATGCAAACTCACACACACACACGCACACACTCACTCACATAAACACTCGGTCATGCACACACACACACACAAACACCCATATATATATATATATATATATATATATATATATATATATATATATATATATTCTGACTGAAGTTCTGCGCTTTCCGCTCAGTTTAATTTGATGAGCTTTGAGCTAGTCAATTTGCAGCCTATGAAGTGAACACTTGGTTTTTACGAGAGGATGGAAAAGGAGGAGGTACAAAATTAGCAACTGAGAAGATCACAATAATCTGCATTGGAACCTTTGGTCGCAAATACAGGCTATTTGTGATCAACACCATTTAAGTTCCTGTCAACAACAAATTTAGCAACAAATTTGTGTCTAAACAGCAACAAACATCAATGTTTCTGATTAAATAATATTCCTGGAGCACAAATTTGTATGTCGTGAAGCAAATTTCCCACAGTTTTACAGGAAGTTTATGCTACCATAAAAAATGTTCTGTCTCCTAGAAGAAAACATTTGTCGAGCAATTGTAAACAAGAGTATATCCTGCAGCATAGGGTTCTAATGACTTGTTCTCAATAGTTTATTTAACCTAGATAATAACATGTGTTCTGAGTTTTCCCAATATCTTTAAGCTACAAGCTATGGGACATATCAGTATATGGGTTTGTATGAAAACATGCAGATTTATTCAGTTTCTTATATCAAGAGAATGGTTGTTAGGCTAGTAAGTTTTGTGGAAACTTCCGCAACTGAAGTTTTTGAGCAGGAAATAATACAATTTTGCTCAACAGATTTTTTAGAGCATGTTTTCTGTACAGAGTTTTGTTCAACTGTGTTGTCAAGAGAGAACGCTTTGTAGACAGAACTTATTCGAGCAGTCGAGCAGCAGTTCTCTTGAAGAAAATTTGGGATCTTTTCAAATTGTACCCCGCCCCACCCCTCCCCCCCCACACACATACACACACACACACCTAAACTTTCGATCATGCACACACACATACACATATATACACTCTATCATGCACAAACGCACTCACTCACTCACATAAACACTCGATCATACACACATACACACACTGACATAAACACTCGATCACACACACACACACTCGCACACACACACAAACACATACACACATACACACTCACTCACATAAACACTCGATCATGCACACACACACACACAAAAACACACACACACACTCACATAAACACTCGATCATGCACACACACACATACACATATAAACACTCGATCATGCACACACACACAAATACACATATAAACACTCGGTCATGCACACACACACACACACACTCAAATAAACACTCGATCATGCACACACACACACACTCACACACACACACACTTACACACACACTCACAATCTTTCACTCACTCACGTTAACACTCGATCATGCACACACACACAAACACTCGATCATGCACACACACACTCACATAAACACTCGATCATGCACACACACACAAACACACGCACACACACACATAAACGCACACGCATATAAACACTCGATCATGAACACATACAAACACACACACACACTCACATAAACACTCGATCATGCACACACACACACACACACTCACTCACTCACTCATATAAACACTC